>NC_141051.1:25221749-25316749 GCF_041138505.1 Cibotium barometz
CATTTATGACCTTGTCATTTCAACCGAAACCAACCAAGTAGCATTGAAGCCAACTCTATGGGCTTCCTCCTCATCAAAGAGATCTCACCAAGTTGATCAAAAACATGAATTTGCAGTGCCATCTCAAAGTCAACATAAAAACATAATAAAAATTTCACAAAATTGGTGCCATCTCTATTGAATCAAATTAACCATTGGTTGGGGTGATCCGATGTTTTTATTAGGTTTAAGATTGTTACTTAAAAAAGAAATGTGGAAATCCTAATCATGAAGACTTGCTTCATAAAAAAGAGATCATCACCATCAACAAAAGAAATGCACAGTGGAAAAAGAAAAGTGGAAATCCTAATCATGAAGAAAAGGATCACTTCATCAAAAAGAGATCATCATGATTAATAAACCTTGCAAGTAGTGAAGAATATGGCCTTTAAAGAAGAGGCCAACCTTTTCCAAGATTATGATTGGACCTTCTAAAAGGCTTCCTACTCATTTAGTAATGCCTCAGTATGTCTTAATATGGTCATTTTTATGAAACCTAAGCCTAAGATTGCTCGAAATCCAAATAAGCCAAACTACTCATTTTGTAATGCCTCACTATGGTTACTATGATCATTTTTGTGAAACCTAAACCTAAGATTTCTAGGTTAGTCTAAAGAGAATGGTGGTGAAACCTTAGGAGATTAAAATTTACACATATACAGTGGGGAGGTCCATTTTCTAAGCGAAAACCCATGAGTGGACGAGCGGTTTACGCACCAAATAACATCACTTATATTATTCCAATGAATATAATTACATTATAGTAATTGCATCGGAGAGTGAAGTCAAATTGCAAAACACCCACATGTGTTTCAAGGCAAAAGCCAATAGCAGAAATAGAAAATGCATATAATTAAAACCATCCTTTAGTTGCATAATATGAGTAGCGACACACCAAAAATCTAAACCCATAAACATCCCACGTGGCCCAAAATACCAAACACTAAACACACAACACGGAGCACCTCATGGTTACATACTTATAATGTTCAGAAAAGTAGATCACTTAAAGAGACACGTATGTGGTGCATTCATGAAAGAGCATCATAAAGCTCTTGTTTTGTCTACTGCTTGTTGATGGACCAATTTGTGAGTTCAAAATTTAGATCCAAATAGCACAAAAGAACATAATAAAAGTTCTTGCTTGGCATGTAACAATCCAATCTGCCTAACCTATGTAGAAAGTCATCGTAATTGTAAGATGGAAAAATGCAAACCGCTCATCGTCGTAAACGATAAACTCCACATGCTCCTTAGCTTGCACTTTATTAATATGAAGTATTTCACACTCCATAGCCATCACTGAATCAATCCTTGCTAGTATATCCTTAGTATTTATCTTTCTAAAGGTTACTTTTTTAACCTTTTTAGCCATATTTGGTAGTGATGTGTGCAGCCGGGGCACTTTTTCCCTCTTTAGGAGGTTTTTTCCCTCATGCTAGTATACACCCATCTTGGGGTATATTTCTCATTTTTGTGCATCACACATTCATAATATATTTATCTATCATCTCATTGTGTGCTCCCTTGATCTTCTCCACTGTGTATGTGTGCGTGTGTGCCTGTGTGTGTGTGCATTTCTGCAACCCTATTTCCAAGATTTGGTATTAGAGCATACATTCCTTGCTACCTACCCTTCACCCTGAGTCACCTGTCTTCTTAAATTGGATCAAGGAGCCCTTATGGGAGAAGAAAGAGGACTATGAAGTGTTTGGTACTTTGTCCTCACATTTTGCAGTTAGATTCTTGTTTTTCGAGCATGTTTTGGAGGCGGTTCGCATGGTTTTCATTATTTTGCAGACATCTTCAGGGATCAGATTTGCACTGTTCTTCATCAGATTCTAGAGTAGTATTGTTAGATCTAGTATAGACGGGTGTGTAGGTACCCATGAAAGAATCCTCAGACACTCATCACACCGGATCTTATCTACTATGAGCTACACTTCAGCGACATCGATCTCTACATCGTACGAGTAAAATTTTTACTCACTTTACTCTGCATTTCTTTCATACATCTTGCAGGTCTCCATTGTTAGTGGCCTTATTATTAGCCACCTTGGTTGTATAAAAGGATCACTTAGCACCTGTAGGCTGCGTGATTACTTGTTGCTTAGGTATTATCAGAAATGGCAGTTAGTGATGTATTTTAGATGTTATCCGCTAAGGGTAAGCTTACCGCCGGGACCAACTACTTGTTATAGTCCTATATGCGACATGTATTGGTAACCAAGTACGTTACCACTCCGTTACCATAGGATAGCCACGGGGGGTTCACTCATAGTAAAGAAGACATGTCACCTACGTGCAAGGACTTCTAAAAAAACCCCTATTTATGAAGCTTGTAAGACTAATATATCCCCCTATTTAAGCTTATAAGATATATACATGTATGAACTTTTATGTATCCCCTTTCTTAAATGTATGACTTTTTATGTATCCCCTTTCTTAAATGTAAGTCTTCATAGAACATATACTAACTTTCTTTTTAAAAGTTGGAATTATCCTAAGCAATTACAAGTATCAAAATGGTCATATCACAAGTGATTTATGTAGTGGCACTTGGATACCATCGAACTATGTGTCGCAATGTTTTTGAGTGCCCGTGCCCCCTTACCACATGAGGAGAGAGAGTAGGGGAATCGAGCCCCTTTACACTTAAAGTGACTACACCAAGCGGACACCAAGCTCTCTTTGGAAGAAGGGGAGTTGATTCTCTCTACCAAAACCATGGGAGAGTGCCAACTCCCCCCCTCCCACACTATGATTAATACAAATCAAGAAAAAAAAATCAAACAAAAATTAAAGATTTAATTTTTTGCTCTAAGAAAAACTTGGGTTTAACCTCTTACCAAGCACCTTGAAACTCCTGATACTAACATCTAGTTAGTAGTCACAAATTACAGTACACATGAATGAGTGAACTTAGCAAAGAGTAGCAACAACACAAGCATCACATGTATGTATTTAAAAGTACTTTCCTTCATAGATATCCTTGAATGAAATACATGTTGAAGATACCTCCAAAACCGTAATGTTGCAATGTACTTTGCTTCATTACCATAAGATTATTAATACATATACTTTTCTTCACCATCATCAAAGGATTGCCAATGCAGCCATATGCCTTTTCTACTGCATATTGGTGGTTGAGATGGACCCAAAACTAATGGCTATTGCCAAGTGTGGTTGCAAGCTGCTTCGTGCACATGAGTGATGGAGAGAGTTTATGACCTTAAAACTCAAATTACACCCAAAATGGTCATAAATGTTTGACTCTAAAACTCAAATTACACAATAACTAGATGACCACAAAAGTTACTTGATATTTCTTGGTAGCATGTATGATGTATACATAGCAGCTTTCAACCTGCAAAGAAAAACAAGATTATTAATTTAATACTAATGCATAAGGACAACACATTAAAACTATTATAGATTTGTATTTTACTCTATGCGCTTCAAATTACCTTATGTATCTTTTACATAGTCATTGAAGATCTTATAGTCATTGGGATCAAGTTGATATTTCTTTGATATTGGATCATAGCTCAAATTTTCCAGAGCAATTATAGATTCCAAGGACACTGATTGATTATCAACAAGATCATATGTGTAGCATCTACTTCCTTTGGTTTTTTGATACCATGCTAGATGAATCTCCACATTTGGAGGACGATCTAGAAGATCAAAAGGGCCCCTTGTCTCTTTCATACCATTTCCTAGCTTCATTCTCATACTCATTACTCTTCCGAGGTACCATATGCCTTTCTTGACCCCTTGACTAGTATTTGCAACCTTGCCTTTTCTTTTGAGCTTTGTATTATCTCTAAGTATAATATCTTCAAATAGAACCGCACAATCATATCCTATTCCAAGGCAAGTACTGGTTTGAGGTTTTGACTTCATCTCAAATGAGAAAGATACTCCACTTTTTACCCTTTGATAATAACATTGGTTTTCCATTCAATTGGCTCACAAGTGTGCTCTTGCACAAAGTCTTCTTATCAACTTCCACAAAAGGTGATATTTGGCTCACCACATTCTCCTCATTGTTAACTATAGAATCCATGACATGGCGAAGCTCACTTTGTGCAATTGTATCCTCTTCATCAACATCCAATACTGTATCCATGATTACATCTCCAACAAAATCATCCAATGAGACTTCTTCTTCTTCAAGATTGTCATGTGCATTGTTTTCAAGATGCTCTAAGATATCTTTTTCTTTCCATGAGGCACCCCATGAAGCTTCACCTTCCATACCAAGCTCGCGACACATGACCTTTGCTTTTGCTAAACCCTCCTTTAATGCATATACAATCTGCTCATCAGTACTCACAACCGTGTAGTCATTTAAATTTGCCAAAGGAATGCCAGGCATAATTTTCATATCAACCCATACGTTTTCTTGCTTTGAGTGAGCTGCCAGAAAACTTAGATTTGAACCTGCTTGAAACTCTGAAATTCTATTCAATGCTCCTGCACTACTCAACAAGTCACAACCATCATAACACCTCTCATTGCTAACCATTCCACCTACTTTACTAAAGAAATTCTCACAAGCATCAGATCCCGTAGAAGATAAAGGAACTGCCAAGTGACTATATCTGTCTCTGAAGATCTTTATGAGAAGAACCACAAAGTGACATGACAATTGGATGTCCATGAAAGTTTCTCTACTAATTCAGTTCTGCTTGAGCGTATATACATCATGCTTGGTGATCCACATGCGCCAAATCCTAATAAAACATCATAAGTCAATTGATTAATAAGACATAATGGTGCTACCATAGCAACAACATGAACATACAATATCAGTTAATTATTTATATATGTTCAATAGATAACATGAATTCTGTACCTAAAAAAGAAGGATACCATTCCAGCAGCTTTCACACGCTCATACAAGTTGAGCGTAGGAGATAGAAAAATATCAATGTATGCTGCCACAATTGAGAGATACACCTTTGCACCAAGTGTTCGCTCTTGATGATGATTGGATCCCATCTGCAAGAGCTCTAAACAATTTTGAACTTTACGTCCGGCTATCCTCTGTGCTGATCTCCAATTTTGTCTATCTTTTCTCTCTATATCTCCTTCTTGCAAACCATGATCATCAACCTTGAAACTTTGATATAACAAGGCTACATGATTCAAGGTGACAAGATCATTACCAAGCACTAATCTTTTAGATGCATTATCTAGAGGATTAATCATCTTCTTTCCATTATGTATATAATCTTGGCATGTAATCCAATGATGCTTCCATCATCTTCCATAGAAGCTGTGAATGGCCAACTTTTCCAAGGAATTGAGTATCGAACACCTGTAAGAGAGCTATAATCTTCAACCATAAGCTTTCTTCGCCTTGAATCTCCATCAGAAGCATGACCAAGTATTGGTCCAATCACATCCTTCACATACATATTCCAATGCAAATTGACTTCTTTCCATTGCTCCTTGATGGACATAGAGTCAAACCTATTACAAGTTAGTTGTATAAGAAGAACTAACTTTGGCAAGCATTCAACGAGAGGATTTGCAATCAATACTCTTGCATAGTGGGCAATCACATTATGCTCAAATGCATCAACAATTCTATGATAACCATTTTCACCATCTCCAACATGTACTACGAAATTTGAAATGCATGTGTGATCTATCTTCTTTCCACAAAAACCAACAAGTTGGTCATCTCTTGCTATCCACCTCACCATCCTCTTGATCATAGTCTCATCTTCAGCAACAATGACAAGTACACTTCCCATGCAAAGCCCATTTTTCAACATATGATGCTTATATGTTTCTGCCACATGCTTGAATACATCCTCTCTCAATCCGGTCCTATAACAAAGAGCTTTTCTCATAGCCCTAGATGTAGTTGAAAGATGTGGACCTTGAAGATTCATGGAGAGAAAGTTATGCAATCTTGTACCTCCCTAAATCTTTACAGCTTTTTTGTTGTATCAGAATATCACTTTCCTTGACCCACTCTTCATGTGTAAAAATCATCTCCAGCCTACTTAACCCATGTATTGAGGGACGAGTCATCCCCACTGCCCATGAAAAGACCCTCTCTGCTGTCAGGGACTCCTAACTCTTTCACCTCATTTCTAACCCCATCTACTTCCTCTAATAATAACTATAATAAAGGAAAAGTAAAGTCCTTTATTGTTAGAGGGAGAGGTAGATGTTTACCTATCAAGAATCTTCAAGAATTCTAATATGATTAGGTGATAATTGGATTGACAAGAAAAAGAACCTTATGTACCACTGATGAACCACATGAGTCCTTTGTTCACTGTCTTTTTATCAACAGATTTTTTGATTTTATCCATCCCAAAGATGTCATAATGGCTACCTTTGACTCAGTATTACATAGTTGTGATTTGATTAAGGAATTACGCTTTGGTTGGAAGTACACTAACTAACTCAAGAGAATCTTCGCTAAAAACAACTTCCTATGGATGCTAATACTTTGCATTGCTTTTGTACAAAATTTGCATTGCTTTTGACTTTGGTGAATTTGGTTCACACGTTTGAACACCAAACCTTAGGATTATCACAAATACTAAAATCAGAGGTCTATTAAATAAAGGTTTAAACCACATTCCTCTGCAACCTCTTAACCCAGAGATGGCCATTGCAGCACTATTAAAATGCTTGGTTGACATTTCCACAAGACTCCAACTGGAATAAAAAGTCCACTAGGACTTGGCTCAAACCCTTCCTTTCATTTTTATGAAAAAGCTAAAAGAGGTTCCACACAAGTGGCTAAACAAAGAAACCAGCTAGATAACATATGGCATCCTAATAGAATTATCCAAGGTTACAGATAAGTTTATAATTATTGGACTAGATAAAGCACCCAACAATGCGGCACTTACATGAAAACAACTAGCATATATAGCTCGTCTGGCTAGATTAAAAGGTGAGGAATTTTACTAACTTTTAGAAACACCATTCAATACCACAGAATAGCTCGCTCAAGAAGAGTTCCACTGTATAGGGATCCCAGTACCCAATACGAGGTTACCAATCTTATTCCCTATCTTTAAAATCCACAAAAATAAATTTAGATGGATCTCAAATGCCTCCTCTTGTCTATTCTCTGATATAACAAACATTAATACTAAATCCCTCAATTTGATTCTAGTTGAATTTCATGAAATTTGTGCCAATAAACAAAGGCAACTTAGAAGGTTCCTTGGGATTAACACTAACCCCTTTTGGGTTGTTACGAAAAATGCCACAGAAGTGCTCTTGAATTTATCGAACCATATCACTAACTTATATACTATAGATATTAGTCAATGTTATGAGAATATCCCTCTAATAGTTCAACACGGCCTGATCAATATCTTAGAGAAAATATGTGATGGCATTTAAGAGAAGATCACGACTTGGATTCTACAAAATATCACTCAAGAAGAATGACCCTACTTGGGTTAAAAATCTACACATAATTTTCCCCTAACTCTTGATTATTTTAAACTTCATTAAAACAACAATTTTTCATATTGAGGCTTTAGTCTATTGAGTGTGAAAATACTTTATGGTGTAAACTAGTCTTTTTTGGAGTTATCTTTCTGCTCCTCTCTTTTTGGCGTAACACGATACTCGCCTTTGTTTTCTCTGTAACAACCCTATAATTGTGGAGATTGGGTTTGGCTCATAGCTAATCAATGATGGTCATGAAGCTCAGTGGTATAGATCTGGGTTGATTTTCGATGCTTGTGCGGTGGAAATGAATGACATCTACTGCTACTTTACTCTGTGGGATGAACCTCTCAACCACGTGAACTCCTATAAAGGGCACTGGTGAGTGATAAACCTCACTCACTTAGTCTGTGTGTTTCTTGCCTGCCATGACTTTGCTGCTTGCAAGTGGAGGGAGACCTTCAAACCAGGTTTTTTTTCCAATTCTTTGGCTAAAGTTACTTTCTGCAAATAAAAACTGAATGAATGATTTCATTAAAATCCTATTCTCATGAAATACAATCTGCCCTTCTTTAGGAATACTTAATTTGAAGTGATTGATGGACTTGTTATTGTATTGCCTTCTGCCAAACAAATGAACCGACTGTAACAACAAGGGGCCAAACTTATGTAGCTCATAAAATGAGAAGAACTATAGATGCCATTCCTGGAACTGAAGTATAGCCATCCTAGGATAAGGTCCTCTCTCATAGCCAAGCTAATTTCCAAGTTTGATGGAATGGGAGATCCATATAGCCATTTGGCTACTTTCAAGCAAGTTTGTACATTAAAAGGGGTGACTGATTCTATAACAGAGGTAGATGCTTTTGGCTTGACCTTGGAAAGCAATGCTTTGATTTGGTTTCAAATGCTAGAAGATTCATGGTGAGAAAACATGGAAGACTTGAGCGAGCATTTACAATGGGTGTTCTCCAAGATATTATGTGTTAAGAATTAGCTCTATAACACAAAAATATTCAAGCAACTTGAATACAAAATTGTGAGAGACTACATTAATCATCTCAAGGACTTTAATGCAAGTGTCCTGCTAAGGAAAAATTAAGCCAGACTAAGCTTATTTCATTGTTCTTGGAAGGATTAAGAGCAACAATGCGTTACATACCAAGATGCATCAGATGCTAGTGAGTGTTGCTGGAATCTTCTTTTTGTATACTTGGCTACTGTATGCCTTGGTGGATGTAGGTACTGATGTTCTTGAATACAGAGTTTGCCCATTTGTACATAGCCTTGGACATTTTGATGCTTTGAGTATACTATGCCTTATTCTGCTCTATGCAAATTTTTGATTGCACTCATCTTTTATTGACATATCATGCATGGATTATTTCTAGAGTCCACTATTGGAAGAGGACTTTACTGATTTCTGCAGCAGATGATGCATTTAATCAACAAAAGTACATTGTAGCCTTTACTATTTGATAAGCTTTCAATAGCCGTAGCTCCATATGAGATATTATTCCATTAAGGTATGAGGTATATTTGATACTCAGATATGCATTGATTTGACTATTTCATTGGGCATCCTTGTATGTTGTTAGCATGCGCTTAGTCCTACCATTGAGGTTACATTAGGACCTAGATATAGAGTTTTCCCTTATGATGATTAACATGGGACATATTTAGGTGTCTTGTACTGTAAGCTTTGCAATGGTCTTTTATATCTATCCTAGGCCCATATATGTCTGGGTTTATGATGTCTCTCATGGGTCTGCACATGTGACCTACCCTCATGAAGGATTCACTTGACCTTTTGTTAGTTTATGAACACTCTACTCTGTTAACCTTTTGGAAGCAATAAATAATGCTTGACAATGCATTCTGCTTCATATGTCTCATTTTGAAACAGAATATAAAAATATTCCTCTGGAGAATTATTTTCTGTGTGGCATCTAATTACTTTTGGGGGTTTGAAATGAACTGCTTTGCAAGGCTCCAGGAGTTCTTCTACTAATCTTTTTGGAAGATTCTTTGACATTCTCTAGCATCACTTGAATATGATCTAATAGCCTTATTGTTGTGGATCCCTAGTCTACTAATAGGGTTGGGAACAGTTCCTCCATATTTCTCTACTACTGGTATTTTTTTGGGGTTTTTTAGCCTCAAAATATTAATCTAATTTTAGGTCTAGCTCCCCAATGTATCTTATGTTTTTAAAAAAATACAATGATCTTAATGTTGATATAGATTTTCTTTTGGCTGAAAATACTGCCTGTTCAATGAGCTTTAATTGCTTAAAGTTTTTTTTGGGGGTATCTAATATACCTTACAACCAATATTTCTAAACTCACATGCTTTTTGCTTCTGCTGGCTGGTAATACTGTTTGCTTCTTATGGCATACAATTACTGTTATGGGACATGGAGATACCTGGTAGTATTCACATGCTCATACTTTGCTGGGCACATGATTTTGCTTGATATCAAGCTCACTAATGGGTTTGGGTACCTGGCAATCTCTAGTATGAGGCAATACTGCAACTAACATCACATAGTATAAGGGTACTCTAACTTTGGATTTGCTGCTTATCTTAGCATGCTTGTCTGCATGTGGTTTTTTCTTTTAAGAGACTGAGAGTACTACACTCACCAAACCTCCACATAATGATGATTGCTATTTTTACTGGTACATCTCAAGCTCTGCATTTCATTTTGGTATATGCAGGCTTTCTGTATGGCATAAAGCCTGGAGTTTTTTAACCAGTTATTGTTTCTTATATTTTCCTGAATTTCTCTGCTCTCACAGAGATGGGCCATATGAGGTTTTATAATGGGTACCCTTCATATATCTTAGAGTGGTACAATATTTCTCTTTGGGTTGGTATAATTGGAAAATTCTTATGCCCACTGATTTCCTATTCTGTTTTTTTCTCTTCCTTGCTCATACAAGAGTTTTTTAGAGATTGCAATATCTCTTTATAATGATTACACTAGCTTGTGTGTTGGAATTGGTACTCTTCAACCAATAGATGTTGAGTTGGTTCTGTTTCTCTTTGGACAAGTCAGGTATTATGTATAAATAAGTTAGAGGTATGTTTTCCTACCTTTACTTGGCATCTCATGATGGCCTGTACTCTAATAGAGCTTTGTTTAGACATGTTGGAGCTCTCTCTTAGTTTCCTTTTGATTCAGTTACTCTTAATACTCATGTACATGTATGGAAAATCTGTTGGCTAATTTCTAGCATGTTACAAATGGAGAGCTTTCACCTCTATATTGTTTTGGTTATGGCATCCCTTATAAATTCTATACAAGTTTGCTGGATGCTAGTTCCTATTTACACCCTTGGTAGATATTCCTACCAATAGTATCATAGCTTATCTAGTACTAAGTAGATGGGCATGCCTAATATCATGCTAATAATGTATGCCTTGATGTTTGCTGAGCTAAATTTATAGCTTTTTTTGTTACTGGATTTTGCATGGTCTGTTTTCTACTTCAAGCCAGAGTAGTTAATGCTTCAATTTTTCATGATTCCAAATGTATCGCTGGTCTTGATTTTTATTTTTTTATAATCTTGCATTTAAATTTATGAGACCTTTTTCATTATGGACTCTGGTTAGGGTAGTGTTTTAGGACTTTTTAACTCCTAACACACCCACCCACTCACACACACAAACACAAATTGAGCTCTTTTCTAGCTTCTCTCTCCCTCCTAAACTTCCCTCACACACACACACACCCTTCCCCTTCCCCTTCCCCCTCCCCTCTCTCTCTCTCTCTCTCTCTCTCTCTCTCTCTCTCTCACACACACACACACACACACACACACACACACACACACACAAATTTAAATAAACCACTAGGATCATGGGGAGACACACTGTCCAACCAACCATAAGCCAAAAATAAATGCACGCTTATGCATGGGCTTGCTCTTTACAAAATTGGGGGTTGCTTTTAACACAAGCTTAGGTAAAGTGTTCCTATCTAAACATTAAAGGATAATTACAAAATGAACCCCAAGGGCTAATTCATGTTCAAATATATAATTCCATGCTGCCCAATATAACAAAAGTGGGCGGCTCAATAGGTCCACGCCCGAATAAATCAAAATGGGACAGCCAAATACAAAATCTCATAGTAAATACTACGGTAAAAATATCAAAATGAGAACCATCCCGGTAATAGCTCGCACCATATCGTCGCCATCACATCCTAGCCAAACCGGCGTACGAGCATGAGGCCCGTCAATCTCACCAACCTAAGAGGTTGTCCATTCAAACACACTACGAGTTAGCAACACATGCTACAAGTCCACGAGCACATAAGTAATAAATCCAACACTTGGTTCTAGCTATCCCTAATTTCATATGTCCTACACATGGATATTTGGAATCACCCAAGTGCCATGCTTTGAACATAGTGGTAATTAGGCATTCCTAATTAACCACAAAAGGATGGACAGACAAACCGTGACATCCCTCCTGCCTGGATAGCAACTGTCCCCTTAGTTGCATCATATCAACCGGCTCGTGTTTGAAAGTAAGATTGGATGATGGCGGGATAGGCACGGAAAAACCGCTTAGGCATCCATTTAGCATTTTCGTGAGGATGATTTGTGAAGGTCAAAAGATATCTATTATATACAGTACCTGTGTGAGTAGTAGTGGTCTCATGGCTAATAATAGCCTCAGGTTGAAGTTCTTCTACTTGGTCAACAAGACTACGTGCTTCCTCATATACAAGATGTGTAGGAATTGGTCCCCTATAAGGCCTCAAAAGACTAATATAAAAAGAATTATGAATTCTCCAATGAGAAGGAAGTGAAAGCCTATATGCTAGGTCATTAATCTTATGATGAAGGACCATAAAAACGAGGAGCTAACCTAACAACATGATTAGTCTCAACACTTTTAAGATGTCTCTTTTCAATACGAAGTAAAACATATTGACCTTCTTGAAAAACCATGTGCTTCCTTTTCTTATTAGCTTGTTTAGTGTATTTCTCTTGTGCATTAGAAATAGCTTTACGAACATGATCATGAATGGAAGTGAAATCAATGGTGAATTGATCTGCAGCTTCAATAGTGTGTGACAAACAAGTAATAGGAGTAGGTAAAGCTTTTCCATTCACAATTATAAAAGGTGCCTTTCTAGTGGATGAATGCGGTGTGTTGTTATATGCAAATTGTAAAATATGGATATACTTATCCCATTGTTTAGGTTGTGATGAAACATATACACGAAGTAAATTCAATATTATGCTATTTGTCACTTCTCTTTGACCATTAGATTTAGGATGAAATGCAGTGGAAAATCCAATTGAGTGCCTAGATTATCAAACAATGTAGTCCAAAAATCACTACAAAACTTAGAATCTCTATCAGAAACAATCACTTGAGGTAAACCATGATGTGTAAAAATGTGTTTAACAAGTAAATATGCAGCTTGATGTGTAGTAAGAGTCTTTTAACAAGGAACAAAAATATGCTTGTTTGCTAAACCTATCAACAATGGTCCAAATCATATCATTATGGTTCGTAGTCAATGGAAAACTAGTGAGATAAAATCCATAGAAATCTATTCCCAAGGAGTGCTAGGAATAGGAAGTGGCACGAGTAAACCAAGTTTCTTACCCTTATAACTTTTCACTTTTTGACAAACATCACATTAATTTTAGGCCAATAAAAGTCATTATAGATAGTCTGGAATATGGATGAAACACCTCGATACCCCGCATAAGGTGGCTGATGTAATTCCTCTAAAATAGAATGTCTAAAAGGTCGAGTAATGCATAATCTTTTTTGGAAGAAAATATATCTATCATCATAGGAATACTCAGCAAAAGGAGTCCAATGATTGTCTCTCAATCTAGACCAAATATCACTAAAGTCAGGGTCTTGGTCATAAGTCTCACGCATAGAGTCAAAAGATGTATTCTCAATCACAGAAATATTTTGAATGGAAGGTCTTCTACTCAAAGCGTCAGCAACTACATTTTCTTTTACCAGGCTGGTATTGAATAATAGGCTGAAAACTTTGAATAAAAGTTACCCATTTAATATATCTATCCGAAATAAGTGGTTGAGAAAGCAAATGTTTGATACTCTGTTGATCAGTCTTTATAAGAAATTATGAGCCCATCAAATAATGTTTCCAAATTTTCAATGCATGGACTGCAACAAGCAACTCCTTGTCATAGGTGCTATACTTACTTTCAGTAGGACGAAATTTCCTACTCTCAAAAGCAATAGGATGACCATCTTGCATTAATACAGCACCAATGCCCTTACCACTAGCATCGGTTACAACCACAAAGAAAGGACATAAAAAATCAGGTAATTGTAACACAGGTGCATGAGTAAGTGTATATTTTAATGCAAGAAAAGATTTTTCTTGAAGTTTAGTCCATTCATAAGGTTTGGTTTTCTTGAGAAGTTCAGTGAGATATGCGCCTTATATGCAAAATTACGGACAAATTTACGATAATAGCTACACAACCCTAGAAAAGATCGTAATTCATGAAGGTTCTTGGGACGTGGCCATGTCGCAATAGTTTCTATTTTCTTGGGATCTACATGGATCCCTTTAGCAGAAACTATATGTCCCAAATACTCAATCTCACTTTGGAAGAGACTACCCTTTTCGGGATTAATGTAAAGTTCATTTTCCTTGAGCAAATTAAATACAATTTTAAGTGTTTTTCGTGCTCTTCTTTAGATCTACTAAAAACTAAGATATCATCGAAAAAGACAACTACAAAGTTTTCATGTTCAAGAAAGATTCTATTAATCATACAACTAAAAGTCACAGGAGCATTAGTAAGACCGAATGTCATTACTAAAAACTCAAAGTGACCAATCTGAGTTCTAAAAGCAGTTTTATAGATATCTTGCTCGGCCATTCTTACTTGATGATATCCAGATTTTAGGTTAATTTTGCTAAAGACGTTGGCTCCCCTTAATTTATCAAGTAGATTATCAACTCTAGGAATTGGAAATCTATTCTTAATAGTGTTCTTATTAAGAGCCCTGTAGTCTACGCACATACATTAAGTACCATTTTTCTCTTTTACAAGAAGAACTGGTGCTCTATATGGTGAACTACTTGGTCTAATAAGTCCCCACAAGAAAGCAATTCCTCGATTTGGGTCTGAATTTCTCTTTGTTCAAGAGGGTTAACTCTATAAGGTGCTCTACAAGGCGGTGCGCTACTAGGAATAATGTCTATGTGATGATCTTCAGGACGTGATCTAGGGAGTCCATGAGGTAACTCATTGAGAAAACAATCAGAGAATCTGGAAATGAAAGAGTCATAGGATGTATCCCTAGGAGGTGGCTCTTGAGCACTAAGCTGGCTAACCAAAATTAAAAAGGTTTTCTCAAAGCCCTTTTTGCCTGTGTATGACTCAAAAGTGATTGATCCTTACCCTCAGAAATTCCTTGCAAACAAAATTTTTTTCCAGGATGTATAAAAGACATTGTGTGCTTTGCATAATCAATTTATGGTTTGTACTCATGTCGAAAAGACATTCCCAAAATCATGTCAATACCATGCAAAGGTGCTACTAAGACAATACGTTGATCCAAAAATTGTGCAATAGAAAAAGCAAGATTCTTTACTTTCTTAGTGCAATTATACTTTTGGTTTTGAAAAGCAGCCTTTACTTTAAAACGAGAACGAATCATGTCAAGATGAAGAGCATGTGCAAGATGTTCAGAAATAAAATCGTATGTGCTACCATCATCATGCAAGATTGTGATTTCCTTATCTTGAATTTTTCCCTTCATTTTAAGTAAAATATGTGGTAAAAAAGAATGAGGATCAAGGTTAGAAGTACCTTCTTGATCAGATTTACCATTATACTCGTTACCATCAGACTCTGGCTTGTAGTTGTCGTCTCGTAAGCATCACCATCGTCTCCATTGCCAGTGTCTTCATCTCCATCCACCATGTTAAGCCATGCCATTGGTTTCTTGTTGTTGTAGTTGTTGTTGTTGTTGTCATTTGGACACTTATTAGCATAGTGTCCCCTCTGATGGCAAGTGTAACATCGAATATTGCTTGCTTTTCATCTTGAGTCAATGAATCTGGAACATCTATCTTCTTTGGTTCTCCACTCGCTCCATTGCTATTGTTGCCAGGCAGTTTGAATCAGAGGTTCCATAATTAGCCTGTATCACTTAGCGATTTCCAAGAGTTCGTATATTCTATCCATCAGGACCCGTCATCACTGTTTTCTATCCCTCATTACTTTCCAAAATGATTTGAATCAGAGATTCCATAACATCTTCAATTTTAATGTAGCCTGGGATCATCCCTTGGATCCTTGGTTTGTCTATGCCTCTCAACTCTATGAGCTTTTGATGCTTGTTTTTTTGGGCTTTCTCCCAGTTAAGATTCGCCTGATATTAGTTGGACCATAAAATAACATGCCACATCTTCCATGCGACTCCACCCAGCTTCACTCCTCACCAAAGGAAAAAAGATCCCAAAAATTCCTCCACTTGGGCATCTTCTCACTGCGTACACTTTTGTCAAAGGCATGTGCACGACCTCTTATTGAGGTCTTTTTTACACCACAAAAAGCTAGGATAAATGTTGACACATTGCTAGTTTGGAGGCTTTTCCCTTGGTGGGGGTGTCGTGACTCTACCCTTTTTGGCTATTAATGCTGGGAAGGTTCACAACAATTGTGTCTTTTTAATAGTGCGCACCTTATTGTAGATAGTATCATTGGGATAGATTGTAGCCTTTACTATTGTGCTTCCTTTTGTGCTGGCTGCTTCTTTATTTATTTTTGTTGGAAATCAAGCTATCAATGCATGACTTACCTTCAAGTTGCTACAGAAATTCCTAACTGTGGTGGACGTTGTGGCCTCTACTGAGGACTGTGAGGATGCATTCTTCTGTAAAAGGACCCGTGCCTACTACAGTACTGCTTCTCCTATATGTTGCCTCTACCTCTATTTTTTCCTTGCTCCTCATAAAGAAAGATCAACATGGCTATCTCTTCTCCCTCCTGCATTACAAAGAGATCACCATGGCTACCTCTTCTCTCTCATTTTGCTACCCTTGGCTACATTTTTGCCTTTGCTCTTTTGTAAAACCTTCTCCTCTTCTTTTCCCACTTGCATCACCAAACCAACCTCTATCATGAGGTTTTCATAGCCATCAATATGACCACCGTGGTTGCGGCTCACCATTGAGCTCACAAAATGCATACTCCAAAAATCTTCATGTTGATGAAATTTTCACTTGCTTACTCCATGGGAAGCTTGAGGAAGCCTCCAATCCTTCCATTGAACCATTACAAATAATCTCTCTCGGAGAAAATGAATGTGTTAAATGCATAAAAATCCTAATCAAATAAACCAATATGCATATCTATTCTAAACTCTCTATCAAATCCTAAGAGCCTAGCATGGCTCTGATACCATGTTGAGAATCTAAAGTCCTAGGGATAGGCTTGGTAGAGTATTGCACATAATCCAAGGGGTTAGATTAGGGAGGCTTAAGATAATCAAGATAACATATGATTGAGATACGTGGACACTAATAAGCACACTCAACCAAATGTATTATAATATGCTTACAAAACCATACAATGAGAGGCTAGCCAAGACTCTTTGATATGTGGCATCCTTATCCTTGAGCTATCACCTTTCCAAGATAACACCTACCCATGTGCTTATCCTTTCAAGTTTACACCATAGATATTACCTAAATTATGCTTCCAATAGTCCCTCTCAATTACATAAATATGTGACACCATATTTTCTAACACTGGTTGAGGTGGTAACAATGGAGGTAGAATCTTTGTGTTATTATATTCTTAGCACGACTAGTTAAGGTGGTAACACTAGAGATAGAATCTCCTTGTCCTATAAGGATTCCTAACCATGATGGGGTTGTTGGCATAAGCTGCATGAGTATCACTAGGAGGTGGTGTTGGGGTGGCAAGGCTTATGGCAAGATGAATGCAGAAGAGAGGATGAGCTTGAGCTCCTTACAAGAAAACACACACATAGTAGATAAGCACAAAAGAGAGATGGATGGCTGAATCTTCTTCTATCCTCTTCTTTTCTCTATAACCATAACGTAAAGATTTATAAGAGTACATACTATAAGGAAAACTACTCTCCTATTATAACATACAAAGGTTGGCCCATATAGTGCAAACCTAACTACATAAGATGGCACTATAACTATGCCATAACTCTAGGAAACCAAAATGGCTATCACACATGCTATAAACCATAGGTGGCATATCATCCACAATCTCACCAACCATGCTAGTGGTGTAAATGCAGAGCAACCATCTTGGTGTGTCACCCATATCCTCACTGGTTGAACTCGATATATTAACATCCCCCCTTGAGCTCAACTCTATACCCTACATTGCAAGTAAGCTCTTAAACCTACTAGAACCTTCTCTATCTCACAAAGTGATAATGTACCTTAACGTGCTTTGTCCTAGCATGATAAACTAGGTTACTTAAACTATATGTTTCTTATGTTGTTATAATAAATGACAACCACCCTATCCATGGGCTCACCCATATCTACAATAGCTTTTGTAACCAAGATACCTCACATGTTGCTATAGTAGCACCATGTAAGGCGATACAATATGTAGTGTATACAACAAGAGAACACTCATAAGAAGTAGGATCTTTCAACACAAAACTTTAAAACTCAAATTGTATAATAACGTAGATAAAGAAGAATATTGTATTTTACTAAAGTGATACAATAGATGGCAATCCCTAATTAATAGCGTATGACCCCAAGATCTTTCATATCTCAAACTATGCATTAAGCACCTAGTGTGTTCGTGAGATATTTTTCTGGTGATGCCCTTCAAGGTGAGGTTATCTACATAGAGAACAATGACCATTTGCATCTAAAAGACTGCATAAGTGACCAATACTCACAAAGTAAGCATCATTTCTCTGGTACCATGCTCATGGGGTCTGTTTCAATCTGTACAGTGCCTTTTATAACCTACAAACTTTGCTTTCAGAAATGGGAACCATGAACCTAGGTGGATATTCCACATATATCTCCTCCTCGAGGTTCCTGTTATGGAATGCAGAATTTTACATCCATTTAAAGAACATGTCATCCCCCTTGTACTACTAATGTAAGAAAGTGCCATCCCCTTAAGTTGCTAATGCAAGAATAGTGTACAAGAAATGAGGGATAGAAAGTAGTGTGACGGATCTTGATGGATAGAACATGGGAGGCTGCAGGTATTATGTGACATTTATTAATGACCACACAAGGAAAGTGTGGGTATACTTCATGAAGGAGAAGAGTGAGGTGTTCCAACATTTTCAAAATTTCAGAGTTATGGTTGAAAAGCAAACAGGGAAACATGTAAAGTGCCTAAGGTCAGATGGAGGGGGAGAGTACTTCTCCAATGAGTTCTCTGAATTTTTGAAGAAGAATGGTATTCAGAGATAGTTTACATGCAGATACACTCCGCAGCAAAATGGAGTTGTTGAGCAGAAAAACATGCACATTGCTGAGATTCTGCGAGCATTGATGGGAGAGAAGAATATGCCGCATAGCTATTGGGGGCTGAGGCTATTTTTACAGTAGTTTACATCATGAACAAGACTCCAACTGCAGCCATACATGATGTAACTCCAGAGGAGAGGTTTACTGGCAAAAAACCTGTTTTGTCTCATCTGAAAGTCTTTGGATGCATTGCATATGTGCATGTGCCAAATGAGCTGAGAACTAAGCTGGATCCAAAAGCTGAAAAATGTGTGTTTATTGGGTATTTCCTTGAGCAAAAGGGATACAGGTGTTATAACCCTACTACACGTGAGTTGAGGGTAAGCAGGGATGTTGTTTTTTATGAGATTGGCAGCTGGTATGCTGCTGAAAAAGAAGCTATTGGGGCTGATGTGAGTGGAAATGTGGTTGCACAGAATGCAAGTCAGCAATCACAGTCTTTGAGTGGACCAAGAGAGTCCTCATCTAGTGGTTCTTAGACCATGGAGTGGCAAGCTGCGTCATAATACCAGTCCTGCAAATGTGATTAGTACATCACATAAAGGCAAAGAGAAAGTGGTTGAGCCCCTTAGTATGCCTGACATTTCTGTAGGGCATTCTCATGTTGATGGAGAGTCTAGTGGCTCAGAGATGAGCCTTGATGTGAGAATCTTGGGATACCAGCTATGAGAACACCTGGTGTAAAGAAGGCTATGGAAGCCATGAATGCAGAGCTGCGAAGATCTGGGAGAGTGAAGAATCCTGTGCAGAGGTTTACCTATGATGGTTATGTGGCACATCACTATGCATACATGGCAAAAGTTATACAGGTTGTAGAGCCCACATGCATTGATGAGGCTGTTGGAAATGTGTGTTAGGAGAAAGCTATGGATGAGGAGATGGATGCACTATATGGAAATGAGACTTGGGATTTAGTGCAATTGCCTGAAGGCAAGAAAGCCATTGGATGCAAGTGGGTGTAAAAGTAAAACATAACAGTGATGGAAGCATAAGCAGGTACAAGGCTAGATTGGTAGCCAAAGGATATGCGTAGACATATGGCATTGATTATGAGGAAACTTTCAGCCCAGTTGCCAAGATGGCAACACTGAGAGTTGTGATAGCAGTGGCTGCGTCAAAGCAATGGTCTTTACATTAGATGGATGTAAAGAATGCAATCTTGCATGGGGATTTGCAAAAAGAGGTGTATATGTTGCAGCTACCTGGTGTGTCGCCCCGAGCATGTTTGCAGGTTGAAGAAAGCCTTGTATGGCTTAAAACAAGCACCAAGAGCATGGTCTGACAAGATTTTTGAATATCTTGTCACTATTGGCTTTCATGTAGCCAATGCAGATTTCTCGCTGTATGTGAGACACAGTAATAGAGGGGTTGTGCTTGTTGTCATCTATGTAGATGACCTGATCATTACGGGGGACCATGATGCAAAGATCTTTGATGTAAAGATCTTGCTTAGACAGAAGTTTGAGATGAAGGATCTGGGGGAGCTCAGATATTTCTTGGGCATTGAGGTGATTAGGTCACCACATGGTATTGGATTACTGCAGAGACAGTATGGCTTGGACATGTTGTCCAAGTATGGTATGATAGGCTGTAAGCTTATCTCAGTGCCATTGGATCAGAATAGCAAGTTGAGTGCAGATTTAGGAGAGATTTTGGAGGATCCTACTATGTATAGATGCATAGTAGGAAGCTTGATCTACATGACGATCACCAGGCCAGATTTGAGCTATGCTGTTGGGTGGGTGAGTCAGTTTATGCAAGTTCCTCAGAAGTTGCATTTGGATGCATTGAGATGTATACTGAGGTATGTGAGGTCTACTTGGGTACACAGATGCTGATTGGGCTGGTAGTATCTCAGATAGAAGATCTACTAGTGGCTTCATCTTTTGTTTGGGGAGTGCTACTGTGACTTGGAGCAGCAAGAAGCAGCCTACGGTTGCTCTATCCAGTACAAAGGTGCTGCTATGGTAGCATGTGAGGTAGCTTGGTTGAGAAAGCTACTTGCAGATTTGGGTCTATCAGTGTTGGATAGACAAGTTATCATTTTTTGTGACAACATTAGTAGTATATACAGCTGGCCAGGAACCCAGTTTTTCATGCTCGCATGAAGCATATAGAGGTCCACTACCATTTTGTCAGAGAGAAGGTTTTGGCAGGAGACGTTGACCTTGTTTATGTCAGCACACAGGATCAGGTCACTAACATCTTCACCAAAGCATTGGGTACAGAGAAGCTCCGTAGATTCAGGGCCTCACTTGGTGTACATGAGATGGAGTTGAGCTCGAGGAGGAGTGTTGAGATATCAACCTCATCTAGTGAGGCGGTGGACACTAATGACCCGCCTGGGGGGGATAGGCCCCACACTTACACCACTGGCATGGTTGGTGAGATCATGGGTGATATGCGGCCACCAGTGGGATGACAGGCTATGTGATAGCCATTCTAGAGACTAGCATAGTTATAGGGCCAGCTCATTTAGTTGGGTTCACACTATAGAGAACCCTAGTATGTATTTGGTTGAGTACCTTTTCATACTGTGTGTACTCTTATCTTTGTATATGGTGTGTTGAGTGTTGTGTGAAGAAGAAGAAGATTTTCAGCCTCTCACCTTGTGTGTTCTCTTTTAGGGTTTTGTGAGTGTGTGTGTGCTTGCAAGAGCTCAAGCTCTCTTCTCCCCTACATCCTTTTCAATCACCACTTAAAAAGTCCTCTATTCCGGGTTGTGGCCACCCAACACTCTTTAGAGGAATATGGGAGTCCAAATGAAATGATTCCTTAATAGAAGCAAACTTAGAAAGTTCTATGGACTTTTCCCTACTAATGAGAAACTAGAAGCCATCCACCTAGCCAAGGAAACAAGAAAAAACGAGATTGAAAAGAAGAAACAAGCTCAAGGAGAATCCCCATTAAAGGCTCACAAAGAAAAAGCAAAACTAAGGAGAGGCATCCTGGCCATCCATATGGCTATAATAGACAATGATGATGGAGAAGAAACAGTGAAGCCTATAAGGTTTTTCTTTGAATTCAAGACAAATGAAAAGAGTATAGATAAACTTTCTTTGTTAGATATAAGAGCAGGTCAAAACTTATGATGTCCTATATGACTTGGATCTCATTAGGGAAACTAGTCCTTAAGCCTACAAAGGCATTAGTGAAAAATGTTTCAAGACTCAATAAAGAATGTGAAATATTTACAAAGCTTAGTTTCCACCTCAACTCTTATCCACCAGTGGAAGAATGTTAGTTTCTTTTTCATGATTGTAGGAACAATGTGCCATAAGAAATCATCCTTGGAAGAGGATGGATCGCGCTAAACAAAACTGTAGCATCAAAACGATTGCCACCATTAAACTTGAGCATAGGATAATGAATGTGGACAATAAGTGTTCTTCTACTTGCAGAAGGGGAACTAGGGAAAATCTCCTCGAAGATTCAAAAATTGCTCTCACTTTTTATTAAAAACAGGTCCTATTAAGCCGGTAAGTACGATTCTCCCCAAGTCTCATCGAAACAACCCTTCCCAATATTATCAAGGAACAAGGACAAGCCAAAAGCCAAAAAACAAACCTAAGGATGTGAAGCCTAAGATAAAACCAAGGAGAAACTATAGGAGAGAATCAAAGAACTACCAAGGATACTCCTCCACTTCATAAAGAGTCCCTAGGGGTAAAATTCAACAAGTATGGGTACTAAAAGCATCACTGCCCCAGCAACTATATCCTCCACTTCTCTAAAAACCACGATCCAAAGGCCAAAGTAGGTATGGATTCTAAAAGCTAATAATCTAAGCTTGTAAAAATGGACAACAAGTGAAAAGGTGATCTGGATCCCAAAGAGAGGAAGAAGCCATTACACAAGGTTGGATGACCATAGAGATAGCTTCTTAAAATCCCAAGGATACGACCCAAGGAAAAAGACAAATTTGGGTTGGCAAAGATGAAGCTATCTCAAAGTTCAACCAACATAGTACAAGAACCAAAGGGCATTAAAAATCATCACTGTAGTCAAAGAAGATACACCAATAATAGGCCACACCAAAGTAGGTATGGGCACCTAAAAGATAGACAAAGTCAAGGCCAAGGTAGAGGAGCCATGGAATGAGGGAGAAACGGAACAACTCTAGAAGCAAGTCCAAGAACTCCCATCGACCTCTAGCTTAAAGGAGATTCCTTTTGAACATATCCTAGAAACCCCTACTTACACACCAAGATGATAGGTGAAAAAGAGCCTATTGGCAAGAAAACGTCATTCTGGGAAGCCCCAAGACCCTCAAGTCTTCATTTCTTACATGGACTAAAGCCTTATTAAAATAAAGATCTGTCAACTACACATTGAATTAGGAGATAGAAGAAGTCATTACTTACCCAATAGTAACACAAAGAAGAAATGAAGACCCTCAAGTATTCATTTCTTACATGGACTAAAGCCTTGTTGATAAAGAGGTTGATGTTAGCTACACATAAAATTAGGGGATAGAAGAAGTCGTTTCTCACCCAATAGCAACACATAAAACAAATGAAGACAAGATGCCATAGTGTCTAGTTATCAGAGGCTGATGCCAAGGGCATAAGAGTCTAGAATCGGGTTATAGAAGGCCAAAATGGTCCCAAGTGTAAATCCTAATCACACCACATCGTGTCCTTCACAATGTTTACAGTCAAGGTGCATTGCTTGTACAAGAGGGGCAAGCATAAAAGTTAAGTTGCTTGTGCGGGATGCGATAGCAATTCCAAATCCGAGTCAAAGGATTCATGGAGATATGTCCCACTCATACACTATTAACATAAAACTTTTAAGATGAACCTTGACTCCGAGTGCCTCTCAGGTACATCTTTGGATGGGGGCACTAGTGAGATGACAAATGGCTTGGCCTCGTGTGTCCCATTACTTGAGAAATATTTGTTTAATTCTTTTTGTGCTGCATAATTATTACCAAAAGAATTAGCAAAGCATTGTAGGGTGTCACTTCACATGGCACTTACATTAGCATGCTTTACCTGTCTTTACCCGTGTACTAAATACCCATCATTGGACCCCATTGAGCATACTTGCACATCATGATTCATGAATTAAAACTCATACCTAGGTGTATCTATGTTTCACCTTGAAATTATTAGGGCTCATGTATTGATAGAAACCAACACTAGAAACCTCCTAGTCAAAAAACCCCAAAAAAGAAAATGAGTATAACCAAGTTTTGGATCCCCGATTCAAAATCTTGAGTGTCAATCCTAATCTTTATCTAGGATCCCATTTTTAAATTGTCAACACTTTTGTACCACCGATTCTAAATATGGTAACATTTCTTATTTCAAGATCGGCCACTATTTGAATCCAATCCTAAAATTATTAGGTTCAAATCGTCAACTTTTGGATCGCCCGAGAGCGGATCATCATAGAATCGGATTGCCAATCTGACCCATGTTCCATGTCATCATTGATGATCCCTTTGGGCACTCATAAAAACAAGGAGTGTCAATGACTTGAGTTTTATGTGTGCATAGATGCTTCCAAAATCTCTACATTGCACTCACATCACCACTAAATTGCACAAACATAACTAAATTATCTCTGCAGCATAACAATAATCTACAAACAATCTAGTAACAATATGTATCTAGATCTAGATTGCTTCATAGGTTAATACTTTTGCCTAGTATTTGCATTAGAGATTTGACATTGATCCCATGGCTAGTGTGGTGGAAGAGTGTGCCTTGATTGCCTAGATTATTATAGTGAATGTACGAACAAATAAGCAGCTCATATGATTGACAGCTCCATAGCAAAATCTCTTTCAAAATTTATGTAGAAGGCATGTAGGCCCTTATATGCCTACAAATTTAGATTGGTTGTTGCTACCAATTGCATTGCCTTGCAATGAATGCACGTAGTTGCTTATTGTGCTAGAGTTTCCACGTACTCTTATTAAAGGATTGATGTGTTGAAACTATGGATCAAGCTCTCCTACTAGCAAAACATTTACCTAATCAACCCTAATCCTATACTAATTAAACATAATAAATATAATTAATCTAAGGTGGATGTAATCTAAGTTTACTCATGATGATAAGTATGTGTAATAGACTCAAGCACAATTAGGTTACAAGATTAAAACTTGTACTCATAAAGAGGCTTGAGATGTGTGCAAGTGATATGATTCATTGCTTGAAATGGCCCCCATTTATATGCGGAGGTACACCCTTGGGCTTGTACATCAATGTGGGATAAATTCATTTGCTCATGTGGCTTCATGCTAGGCTTTGCATTTTCTTGGCTTACTCAAATTACTCCCTACCTCTTTCTTGTGCTCTTTGGCATCACATTTCTCAACACCCCCCCTTGGTGCCAAATCTTTGGGCTACTCAAGGTGGTTGGATGTCGGCTACAAAATGTTGTTTGACTTTTTACTTTCTACATTCCCCTATGTGCTGGAGCAACTTTGGCTCAAGTGCTACTTTAGAACTTCCCCCCCTTGATTGGTGAATTGACCTATCTTTGAGGCGGTTCATCATCATTTATGTAAGTGAGTTCCGGTTCAATCCAGTATAATTGAAAGATGACATGGCGATTAGAAGGTTGCGATCATTGCCAAAAGAGAGCTTGCAGTAGTAGCAATGTTAAGTGCCAACTAAGATCTGGAGAAGATCATTTTGTAACTGAGTGCACATGCTAGGCCAAGGCAAAAGTTGATAGTGAGAGGCAGCCGCCCTACACACAGATTGGCACCAGCCTCCAAGAAAAGTGATAAGATAAGATTTGTAAAAAGGCTTAAACAAGTGGCTCATTCACATGGGTCTTATCATCATCGTGTCATCATTGAGTGGTCATTTAATCATGGAGTATGTTTTCATGTGGTTTGACATCAATAAGTGCATCGCATGGGATTCCTCATCGCCGCCGACAAAAATGTTTTCACCAAAAATATGTAATATTTGTAAAATCCATCAATATGAGCATGTAGTTTCATAACCAAGAATTGAAAAATAATGTAACCCTTGATGAAATGCGACCAAATGAGCACGCAAAAAATTTCTCACTACCCAAGCCAAAAAAAATTGTAACACTCAACTACCAGAGAGTAGCCAAAGTAGCACCCTGGGTGAAAATTAACCTGACCATCTCTAAAATAATCTTTGAGCTAGAGAGTAACCAAGCCAAAAGAGCCTCTGAGTTACCCAACCAAGTTAGAAATGAGGGGGGGTAATGATTGTTGTAACCCTACTCTTAGAAGAGACCTCTAGACCTCAAAGATAGGTCAAGGATCTATCAAGAAGAGGAGGACCTCACTCTTAGATATGACCTCTAGGGCTCAAAGATAGGTCAAGTTAGAAATGAGGGGGGGTAATGATTGTTGTAATCCTACTCTTAGAAGAGACCTCTAGACCTCAAAGATAGGTCAAGGATCTATCAAGAAGAGGAGGACCTCACTCTTAGATATGACCTCTAGGGCCCAAAGATAGGTCAAGTCACCATCAAGGGGGGGTAAATTTATGTTGTAAAACCTCGCATCCGACCACCTTGAGTAGCCCAACAATTTGACACCAAAGGGGGGTGTTGAGAAATGTGGTGTGAAAGAGAATAAGGAAGGTAGGGAGTGAGTCACATGAGCAAGAGAAGGGGCATGCACATTAAAAAAGGAATAGACTAAGGGTACATTGGCAAAGGTTGATTTGTTTGGTCGTTTGTAAAAGGTGAAGTCAAAGATAAAAAAGGTAGCACATGGAAAGTGCAAGGGAGCACAGGTAGTGTGAGCATTTATGGACACATGGTTGGCACTAGGTTGCACACATCTTGTGAGTTAGGAGCTCCATGAGAGCTATATAAGAATTTACTTGGATCAAGCTAATTCAATGAGAGTTCTTTAAGGAATGGTTGTGGTAGATTCCTATCAAAGAAAGAGGACGATACATGATAGCTTTCAACTGTGTGGAAATAAAGGATCAACCAAGATGGTAGGTCTCTTAATTGAAGAACATACATTGTAGCGCCACATACTGGATGCTCAAACCAGAGGGTGAATCCCATGTATATGTCACAAGTGCATGTGTTGGAAGGAGTATGAACCAGAAATAAGCATAACCCATCGTTGCTCAACTTTTTAGAGTTTGAATCACCATCCTTTGGTAAAATCCTACCTCTTGGGTTTCTCATAAAGTAGAGGCTAATGAGTTTACTCAAGATTTTGAGAATATATTTCAGCAAGTATGCCAAGCTATATGAAAATCCCAAGAAGCATACACTAAACAAGATGATGCACCTTAAAAAAAACATTGAAAAGTGGTGTCTGATTCGTTTCGTGTGAATACCGGCAAAACCGTGCAGAATCTTTGAATGGTCCAAACATGGACTTTGTTCCTCCTATGATGATCTTTCTTTAATAATTCTCTCTGACAAATAAATTTATCTACCCTCTCATGCGAAGCCGTTAGAAAATTAAGGGTCTATTTGGTGTCCGGGCCCTGTTTTGGGCGCTCGTTGCGGCTATATTTACTATGTAAACCCCCATACGAGTTTCCTTTAGTCTAAATTACCCATTGTGACCCTCTTATACATTATCTAACATGGTTAGGTCTGGAATAGAAATCACTTACAAATGACATCACAAGACAGGCATAAAAACCCCAAAATTGACAAAAATCAACATCTCTAAAATCACTCAATTTGTGACCAAAATTAATCTTTTATGTCCAAGTATTTTCCACTTTTAAACATTTAATATAGATGCTAAAAATAACCAAGTCACTTGGACCCAAAAATACATACATATTAATATGTTACATTCTCCTCGGGTAAAAAAAAATAGCATTGTCCTCAGCACGATGAACCGAGGATAGTGACTCCTCACATGATCCTCGGACAACCAAGTTGCATCTTCAGCCGGATAAGTCTTCCATTTGATCAAAAGATCAACTATGTCCCGATGTCTAAGCTTCCTAACTCTGCAATCCAAAATTGTCTCTGGTTCTATCTCAAAATTTCCCACTTCCTCTACTCTTGTCCTATCACACCAAGTATGTGATTTGGGTCAAGCACGTGCTTCTTCAGTAAACTAATGTGAAATACATTATGTGCTTTCACTCCTTTTGGAAGCTGTAAACGATAAGCTTCTGTTCCTACCTTCTTAAGTATCTTGAAAGGTCCAACATATCTAGGTGCCATTTTCTTAAACTTTTCAAGTCTTAAAGAACTCTTCTTTGGCTTCACCTTTAAGAATAACATTTCACTCTCATTGAATTCTCTTGGCTTTGTTTTCTTATCTACATAACTCTTTCCACTTTGAGAAACTCTTATGCATTCCCTTATGTCTTTTTTCTACATCTTCATTTCATCTAACATCTGTTTACTTATCTCTACCTTTCCAACAAGATCGTACCATAACACAGGTGACATGCAATCTTTCCCATATAATGCTTTGAATGGCGACATTCCAATAGTAGACTGTGGACTAATATTGTATGCATATTCCGCAATATGTAAGTATTCATCCCACTTTCCAAGTTTATCCATTGAATACATTCTTAACATGTCCTCCAAGATCTGATTCACTCTTTTTGCTTTCCCATCACTTTGAGGATGATATGATGTACTCATATCAAGTGATGTCCCAATAGCTTTAAAGAATGTTCGCCAAAAATTTGAAGTGAATCGAGCATAATGATCTGATACTATACTTTTAGGCATACCATCATGTAACTTGAAGATATTCTTCACAAACACATTTGCCACATCCATAGCAATATATGTACCCTTGATATAGGCAAGAAATGAGTCGATTTTGTAAGCCTATCTACTACCACCACAAAAATGCTATCATAACCTCCTCTACTCCTTGGTAGCCCAGTAATAAAGTCCATTGATATACATTGCCACTTCATATGTGTGGCACATCTAATGGTAACATAGATCTTGGTTTCTTTACATGCTCAGCTTTCACACCTGCTGACACTGTAAGCATTTCACCACATAATCCCTTACAAAAGCTTTCATACCTGGCCAAAAGAAACTCTTTCTAGCCTTAGCGTATGTCTTTTGAAATCCTGGATACCTTGCTATGGCAATATCATGAAGGTCATGCATCAACTTGCTCTTGATCTCCATAACATCAAGTATGCATAACCTTTTCTCATAAGATAATATTCCATCAATTACTTCATACTTTGCGAATGCATCTATTTCCTCTTGTGACTTGTATTTCTTTGTCAAATTCTCAAAAGCTATTTTGAAGAAAGAATCTCTTGGAATTTCACTCTTTACATGTTCTCCCAAACTATTATGTACGATGACAGTGATTGCACTCACACATGCAACTTTTGGTTTTCTGCTCAATGCATCGGCCACTTTGTTTACTCTTCCTAGTTTATAAGTGATTTTAAAGTCATATTCTTGCAAAAGTTCTATCCCCTATCTTTCCATTCAATTTCGCTTGGCTAAACAAATGTCTCAAAGTAGATTGATGAGTTTGCAACTGAAACTTAACTCTTAGAAGATAATGCCTCCAATACAGGCAATAGCCCGTACCTCCAAATTATATGCTGAATAATTCCTCTCATGAGGTTTCAGCTTACATGACTTGAATGTGACCACATGACCATCATCTTGCATCAAAACCCCACCAAGCGCTATACTACTAGCATTTGTTACAACCAAGAAGGTTTTTCCAAGCTCAAGCAATTTAAGCACAGGGTCTGTAGTGAATGCATGCTTTAAAATTCGAAAACTCTACTCACATTGTACAGTCCATATGAATATTATACCCTTTCTTAAAAGGTCCATCATAGGACTTGCTTTGTAAGAAAACTAAAAAATGAAGATTCTATAAAAACCTGCAAGTCCAAAAATCCATGAACTTCTCTAATAGAAATGGGAGTTGGCCACAATGGCTGCAATCTTCTTATGATTCATAGAACTATCTTCTTTAGATATAATGTGTCCCAAGTACTCCACCCTTCCTTTAAAGAACTCACATTTGGACCTCTTTGCATACAACTTATGTTCTAGCAATATGTGAAACACTTTCTGCAAGTGTTCTTCATGCTCTTCTTTGCTTTTGGAAAACACCAACTTATGTTCTAGCAATATGTGAAACACTTTCTGCAAGTGTTCTTCATGCTCTTCTTTGCTTTTGGAAAACACCAATATTTCATCCAAAAACACAAGCACAAAGTCATCCAAGTTCTCCTTAAAAATGCGATTCATCACACACTGAAAATTAGTAGGGACATTCGTCAATCCAAATGGCATTTCACAACAAATTCATAATGCCCAAAATGTGTTCTAGACGCATTCTTTGCTATATCACTGTCTTTGATGCAAATCTGATAATAACCAGATCACAAATCAATCTTAGAAAATACGCAACTCCCTATAAGCTAGTAAAAAAGTTCCCCCATTCTTAGAAATGGGTACTTATTCTTGATCGTTAACTTATTGAACCCCCTGTAAGCAACACATAGCCGCATAGTCCCATCCTTCTTCTTTATGAAGAGAATAGGAGCATCCCATGGTGACACACTAGGCCTAATAAATCCCTGCTCAAGCAATTTTTGCAATTGCATTTTCAGCTCTGCACTTTCCTCTATAGATAAACGATCAGGATCTCTACATACATGTTCTACACAAGGTATGAGCTCTATTTTGTGATCTGCAAATCTATGCGGAGGCAATTCAGTTAAATCATCAGGAAACAAATTCTGAAATTCCTGAAGTAAAGGATGATCATCACCCTTTTTCTGTTCCTTAACACTTTCTGTCAGCCATTCCATGGCATATACATGACAACATTTTGTTGCTGCTTTAACAAGCTGCAAAGCAAACATCATTCTAAATTCTATATCACATCTTTGACCTTGTAAGCAATAATCTTTACCATCATCTCCAATCATGAAAACTTTCTTCTCATGCCACAATATTCTGGCCTTTCTGGGCACTAACCAATCCATCCCTAAAATGGCATCATACCTTCCCAAAGGAAACACATGGAAATCCACTTTTGACTTGAGGTCACCTATGACAAAAGGCATACTCTTGACATACTCTTGACATGTCTATTGCTTTCCCAAAGCAAGCTCTACCATAAGCTTGTTTTGATAAAATTTAGTTATTCCTTAGTGTTTTACCATGTGGGGTGATAGAAAACTATGCGTACTTTGCTAAGTCAATCAACACTTGAAATACGTTATTCGCAATATTGATGGGAATTTTAATAATTGAAGCTTGGTTTTCGGCCTTACCTACATAAAAAACAACATTGACATGTGCATATTCTTCAATCTCCTTGGTTACAATTGTAGCAGCTATTCCTCTTGCTCCACGAGCGTTGTCATTACTCAAAAATCCACATACATTCTCTTGCGTACTCTACCTTGTTTTCTGATCTCCTATAGTTAATCGCTCATGTACCTCAGGTGATGCTGGCTTGTTTAAGTTCTTTGTAAACAACAAAAACATAGGCCTTCGTGCTGCGCCTTTTCTACCATCTCTAGGGATAAATATGTGAAAGTCTGGTTACCATTCTTTTTCTCGTCCATCTGCATTCTCTCATTCTGCATAAAATTTCCCTTCTCATCATAAAACGGATTTGACCTCTTTCTTTCATTTCCAAAGCTTTCTTCATTCTTTCCCATCTATTCATATGTCATGGCACGCTGCATAGCATCTTGGATTGTAGTTGGCTTGTTACCATTGACTAAAAAATTTATTTGCTTGTTTAAGTCATTCACAAATCGAGAAGCTCTATCCTTCTATGTTAAAGAGGGTGAATATTTTTGCAAGTCCCCAAACTTATCATGATATTTTGCAACAGTGAGTTCCCTTTGTTCCAAGTTTAAAAATTCATTCATTTTCTCCATGTGATATTATGGTGGACAATAATGTAGAATCATATACCTTTTGATTAGAGGCCACGCGATATCCTCATTCCACAAGTCCCTGCTGCGCATAATAAACTTCCAATAATCTTCAAGCTGCTCAATCTATGACTCCGCTTCTTCACTCAGCTTCCCCTTACCATTAAAGGTTGGTAATGACCTTTTCTTCGTAACTTGTTTGAGGGAAAAATCATCTACATGACCATATTTAAGTCCTGCGTCCATAGCAGTTTTCATGGCCTGCACTGTATCTTGCAACTCCTTAATAGTTGATGTATTGAAAGATCAAACCCAACCTATATAGCAACTCTTGGTTGTGGGATTATGGGAACTTCATCGGGTTCTTCTTGCTGCTCGTCAAAATTCCTTTCTCCTTGCCCTTCTCGTTGACCCTGTCTATCATCAGAATTTAGATGATCTTGCATCTCTCCATCTTCTTGGTCACTCCTGTCTTCTTCATTCAACTCCATGGAAGCTCGAGCACGTATGGCTCTCATTCTTTCCTCCAATTCTTAATTTATGTTAATAAGTTTTATAACTTCTTTCAAAGTTACACCCATATGCAATAATCCATTTAAAAGCTTCTCTTCTTGCCCTAGGTTGACTACTGAATTTGTTTGATGTATAGCCATCTTGTGACTGTACATCAAAATTGTAAAATATTTTTCAAAGAAAAGAAACACCTGGCTGTATTACAAAAAATAATAATAATATTAGTTTTCCAAGACCTTTAACACTCGTTAATTAAGTGCGGGCTGCCCAACCTATGTTCTGATACCAACTGTAATGTACCCCATGTTCTGTTCCATTTAAATAATCACAAATATTCATAATATTTGTCAAATTTTTAGAAGAATCACATCACACTTCAAGAGAAAGAAGAGATTTCCAATAACAATAATTATTTTCTAAGTCGTCAGACAGTCCAAAAACACGTAATAAAAGCCTATACAATTACTCAAAATTAGAGAGATAATCACCAATAGAAAATCTAGCCAATCTGACTTTTCTCCGACGCCCGTCCACCCAACCTCCACACTGTATGCCGCGGGTCTCGGGTATGTCTCTCCTCGATCTCGTCCTCTCTGGGCTCTACCATGATTTCAGAGATATAAGATCAAGTGCTGCAATAGCAAACTTCTCCTCCTCTAGATTAATGCTTTGCTCCTCATCTTCAAGTTCTTCACTCTGCTCACTTGCCAACTCCTCCTCCTTTTCCTCATATTCTTCCAAGTCATGTTCTTGAGCAGACTTTTCAGAAACACCAAGTTCAACATAATGTAAATAAATGGCAAATGCAAAGCTCTCCTCCAATTTCCTACAGCCCCTCTCGTGGAGATTGTAGATACCCTTGAAGCAGCCAGGTAGAACATCAAATCTCCTGTTCATATGATACCTCAGCTTATCACTTTGGCATAAGCTCTTGATATGCACAAAAGCCTCATCCTTATTCACAATCCTTCCATCAGCCTGTCATCTGTCTAAACACCTCAAACTCGTCCTCCAAAAAGTGTTTGTGCTGACCCACAATGTCAGCCAATTTGAAAGGAGTGTTGAACATCCTGTGAAATGTTGGATACTCCTTTTGGGTATTGGACTTTTGGAGAAACTCAAAAAGCTGTAGATCTGGTGACTTTTGCTCTTCCAGAGGCTTCCTTGGCTCACCTGATTTGATTACTCTTTTGCTACTGGTATTCTGCCTCTTAGTTGTAATGAAAAATATCATAGCAGAAATAAAAAATAATTCATATTTTCTCATAAAAAGAAGAGTAAATCCAAATATTGCTCACCTGGACCTTCCTCAGCTTTGATAGAGTATCTGGACAGGTCCAATGTTCTCTTGGCAGGAGCATTATCCAAAACTGTACATGCACATAAAGAAACACATAGAAAATTATGAGAAGAAAATCATTATAGAATATATCGAAAAAGGCAAGAAAATTTTGGAGATTTAACTAGAAAACGAGATATGCATCGATTCTCATCACAAAATACATCATATCACAGAATTCGGTGTTAACATACTTTTTTGTCGGAAAACGTGATTTTGATATGTCTTTGCAACCAGAATCTTGAAATTGCATTTTATTGCGAATTTTTTGTGTATGCTTTTAGAACTCATATGCTAGCCTATGTAGGAATATTATCTTCCTACCTTTCCAATGACACGAAATGTCTCTGGCATATTCATTTCATTTGCAGGACATACAATTCGAAATGATATTCTGTTCTTTCACCTAGGATCACTCATGTATCATACATCTCTCTGCAATGACATGGGATAATTCGTGATGAGATAATATGTGTTTATAGATAGTACGAGAATTTTAGTGGGAAAACGCGATATGCAGCAATTTTCCTAGCAAATGTTTCGAAATCACGTTTTGTGGCAAATCTCTTCCTTTGACATGCTCTCTTGGAGACGGAAAATTTCGAGCTTTGACATGTTCTCTATTCGTGTCAACCATTTTGTGGAGACCCGGGATGAGTTCAGGGAAAGGATATACAAGAAAATGCTTTAAGCATGGCTTGTCACAAAATTTGCTAGAAAACGCGATATTGTGTATCCCTCATGCAAAACCACCCTATATCGCGTTTTTCATCAAAACCCACAAACTTTACTTTGGGAACTACTACACCTCGGGGTTCAACAACGTCGACAAGTGCATGTGTGTGGACTGTCACAGAAGTCTCAGATGCTGACATTACAGAATATAACATTGCATTTGTTATGGATCTTTCAGAAAAAGTATAAAATTGAGATCGCTTTGAACAGTACCTCTTTTTCCTCTGTCCATGCTTTCTGAACAAAAGTGCTTGCAGGACCTTGAATAGGTGTACCAAGATTGCCTACAAGGAGATGCAGTTTTTTGGAAAGAAATATCAAGACGGCATGAAGGTGGTTTAGGGTTGAAGCAGATGAACTGTGTCTATTTGGTATTGTAGGGTCCGAGGATAATGGTTGATGAGGAAAGCATTGGCTGGGTGCTTTATATGAAGGGGATGGTCAACATGGTCACTAGATGGTTTGTGTGGAGGAAAACACAAAAGGACATGATTAAAGAATCTACACAAAAACCGAGAGCACATCATCATGACGCACGTGGCAGGTACCATTGCACACACGTGTGACATTTTGAGTGGCACGTGCCACGTGGGCATGAATTCCGAGGCATAAAGTATACAATGTGCTAGAACACTTGCCCTCCCCACAAGTCTGTTCAGCACAACAACAAGCATCTCCTCCACAAAAAGGCATCCTCCAACTGAAGGATAACCCCATCCCTTGACCATAACGATCAGCATATCCCCAGCTCAACCAAAGCCAAGTACAAATACTTCAGAAAGCATATCCTTCTGAAAGGATTGTACCATCTAAGAGGTGATACTCCTGCAAAACTGAAACCTCGTCTTGTTTCTTCTTTATATATATTTGATATCTAGTCCAAGTTTTCAAGAATCTTTTCAGAAAATAGATATCTGCATCTGCATCGAAGAGCAGATAAGCTAAGCCATGTTAAAACAAGTTTCGGTGTCGAAACACGTTTTTGTCAGAAAACACGATTTCGATATGTCTTTGCAGCGAGAATCTTGAAATCACGTTTCATTGCAAATTTTCGCTTTAAGCTCTTCGAACTCATATGTTGGCTTATGTAGTGAGAAACATCATCTTCGTCCCTTTCCAATGACATGAAATGTCTCTGGCATATTCATCTCATTTGCAGGACATACCATTCGAAATGAGATTCTGTTCTTTCACCTTGGATCACTCATGTATCGTACATCTCTCTGCAATGACATGGAATAATTCGTGATGAGATAATATGTGTCTATAGATAGGACTAGAATTTTAGTGGGAAAACGCGATATGGTGAAATTTTCCTAGCAAATGTTCCGAAATCGCGTTTTGCGGCAAATCTCTTCCCTTGACATGCTCTCTCGTGGAGACGGCAAATTTCGAGCTGCTTTGACATGTTCTCTATTCCATATCTTACTTGATTTTGATGACAGATAGGAATTTCCTTTCCTCCTCTTCCATGTTCTGTTCCATGATAATTCTCATCATTGTACCTATTTATGAGTGGAAGCTTACCTTGCTTGGATGTCATCTTTAAAGGTAATTTACCATTTTGCTTATTTCTCTTTCAGTTCTGATGGCAAGAACAAAGGAAACTGCAAGGAGAAAGGGAAGTGGGCCTAACTTGGCAGTGGCTGGAGGTCAAAGTCCTCCAAAGGGGAGGTCAAAGTCCTCCAAGAAGGGCAAGCCCATGCACATGCTCCAGAAAAGCCAGAAGAAGAGAATCAATCAGGGAACCAATGTTCTTAGGGAGATCAGGAAGGCACAAAAGACTGTAGGCTTTGCAATGCCCATGGCTCCTTTCTAGAGACTCGTGAGACAAATATGTGACTATTGGGGTGTCGCATTCAGGTGGAGTAGGACAACCCTTCTCACCCTACAGGAGGCAGCAAAAGATTTTCTCATAGAGTTCTTCCAGGATACCATTCTAGTTGCTGCCCATGCACACAGGTTGACAATAATGAAAAAGGATATCAACACATTAGTGAAAGGTATAGATATGATAAAATTCTGAATGCAGAAGACTGGGATGATATTAAGATGAGACATCTTATTAATACCACCAAGCAGGAAGCCCTCTAAGGATGAGGTGAAGATAGAAGAGGTCACACACAACTATGAGACCAAAGAGAAGTTAGCCTATGAGGAGTTAATGAAACAACAAGTGAAGGCTTCAAATATAAATGCAATTAATTTTTCTCAATGGATCACTTTTTGTAAGAATTCTATAATGCTTTTACTGTCTGGTAAAAGTATATATGAATTGTCTATTGTACTTGAGTTCAAGATGATTGAACTCTCTGAATTGTTCTGCTTGCAATATCTCTGCATTGTATCTTGCTTTCTCTTCTTTGCAGTATCTGAAACAAAATCACAGTTTGAAAATGAGATGTCTACATTTTTTGAATTAAAATTTTGATAAAATAATTTTGCCAATCTTGAATGAGTACTTTAGGAAACTCAGTTTACCTTTTTGTTGTTTAAAATGAAGGAAAATCCCATGCAGACACTCCCTTCAGTCTCGTTTATAATGTCATTCCGTAATCGAGAGAGTGTGTAGTATCTTCCAAGTGTGATGGATGCTATTAAAATGTCATTCTTGACAACATCTATATCAATAATATCATTTTCTAGACATGAAGAGCTCTCATCAATAAGCATCGCTACGCATGCCTTTTTTTTGTTATAGGGACTTTTAAAAGTTTTAGAATACTTCATATACACCTGAATGAATTTTGAATTTATATAAACCCGAATGAAATTTGAATTTATTAGCTAACATCTAATTGCATCATTCTCCAAATTCTCCATGTCTATGTATGTACATGTATGCATATATAAATCAATACATGTATTCATGCATGCAAGCATACTTACATGTACTAAATTACATATTTAAAAATATAGATTTTAGGCATATACATACATGCACACATATATATACATAGATACATACTAGAATCACGCACACGCACACGCACACGCACACGCACACGCACACATGTGCACACGCGCGCGCACACACACACACACACACACACGAATATATACATGTGTATAGATGGAGAAGAGGGATGGCTTAAACAAAAATAAAATATGGAAATGATACTTGCCTAGGTCAAAAGTGGTCTCTTTATGTGATGAAGGCATACCAACAAACAAAAAAAATGTCTCTTGCTGAAATAAAACGTCTGAAACTCTTCTGGGACAAGATGTTTCAAAAAAACAAACCTCTAGAAAAACCTACTCCACCCAATAAATATTTTTAATTTTTTGTTTCATTTCGTTTTATGCATGTAGAGTGAGCCCTATTTTATCTCTATTTTTTCCCCCAATAGCTCTTTGATTGTGCCTCTATGTGTCCCTTCAATAGCTCTGAATTTATTGTTGATTTGTCAAAACATCCATTTACTTCACCCCTCCTTTTTCTTTTCCAACTTCTTCTATTCACCTTTTACCTTTCTTCTTCCTCCTCTTTCTTCTCTTCTTCTCTTCTTCTTTTTTCTCTACCCCATTCCGTGGTTCTCTCTCTCTCTCTCTCTCTCTCTCTCTCTCTCTCTCTCTCTCTCTCCATAACATACTTTAGTGCCATAGAGAGGCACAGCCACATGGGGTCGAAATTGATGCTTTGTACTCCATTCATGAGGAGGGTGACATATGATGAGTTCTTTCCACAGTAGTTTATATATATAGGGCCCGCATAGTATGTGAGTCCTGTTTGCTATGTTTTTCATTTTCTGGTTTTCTTTACATCTAGTTTACTCATGATTACATGTATTACTTTTTTTGTCTCAGACCCTTTGGGTCTTTTGTAGATGTTTAGCTTACAATATTTCATTACTCTCTCTCTCTCTCTCTCTCTCTCTCTCTCTCTCTCTCTCATATGTCTAAAGGTTAGTTTTACTTGCCCTAATTTAATTTTAAGAGAAAGACTAACGACTTCCTTCAGTATTGTGTAGACTTTTGATCTTGATATATTGATGACCTTTTTGTAGTGTGGCATCCACTTGCTTTCATCCACTTGCTTTAGACTTCATAAGAACAACTTATGTGTATGTGTTGCCTTTTCTTCCATGAACTCATCGTTCTCGCCCCTATTGCCAAGATGGACTTGAAGCTGGTAAATTTTTTGGTTGAGCTCTGAGTTAATATTCTTTTATATCTAGGTGATGGTCATTTGGAAGTGAAATGTAAAGTCATTGTGCTACAAGATGAAGGTTTACTTGATGCGGCGAGGCCGATGTTGGAGAGAGAGAGAGAGAGAGAGAGAGAGAGAGCGCTTTTGTCTTCTTGATGTGTGTCTGCACCACAAGTGTGTGTGTGTGTGTGTGTGTGTGTAAGAGAGAGATCTTGTCTGATGTGTGTCTCCACCTTGATGTGTGTCTCCACCCACAAGGGTGTGTGTGTAAGAGAGAGATTTTGTCTTCTTGACCCACAAGAGAGAGAGAGTGTGTGTGTGTGTGTAAGGGGTTGAAATAACTTTTTAGCTAGCGACAAACGAGTACGAAAAAGGGGTGGGGGTGGGGGTGGGGGTCCTATGCGCGTGCGAAAAGGGTGGGGTTTTTGGACGCTTGTGACTCATACACACGATTAAAACACTCTTTCCCCACAGAAAAGGCCAGGACATCGACTTTCGGCAACCGACCAACATCAAACACACCCCCAACATATTTTACAAAAGCTGATCAGCCACATCCCACTACGCCCACACCCGAGCCCTTTTTGCATGCAGCTAACCCCTGCCATAGCCATAGCCATAGCCATAGCTCTTCACTAACCCCACCTTCCTTATAAGCCTAATCGCAGCAGCAACCGCTTAATTGCGCTCCACACAGAGCGATAATTACTTGCTTAATGTCCTCTGATTATCATAAGCCGTCCTCTCACGACAGCTTCAGCACTATGGGTGGCCAGACCCCCATTTTCTTCCCTCCCAGTAGCTTCATCGTTGGCCACTGCAAGCCACAGGATAACATGACTTTTGAAGCTATGCTTGCTACGAAACAGCTGAGCCGGGGTGGGTTATTTAAAGCTTCTGTAATTATTTCATTGTATTTTTGCAGCATGATAGTATATATGACTGATGGGCTAGTACAAGAACTTGTCTGATTGAGTGGTGTAGAATCAATCCGAATTACACGGTGCTAATCAGATTGTGCGTGCACACACACACACACACACAAAAAGAAATATTACTCTGATCCATGAGTGCTAAGGAGCAGGCTAGAAGTATTCTCAATTCAGTACAAGGTGCTAATCATATAGTACGTGTACGTACACACACACACACACACACACACACAAGGCATGCTTCAATATGGAACCTTGAGCCAACACTACAACGCAGTACTCCTGTATTATGGCAGTCTAGATTCATATTGAATGGAATAAGTGAGAGTTTGGGTTGTTTCACTAGATTGATTTGTTTGTATCTGTTAGATTGCCTAATGATAAATTGATTAGTGGCAAATTAATGAAGTAATTGATTAATGAGAAGGTGATTAGAGATGATTAGTGTGTGTGTGTGTGTGTGTGTGTGTGTGTGGGTGGGTGGGTGGTGGGGTGGTTGTGTAACTAAATACATAATCATGGTTGCTCTGCAGGGCCTTTGCAAATGGTGGATTTCAAAGAGATCAGAGGTGAAGGAGAGGGCATTAATCATCATGAGAGGGTGATGAAGAGGCCATTAAGGTACTCTAGTTGCATTAATTATGAGGAAGGGGAAGCAGGAGCAGGAGCAGGAGCAGGAGAGGATCAAGTGAGCATGGAGGAAGAGGGAGGGGGGGAGTATATTGAGGGGGTGCAGAGTGGAGGAGGAGGGGGGGGTGACAAGAAGGGAAGCAGGAGGCTAGGGTATGATCAAGTGAAGGCTTTGGAGAAGGCCTTTGAGGTGGAGAATAGGCTGGAGCCAGAGAGGAAGGTGAGGCTGGCCACCCAACTGGGCCTCCAACCCAGACAAGTTGCTGTCTGGTTCCAAAACAGAAGGGCCAGGTGGAAGACCAAGCAAATGGAGAGAGACTTCACTGTGCTCAAAAACAAGTTTGAAGCCCTCAAAGCTGACAGAGATAAGCTCTTGCAAGAGAAGGACCACCTCCAAGCTGAGGTCCTTTCATCTCCCCCCCCCCCACCCCACCCCACCCACCTTCCTTACTATAAAAATTTTTAATTCCCCCTTTCTTCTTTAAATCACTAAAGAGCCTTTTGCATAGTGCTAATTTCTACTTAAATGCTCTTAATTTTGTTTAAAGACCTTTGAATGCATTTTGAGAAAACTCTCTCTCTCTCTCTCTCTCTCTCTCTCTCTCGGTCGATTGGTCTATCTAGATCAATAAATTCGACGTTAAGCCTCTCTCTCTCTCTCTCTCAACACGTCTTGTGTTCGAATCTCACTCCCGTCGGATAGATCATATTTGGTCTCTTGGGATTGTTCCTACGACCTTAAAAGAGCTTCTTCTTCTTCTTCTTCTTCTTCTTCTCTCTCGCACGCACGCGCACACACTCACTATTCTAGCCCCCTTGCTTTAAACTTTTTTCCTTCCTATTTTTTTTTTCCCAAAATGAATTTGATAAACCTTTATTTTAAATACTTACTTGCATTATGACCTTTGATGCCAGTTTGAGAACACACAACACACACATATTAGCCATCTTCATGTGATCAGGTCCTTTCATAAAGCCTTCCTTTTGAATTTTGTCCCTGTAAGAAAAGACAACTATTATTATTTAATACTTGCTAATTACCCTTCCTAGTAACATTCTTAATTGCTATTTATGCTTATGGGTTTGGGTTAAATGCATTTCTTTTGTTTGATAGCATTTCTGGAAAAAATTAAAATAAAACCTTATCTAGAACTTCCCCTTTTATAGAAAATAACATGCGCTGTTTATTCAAAATTTACTTACTGGAATGCGTGTTGCTGAATTTTATTTAAGAACTTAAGCATATGTTAATTATATATCTGCATAGGATACTCCTTTTTTCTTTTTTCTTTTTGGTAAGATTTTCCTTACTTAAGCTATGACTTGACTGTATAAAATTGTTGACGTTTGATCAAATGTTATTAAGCCATTTTTTTTCTCCTTTCTAGAACAACAGAAAAGCCTGATTAATTAATTGAAGGGTCAATATTTGAAGTGGGAAAAAAAATTTGATTTAATGTTGAATCCAATTATAGGAATAGTCACAGAGCCTTGAAAAGTCCATGCATCAGATTTTCATGAACAGGTGACACAAAAATTATGGTGATGAAGAAATACATAATGGGGGTGCTTTTTTTTTGGTTTTTGCTTTTTTGCTTTTTTGCTTTTTTGCAGCTTGCAAGGTTGAAAGGCGGCCACCACCCTGGTGGTGTGGAAAGCGAGCAGGCAGCTGCAGAGGGAGACCAGCTAGATTCACCAACACTGGCCTCTTGCTCCCTAGTTGATGATGCTCCCAACCACCAAGCCAATAAGGCAGAGGATCATCCACAGAAGGCCTCTCCTGATCACCATCAAAAGCCAGAGAATGATAGCTTGTCAAGCACAGAGGATAGTGACAATAACAATAGTGCCATTGAAGACTCTAGCTCCATCTTGCATGGCCAAGCTTCCTCCAAAGCCCTCCATGATGAGCCTTATTTCTATAGCAACCCTTGGAGAGTACCTCCATCCCAACTACTCTACAAAACCAACATCAAAAATGAGGAATGGGAAAATGGCTCTTTCAATATGCCCATAGATTGGTATTGGGGTGAATAATTATAATTACAACAAAAGCCTTCTTTTTCTCCCTTTTTCCTACCAAGCTACCACCCTCCCCCCTCCCCCCTTCAAATTTTTTTTAAAAAAAATGGTCAAGCAACTTGTAGGTAGTTCAAATTTTTGACTGGCACTCTATACTCAAGTAAAGTGATTGGTTTGAGACCTCACCAATCTACTCTGTAAATTACAAGTTGATTTCTTGTAATCCTATAATGTTCAGGCTTTTTAAAAGGCCTTGTAGTACTAGCCCAAAAATTTGTACATGTTTGCCACTTGGGGTATGTAAAGTGTTCAAGATCCTTACAAATGGCTATTTCCATTGTTGTCATTTTTTTGAAGGCTCTCATGACCTTCAAAGCCCATGTTAATCTTCAAAAGAAAACAAATTGGCTTTCAAAAGAAGGCTACCCTAGGTACATTTTGTTGAGTATTAATGAATTTCACTTGAAGGCCATGATAATTTGCAAGCCTTTAGTTTTTAAATCCAAGGTGGGATAGCAAATTTCAACCCTACACGTACGGCTTACACTAACGTCATTCCTGAAAGTTTAAGTGTGGAATTTGAAAATGCTAGAAGAAAATCTCTAAGAAGGACCCGCCTACAATTTTGACTTTTAGTTGTCTCAAATCTCGATTGAATTCAAAGATTAGACTATGGATGTGTAATATCCCATGCATTCATAAAAACAAGAACAACAATTAGTCTTATGGATTGTTGAATAAATTATATTCTATAAATATATAGAATGACATCGATCATAAATTATATTGTATAAATAATATATAGAATGGCATCAATCATTCTTATGAAACTATTTTTTATAACACCCTTTATTGCTACCTTTCATAAAAAAATAAAAAATAAACAAACTTCATCCTTCCAAAAAATTTCCCTATAAGGCTAAGATTTATATGTAGATTAAGGTGCACATAGTCTAGGAAAATGAAGTTATGCCTATGCCTTACACCAAGTGGTCATTGTAATCCACTATTTAGTTGATGAGATTTAAATGCACATGCTTGCATGAGTACTTCATCTACATGCATTCAATACTTCAATATTTAAAATATCAATGTGTGTGAAATTATCGGATTGTCATAGGTATTAGTGACATTTGTTGAGTCATGCCCCTTGTTAGCGCAGTGAAATCTATTTTTAAAAATGGAAAAAACTTATGAGACACACACATATTCACTATTTTAAGAGATCAAACTTTAAGGTCCATATGCATTCAACACTTTCATTGACCAAAATAATATTAGAAAACTAAATGGCTCCTTTAATATTTCAGGCACTTCTTTCAAATGTGCATATGTAAGATTGAATCATGGAAATCCTTAAAAATAGGTTTACGTTAAGTGCTACTTTTTTGAAGGATGGAGTTGTTTAGATATCAAACTATAAATGTTAAATATACACCACAATACTCCTCAAGATCATTTGAATGGTTAAGTGCACTCTTATGGGCCTCCATGGGAAATAATCTGTTTATAATTACTACTCTTAAATCATTGATACGTAAACACAATTCCCAACCACGTAGGTGTAATTCACGTAAATAGTTTGTTTAGAATAGCTACTCTTAAATCATTGATACATAAACATGATTACAATCATGTAGGTAATTTTTGCATCTCAATGGCACACACAAACAAATGTACCTACAACTAACCTCGTCAACGCTAAAGACCATATTAGAGAGTTTAAGAAAATTCCAATTCCCATTTTGTAAGATTGAAAAATGGGGGGCACGGTAAACCCTTTAAAGATTTTGTCAAAACCCCCTCATGTGACATATCATTAGAAAGCTCTTGAAGAGTAGGTTCTAAATCCATATTCTCCAACAACTTCGGAATTAAGATACACTAAAAGTAGATTGAAAAGTAAATTCCCAAAGTAACGGGATTTTCCCAAACTCCCTAATATGGTCTTGCTAATACAATCACTGGGAATTGTTGTCGATCCGGTTTGGTTCCCTTGAAAAAAACTTTATAATTACACCATCGTATTTATAAAGATAACACTTCTTCCATATGAGTGAAGGTAGCCAATAAGACACATATAATTGCAAGATTGTTTTGACAATGAATAGGTTAAAGAGACTATCCCCCAAGAACATAATTTAAGAGACATTTTGTCAAAAATCCAGTCCACGAGTTCCTTACCCTACACATTGAATCCAATGAAACGGCCCAAAAGGACATCCTAGATGTCCATATTATAGCTTGGCCTTAACTAACTATCTCCCAACTTGAAAACCTTGTGGAATTCTTATCCTTAATGATGAGACATGATTTGTTTGTGACATGGGTTACTTGCTCTACTGTATTTTAATAGAAAATCCAAAGCAAGCTCAAAGTTATGTTGTTAAGCTTCCAATACAAGCAAGGTATCATCTGCAAAGGCTTTACGAACCACGCATCCCCCTAGAGAAGAATTTCTCATGCAATTTGGTGAAATTAGTAAACAACAATGAGAAGGTAGGACATATTTAACAAGGGGCAACCTTCTCTCATAAATGTTATTAAAATGGAAGTTACCAACAAGCCTATCATTAAGAAGAATGTGGAATTTGGCATTGTTTGTGAGATGAAATATGAGGTTGGCCACCTTATGCGGCACACTTTATGGGGCATCCCTTTTTATAAGCATCACAAGATGAATAAATGTCCATTGAAGCTTATCAAATGCCTTTTCCATATTAACTTGAAGAAGCGTAATATTCTAATAAATTTTTTGAGAAAATTCTAGATCTAAAATGGCATTATATTTAGCCTACCTTTTACAAAACCATATTGCATGTGAGAAATGACCTTGCATAGTATCAATGTGTTGGCCCACCATGACTTTAGCAAATAATATATACAGCTCAACATAACCTTTTTTTTTTAATTTACAAAATGGAAAGCTTGTCCCAGAAGGAATTTCGATCGACTCCAGTGCCCGCCTTGTTCTCTATCAAGATGCTTTTAAAGCATAAGGGGCCTCTTCCATTTATATGGGTATATCTAATACTTTTTCTTTCTCTTCCCCTATAGCATAAGAGGCCTCTTCCAATTCTATGGGTCTATCCATATGTGTTGCTTCCTCTTCCCCTATAGCTTTTGGTAAGAGCTAAAGCATTGAAATGTGCATAGTATCAGGATCAATGACTTCAAGGGAAGAAAGAGTTTCACCCAAATATTGGATGACTTCAAGGAGCAAATAGAATATCACCCAAATACTCAGCCCGTCCCTTGCATGTTTGTTATCCAAATGTCTTGTCTAGAAAAAAGGACATTAAAGATAGCATTTTTGCCAATGTCTCTTTTAAGCTTTAGCATTCTAAAACTTTCCTTCCCATAATATTAAATATTTTAGAGACATTATGTTCTTGTCTTTTTTATCTTTGCTTTAGTAGACCTCTCTAAGACATTTCAAGGCTTTTTCTTTCATAATGCGAAGCTGCTCCTCCACCACCAAGGGTCTAAAGAAAGAAAGGTCAGCACAACTTGCTAACCTCTTTTACATTCTAATTCTAGTAGCCCTTATATTACCAAACCTCCTTATGACCTTTTGCATCATGTTCCACTCACAAGATTGAAGAGAGTCACTATTGTGATTGGGAACCAACATATTAATGAAAGCTCCTACCATGGGATCATAATCCTTGCATCCTAGAGAAAAATTAATCACTTTCAACGGTCTAAGAGAAAATCGCATAGCTATAGTAGAGTCCCATTGATTTTTTTAGCATTTAAGGAAAGTAGGAAATTAATTTGAGAGAATTGTGGAATAATCTATATTTTCATAGACATTGTGTGGGGCAGCAATGTTGCACTTTAGATGCATAAAATTATAAAATCTATCCAATCTCACATGTGAGTCCTTGTATTGCAGAATAATGTAAGTAAAGTCTTTTCCTACATCAGGTACTTGCAACCAAAGATCAACTAGTTTATAAAATTTTGCCACTTGATCTTTTCACTCCCTTGCAATCATTTCCCAACTCCAGTTTTCCATGAGCATGTTCTACCATATTAACATCCCCTGATAGAATGGAAGTTCCTTGTAGTGCCATACATGGTACTAACACATTGTAATGTAGCATTATAATGCTAGCATTTTAATAAATCCTAGATATGTCTTCTATGAATTATTTAAGACATGTACATTGATACATGTTATCTTCTCATATCTTTGCATAGCTTCCAAGGAATGGCATCTTCCTTTAGGGTGATTAAAGATACAAGCAAGATTCACATAACAAATGACTATAGTTTACACTCCTGCATAATAATACATTTGACTATAGTTAACACTGCAAAATAATACATTTTATGGCCTACCAAACCTTTGTCATTCTTTCTTTGCCATGCATCTTATGTTCGTAAGTCATTCCTGTAGAAATAGTCTCTTTGATAATCTTTCTCTAGAGACCATTTGTTCATGTTCCATGATAGGATTTTCATGGAGTTATTCCAAAACGGAAGGGGGATCATGAGCTAGCAATGCACTATTATATATAGGAGTTTCAAGATATCTTCTAGTGAAGATTCATTTCTTTCTCCCCCAAAATATGAATTTCTTCATGAGCCCAAGAGTTTGTAAAACCAAAGGGTTGCTGTGGGTAAACTTGTGGAGATCTAACTCATGATCCATATTCTAAAGAATATTGTACATATGTTAATCTCTTGATCTGGATTTTTTTTGTTATTTGACACTCTCTTCCTCTTGACCATTTGCAAGTTTTAAATAAAACTCCCCTATTTTCTCTAATAATGACAGAGGGTGATTTTGAAAGTTGCTCTATGGAAGAGTTCAATACAACACACTTTTCTCTTTATCCATGCTTTTATAGAGTCTCTATCCACATCCTTTTCCATATGCTTGTCCACTCTGATCTCTTCAGAGATGGTGGTGGATGGATCTCGGATGGATTATCCTCCTTTGGTTGTAAGTTGATGTTAGGACTCCTATTTCCAGACTCCTTTGAGTTTTCCTTTTTCTTGGCCGAACAATCTCTTGCATAATGTCCTACCTTTCCATACACAAAATAGGCCCACATGGCCCACTTATCTTATCCACTCATAACAGTGGGTTCACACATACATGACATGGACACATAAACACATACAAGGGCTTCTTCACACACATGAAGCTCCAAATAGCTAACAAACCCCCCTTTGAAGAAAAGGGGGTGAGACTTTACATGCAAAGGAAGTAGCCACCTTCTAACTCCATCACATTCTATAAGGGAGTGATCTAGCCATGTGCACCTCCCATGCCATGCTATTCCTCCAATCAACAAAAGTGCCCGAAGTAGCAAGGCCAACTCTTCATCACTCCCTAGCTCAGAGTTTTGTCATGGGAAAGGGACCTTTTGTAATATGATCAAAGCCCTTTTTAATAGATATGACACGGGGAAACACACAAGAAATTATTTAACTCAGGTTTTGGTGGACATCCCCAAGAGATAACCCTTGACTCTTACACATAAATACACAAAAAATGAGTATTTTTAGAGATTGCAGATGGAATGTCGATGCTTACTTTTTATGACAACATTGCCATGACTCCATGTTTAAATTCGATGAAGGAGGAGTTGAATAAAAAAAGTCCCAATTTTTTGATGTTCCTAAAGCCTTAATTTGATGTAGATTATTAAACCCCCAAATTTTGAGTGTTGAAAAGGCATTAATTTTTATGCATATGTGGAATTATAGTATTGCAAAACCAATTAATTAAAAATGATCTTTTTTGGAAACTCAACTCTACAATATATAAATATATATTTTGACAAGAATGTGAAGGATATATTTGCTTAGCTTTGATGTAAGAAGACCATATTATGGATAATAGATACAAAACATTTGTATTAGTAGATCAATCTAGTTTACAAACTCTTTCTTGAATCTTTTGTCAAACATGAGCCTCTTGGTCGTCTTTCTCAAAATCTTAAAGTAACCTTACAGTGTGAGGGCTCAAACCCACGACCGCTTGGTTGTGGATCATAGGATTTTGTTTGTGTGAGTTGTGTAGCTTCTAGCTTGGGTACATCACCTCGAAAGGCATCTTTCAAAAAAAACCTTAAAGTAACTACTTAACAAAGTGACACATTAGGGCATTGAGCGCTATGATGATTAATATTTAACAATATTTGAAGTATACACATTAAATGAAACCATAAATTTCATTGACATATTTCATATATAAAACATTTAAAGTATAAACATTAAATGAAATCATAAATTTTATTGACATATTTCATATAAAAAGGCAGATTATGTGCCACAAAGATTTTTGGTCTTATATTACATTTTAAGCTTCTCTCGAGAGTAGTATGGAAGTAATGCTCTATATACTCTCTCTCTCTCTCTCTCTCTACACACACACACACACACAGACAGACAAGGATGTGCTTTCTAAAGGCAAAATGATGAGAGAGAAACTAATCCTGTGTATTGAGGATGCAAGCAAGAGGATGAGAGAGAAACTAATCATGCATATTGAGGATGCAAGTAAGAGAGTTCAAGATTGACTTTGGTCAATTCTAGTAATGTCATTTTACTATAGAAGTTATAATATTTTTCTAGGTATATTTTTGTGTTTTCTTTTGACTTTTGAAGAAGTATGAATTTTTTACAATTGTTTCTTGTAACTTCATCCTTGCGAACTTTAAAAACTATGGATTATTAGTTTATCAAATGAAACGTTTCTTTCTTTGTAAACCATGTTTTTATATTTTCAATTACTATACATTGTTCATTCATTCCTTGTCCAGGATTAGTTTATCAAATGAAACGTTTCTTCCTTTGTAAACCATGTTTTTCAATTACTATACATTGTTCATTCATTCCTTGTCCAGGATTAAACTTTGATATGGGTCAAAAAATGCATTTGGTGTTGCATCCATCAAGCCCCAAATTATCATTGTGCCCCATCCACATTTTCCCCTTAAAATCTCATTTGTCCATAAGATTCAAAAGTATATACTAAGACATGCATATGCATATAAAAGGATAAGTTACACTATTAGGCCTCCATGCTATGGTTAATTTTATAAACTTTATCCCCTTATGCCACATATTTATGCCTACCCATTCTCGATGACGGCATGAAACACTTTTGCCCCTTTACATAAAATGCTCAAAGAGCATAAAACACTAAATGACAAATGACTTTACATGTGGCGCATCTTGAATTGGAGGGAGACCTTGAAATACATCCTTGATTTGATAGAAGTTGAATGGTACCTAGTTTATTTGTAGAAGAAACATTATAGATGTGCAATTTAGGAATGAGAAACTATATAAATGATTATTTAACTTTTTAGTGGATTTCATAGTCATTCTTGCTCTCTCAATGATTGGCTTTAGCGTGGCTTAAATTTCTTGCTAGTTTATGCATATGTCATCATGAAAGAGACATGGGAGTTCATTTAGGAGGAGTATGTAAATTAGAGGGTGAGTTTGATATAAGGGGTTCCAGTTTTCATTGGGGACACAAGAAATTTACATCCATGAGGGGGTTTTCAAATTCAAAAAGGGGTAATTTTATTAACTCCAATTATACCAAAGAGGATTTTCCAAAAATGGATTTTTTGAGTATCTTTTGGATGCACGTAATATCCAAAATTTTTATATACTAATTCTCCTCCCCTTCCCCCTCCTCCTTCTCCTAACGCACATATACTAACGCTCCTCCTCTTCCCCATCCCCCTTCTCCCAAAACACATATGCATACATGTGCATGTGTACATACATGCACACACACACGCGCGCGCACACACACACACACGATGGAAAGAGATCAAGAATATGTATGTGGATTTCAAGGTTTATGCCTTGTATCAAATGATTCAATGGCTTGTACATGTAAACTAAGTTGAATGGTTGAATATCTTTTATTATGACACCAAGTTTGTATTCAATGTTAGAAGGTATCTATCAACCCTCTTAATGTCGTAATTAAGAAGTAAATTGTTTCTAGAATAACTCGCATATTCCTACTGTTTTGAATTACTTTTGAACCAAATTGATCTTTCCCAAGTGCAAATTGATTGACCTTGTAAATCTATTATATAGTTTTCATGTTGAAATGAAATTAAACTCTTCTTAAAATGTGGAAGCTTGATTGTTGATGTGTACCACCATAGCATACATGTGCATGTGAGTAAGTTCTTAACATTCGCATGAGTCACATGTAATAAAAAAGTTTGAGGTTAATGACTTAAGGGGCATCATATAGCTTATATATGAGTTATGTATTTTTATTGAAGTATGAAGAAATGTCACATGACCAATAAAACATGTGGCTTGGTTGTGGAAACCTAGAGAGGTTTTCTTGTTACTTGGGTCCATGCTTAGGGAAAGAAAACACCATCTTTAATTTTGGCATTTAAGAGATCCTAGATAATAAGGGTGCCTCTGGTTATCCTAGGGAACAAATCCCCAATCCACATGTAGAACTTACCCCCAGGTGGATAGCCCTTGATAGAAAATGTAAATAGTGTAACTGAAACACAATTGTGTGTCTCTTTCTTTGAATTTGTCACAAGATGAAAAGCTAAGAGGAATTGACGTTTATGTTTTCTTCGATACTTTTCAAGCCTTCAACACTTATGAAGTGGTGGAAATAGTGGTGGAAATGTTAAGTGACATTACTCTCATGTTGGTCTATAGAGGTCCTACCGCGGTGGTTGAATTGGTTCAGCTTCTATACTAGATTTCACACCTTCACATCAACTTTTGTGAGAATGGGTGACATTCTTAGATTTTTCGTCCTCCTCAATTCTCCTGTCTATTTCTTTGAATTTGTCACGGGATGAAAGGCTAAGGGAATTGACAATTGTGTTTGCTTCGTTACTTTTTGGACCTTAGAGTCTAGGTAAATTAATAAAGTGTGAGTGTAGGAAATTTCAAATGTCTCTCTCTACCTTCACTTTCTTTGGTTTTTTTTTTTCAAGGAGCTTATGTAAAAGGCAACGACAAAGCAAGAGCTGCCAGCTCAGCATGAAATAATGAAAGAGCGATGTCAAGAAAAAAAACCGTCCTTTAGTGTAATTTCCACGGCTCAAATGGAGAAAAACAGGCTCTAAATGAAAGGTTCAATTTTTTGAAATTTTAGTTACAAAACCGGATAACTTATGCATAACTGGAAAGAGTTCTAGAAATAGAAAAGATTCTACCACGTGGGCTAGCTGCGTTTTTCCGCAATCGAGAAAGAATCAAAATGCGGTTGAGTGTCGTGGGTATATGCTGTCGCGTGCTGTTCTCGTTCTTGTAGAAAAAAACTCCATTGGGGTTGAAAGCCATTAGTATCTGATATCAAAACCGTTAAAATGATAATCGGACGGCTGTGAACCTGCGTGTGTGTGTGTGTGTGAGAGAGAGAGAGAGAGAGAGAGTGTGTGTGTGTGAACCTGTGTGTGTGTGTGTGTAAGAGAGAGAGAGAGATTACCTCGGATAACCTGTGAATCAGAGGGCTTTGAACCTTTGGGACAGTGTGTGTTTGTGTGTGTGTGTGTGTGAGAGAGAGAGAGAGAGAGAGAGAGAGTGTCAGTCCTCTCACCACCACTCAAAATTGCCTTTTTCCTTCAAGAGATCAAGGCTTGTGGCCTGCCCATCCATGCCACTTTTGTCTCTTTTATCATTAAGTTGGGCTAAACTTTTAAAATTTACACTATAGACTCAAATATGTGTGTGCCTGTGAGACCCATGTTTTAGCACATGAAGGAGATGTGCCAACTTCCACAACATGAGAAATGCTCTAACTTAGTTCAAGGCACACAAACATAGAGAGAGAGATATGAGGTGAGCATCTTCATTGTCAAAGCAAGCCGATGGACCACATATGATCCATATCACAATTCTGAAGTGTAGGGAATGAGGCTTGAACCAAGGATATCCACGTGTGTGTGTGTGTGTGCGCGCGCGCGCGCGTGTGTGTGTGTGTGTGTGTGTGTGTGTGTGTGTGAGAGAGAGAGAGAGAGGGAGTCCTTGTTTTCTCTAGCGTATGGGGATCAAAAGTAGAGTACCACGAGAGAGAGAGAGAGAGAGAGTCCTTGCATTCTCTAGCGTAAGGGGGTCAATAGTAGAGTACGACTCACAAAACCTAATAAACACTTGACCTCGATGACAACTCAACTAACGGTCAAATAGAAAGACTCTTATTGGTTGCAAATACTATTAGTACTTTAGTGGTTGGAAATAATATTGGTTGTTTTGCGAATACCTCAAAAGTGTTCTACTATTAGTACTACAGTGGCCCCTCCCTTATTATTATCTTTTCATATTGACGTGTTTGTAATGCAGTCACATTAAAATCCCTTGTCTTGTCATGATGTATCGATCAAGCTAACACCCAAATTTAATCAATGCAATATACCTTGGTTTCAAACTTTGTAATCCTTCTCCAAGTTTTTTTTTTTTGGTAGTTCTCATCTTTTCAGCCTCTCTCTCCTCTTTGCTTGTTGGTCTTAACCTCTTTTTTGTGCTCAACCACCGTCACTATGTTACTTCTAGTGACCTATCAGGTCTTGCTTCAAGCAAGGTGTTGTTACTACATACATCCAACATCCTATTTTTATCATGACAATGGAAGATGCTTGGCATTTTAGTGGGGATAACCATTATGCCTCTGAATATCAAGGGCCTACCAACACCTCAATCGAAAGTGTTGTGACTAATTTAAAAGAAATGAGATCAACAATTTAGGAGAGCTAATTTGCAAAATAATGCGGAAACAAATGTCAACAACCAACAAGATGATGCCAAGAGGAGGAAAACTACAATATTTTCTATAGATAACACATGAGGTTTCAGTAAAAGGAGTGCAAGAACAACATAATGAACCATGTGCTAAATGATCTAAATGATCCTCATATTGTGAGAAATAGTAGGGTGCATTAGAGCGATTCTTGTGTTGTTTCTCCTCCTAGGAACTCATTCAATTGGTTAAAAAACCAAGATCATCATGTGAACTTCTCGTATATTGATGTCGGGGAATCGATTCCATGATGAAGAAAGTCTAAATATTCCCAAAGCTTTAAATTTTGGAGATACAAAAAGGAATTTGTATGCAGCTCCAAAGGCAAATTAGAAAAAATTCATGGAAGTATGTTGTGGAAAAGAAACCACACAATGATGTATTGAGTATTGAATTGAAAGAACTACTCAAGATCACATTTTGGACAGTGAAAACTCATGACGTGCCTAACAAGAAGGATATTTGGACATAGCAAACTCGTGTGGTGCCTATAACAAGAAGGATATTTGTCAATAAACCTCAAGTATATGACTATCTTCCAAGCATTCTTGATGGTCAATTGTGCTTTTCAATTAGTGGCATAAGTCTCTGCATTACTCTCTTGGGGAGCTACTTCATTGTAGTCCTTCAATTGTGTGCTCTTAGTAGCTAAAGTTCTACACCTACCCGAGTGTATGTGTGGTGCTTGGTGTATCAAATATTGTGCATGCTTTTCTGTAGCTTCTATAAACTCTACCTTCTTATCTTTTGCGTTCCTCTTTGACTCCCTCGTTAGCACTTTCCATTATTTCCACTCTACTTTAAGGCTAGTTTTCAATAAGTGGATATCAATTTCATCCCTTGGGGAGATAAACCATATTTTTGCTCTCTTTCACTCTTCATGTTGGTTAGCACTGACTTAGCAATAATGTTTTTGTATGAACTTGGATGACCTTGAATATGATATGTGTAGCTTGAACCTACCAATATCTTGTGGTATCATGAGAGGATTAGTATCATGAGAGGATTAGTATTGTCCATGGTTGAGAGGAGGGGATGAGGAAAAAAAGTCACAAGGCTTGGGAATCATAAATCGTCACGGGATCTTATGTACTTCTTGAAGAAATACTTAAAAACTCACAAATACATCAAAGATTAAAGCATAAACTTGAATCAAAATGATATGATAAAGCATTAAAACAAGAGAAATAGAATAACATCACCATCAAGATTGGGTGCAATCTTCCCCCTCATGCGTGTAGCTACACTTCCACGATATGAGCATTTTGAGAATCGTATTCAATAAATAGCCCAAGGAGCTATTAAAAGTTGTGCGTACAAAATTGGGCTTGCTTTTCCACTTTACAAAACTAGCTCAAACACTAGAGCTTGTTCACAAATAGTTAAGTGTAAATAATCAAAACTCTTCTAACATATATGCTAGGAATATAGTAACGCCACACACAAGCATGCATAAATAATATGTACAAATATTTAGCATGTGGCCAATAAAATAATACAGAATAATAATGTTCCGAGATGATATAGACAAAATCCTCCATGTACGACACACGCACTACTCATCACCTATCCCACAAATGTAAACACATTAGTTGTTTCAATCAATTGCCCTCCTCTACAATTAATCCCAATATGAAATGTTGATAGGCACAAACATAACATAGACTTACCACTTTTATCACTACGATGAGAGTATCATTATACACATCATCTAGCATGGATTCTATTGCCACTTGTTACACTTTAAATTAACATGGCGCATCAATTGCATAAACCACTTGTTATGCTTCAACCATGTGCAGTTGTCTAGCATAGTCCATTTGTTTCACTTTGACTACAAAACAGTTGTTAAGCATGGCACTAATTGTTACACCTTAACAACATACACCCGTCGAGCATGGTCTCAAGCTATACCAATGACACTAGGTAACCAATATTTAATGTGGGGTCACCCACGATACCAATTCATAGGATGGCACACTAGCATCCAGGCATGCCATACAACTAAAGGGTGGAGATTATGTAACATCCCTCCTGATTGGATAAGCAATTGACCTCAGTTGTGTGTTTGCTTATTGCGAGCAAAGGAGACCAATTGTCATATAATATATAAATTCAAGTATCTTTTCTAACATTAGGAAAAAACGGGACTCATTTACTAGGCCTTTTAGAGAAAGGAAAAACAGGCGCCCAACCAATGAGCGCGAAGGCTACGCAACGTAGAAATTCTTCAAAAAAGAGCAAAATTTTTGAAAAAGATTGAATTTGTTGCTCCAAAAAAAAGAGAGAGAAAATGACATTCTCTCTCTTCTTTTTCCTCCCATATGTCAGATGCTATCAACACTAAAGTTTGAAGCAATAAATTTGTCTTTCCTACCCATTGCATACGTTTGGGAACACACCCAATTTCTCACACTCTCCTCGTGAGTAACATACCATCTCACTGCTGTGATTTCTCAATTTTTTGCTCTCTTATTATGAGCAAACAACCCTCCGATGACTGAAATGTCAACGTGTCCCAAGAGGCCATGTTCACAAATCCAATCTATTATGATTCATAACATGATAGATGCACAAAACACATGGAATCCTCTGACGGTTTCGAAGGGGAGTTAGATTTTTCTATAGTTGTCATAGAAGAGAAAGAAAACAAGATCATCAACAAATGACTTTATATCATACTAGAAAGGAAGAATCCAAGGATTCAGACACAAAAGCAACAAATCACATATCCAAGAGGTGCTTGTCCAACATGTCTGAATCCAAGGATTCAGACACAAAAGCAACAAATCATGTATCCAAGAGGTGCTTGTCCAACATGTGTAGTTGTATCAGAGTAGGCAACAAGAGGTAAACAATCCAATACTCTCAAAATGCATAATGGATGATTCTTAAAATAATTTTCTTTACTGTATAGGTGTCATCGAGACATAAGAAATGTATATATTGTAAAGACCTACAGGACAAACAGGTGACACTAACATGTAGGTGACCTTGATTATTATTATTTTGCTGTGTTTTGACTTTGAGTGCATTTCAAAACAATTACTAGAAGGCCGAGAAGGGCATTTCAACTAGAAGGCCGAGAAGGGCAATGAGACAAAATTGCAAGGCGCACTTTAAACAAAGAAGACAACAACATCAACAACGCGATATTGGTCATTAGGAGTTGGGTTCTATGTCATATTGCATTGTTGTGGTCGTTTTTTGAATGACGTTCAAACAAATTGGAACATACACTTCAAGAGCTAAACGACCACAACAATGCGATACTAGGTCGTTCTATTGGCAAGTATACCCCGTATCGTGTTGTTGTGGTCATTTTGGGGGTCAAGGAAAATGCAATTTATAGTGCCTTATCACACTATTAAAACGATGTTTGCCCTATCTATTTGAATGCAAAATCTTATGTTTCGGTAAACGACCACAATAACGCGATATGGGACATTCTACATGGACTTTCGACCCACATTGCGTTGTTGTGGTTGTTTTGTGTCCATATTTGTTTTGGTCATTTTGAACTATATTCAACGGATATTTTGTCAAAAATTAACCATACTTTTTTTAATGCAGGAAGAGATATGGACTAAGGTGCCAAGTTTGAGCTATCTGGCCAATTTTTTGAAGAATGCGCTCCATGGTGAGATGGTTCGTTGTCACAAAGAGCAAAGCGCTGTGGCTGTTGTGCTGCCCTCCTCGAATGGCTATCTATAATTTTTCATATTTCAAGCTCACAGTTGTTTTATGCAATGTTCTCATCACTCCTCCTCGATGGAGAGTTTGTAACAAAATTTTTATGCTTATATAGTGATATTTCAATTATGATTTATCGCAAATTGGAAGAGATAAGTTGAATGTGATTACATAAATATCTCAATGTAAGAAAAAGAAAAAGTAAAGTGAGACCTTGAGTACAACACATTGAAAATTTTAGAAAAGTAAAAATTACAAAGGAAGACAAGATTTATTATGATCGCATTTATACATCAAGCCTTGTCTTTTTTGAGAAGGAAGGCAGCTCTTCAACAGTGGGGGGAGCAAGCTCTTCTATAGTGGGGGGAGGTGGATCTTCTGTGGTTGGTTGAGGGAGGTGGATCTTCTGTAGTTGGTTGAGGGAGCGCTCTTGAAACGAGTTGCCAAAAACGGAAAAGCTCTTGTTTTCCATAGGAGGGAAGCATCCTGGGATCCTTCCGCCCACAAGCCAGTGCATAGGCTAAATAATAATTACTTCTTAAAAAAGGTATTTGGGGCCCTGTCCCCAAAGGTCCGCAGAGAAAATTCCTTATCCAAAAGAAAAGCTTTGTCTGCATTCCACCTCATTGGATATCCCCCTAGATACCTTGAAATAACCTTCAATACATTAAGTAGTACAAAAGTAATGTTTTCCTTCGAGAACCTTGAATGGTAGACCAGCACCTGGGGATATTTGAGGGACTTCAGGTAATTTCCCAGCGAGGAGTCATTTCCTAATCCTGCCGCATGATGAGCTCCAGAGACACGAAGGATAAACGGATCTGACTCCACATACAGCTGCAAGGAAAAAATTTAGAAATGATTAGAACTTGCCAAACTCGATTGCTATATAAATCAATAGAGCTACTAGCAATGCGTACCTTCTAATTTTCGTCTTCAACAACAATGTCTGGTTTCCATAAATTGACACTTGTGTTTTCAACCGCGCAGCTCACCATTGCAGCATCTACTCCCATATGGGAATTGTTCAGCCTCTCTTGGATAGCCCTAAACTCATCTTCAGAGGGCAGAGTGGACTCGTAATAAGCAGCTGCATCTTGAAACATTTGACAAAGGGTATCAAACCACATACAAGAACTCCCTTTCCTTGGATTTTCTATCTATTTGGAGGTATTTGTCATCTCCATGCTAGACAAACCCTTCATCTTCATTAAGATGCTAAGAAATGATGGCAAGGCAGTAATCCTACCGCAAATTGAATAGAGCCTGTGTGTCTGACAAGAGGACATAATGCCTACCTTCAATCAAAAACGAGGGTAAAATTGACAAGGGCACATCCCCAACGTCCTTGTCCGCATGGTAGCATGTGTCCTGCTCGACAAGAATGATGGTGTCACATAGCAGTGAAGAGCCTGGATGTCAACATTCTAGGCCTCCCTCCTCTCCTCCTCCCAATCAATATCATCCTCTATTTTCGAACCTTCCTGAGCTCCATCTTGGAAAAGACCACCTTCACCTTGAGGTCCAGGTGAATCCTCGGAGTTCTCATCTAGTTGCAGATGGAGGTAGACGATGAATCCCTCCTAAAGCAAACAAAGCTGCATTTTCTTTTGTGGAGTGGGATTTTTGCTCCTCGTGAAGAGCACTGGATGGCAACCTACTAAGAAGGCATCTAAGCTTTCGTACAACTTCCGTTGTCCGCCAAATCAAGGGCATGAATGAACATAACACCCTCAAACTCCACTCGACTAGCAAAAGTAACATTTGTGAACTTAAGGTGCTAAGTAGCAAGCTAGGAATCAAGGGACCTTAGCACGTCTGCAAGAACAAACTCGGCGTTGAACATTTTAAAAATCTCTGGCTGCGATGGTGCTATTTAACTTTGTAGATAAAGTCAAACAACTTGAGTTCAGGTGTCTCAGACAGCAACAGTTCAATCTTCCTCCTCCATAACTACGAAATTGCTAGGGCTAGAGCCTATATTCGTCCAAAAACCAACAGAAGCAAACAAGCCGTCAATGAGCACCAAAGTCGAACAATGTGAAGAATTTATCGACAAATAGCAACAGAACAGAAACGACCATAACAACGCGAAGGGAGCGAGTCGTACGCAAAGAAATATCTCTCATCGCGTTGTAATGGTCGTTTTTTCAAGTAACTAAATACCCCTCCAATGACGGAAAAAGCGAGATATACCAATGCTACAACTTAGAATGACCACCAAAACGTGACGGTGGCCATCCTTATAGGAAGATTAGTAGAAAACTACTCGAAGATTAAGCAAACAAGAACATGACAAAAAGCTGAGTGTAGTTGACATTCTCTCTTTAAAAATGACCACAACAACATGATGGGAGTTCATCTTAATGGCCTCTTCATGTTGTTATGGTCATTTTGGGGTAATATGCATAATTCAATCCAAACAAAGAGAAATATGAGAAAATTGGAAGGCAGAAACACATAAAAGGGTAATAATGGGGATGACAAGGAAGGATTCAGGGTTTGACAAAGGCGCAGTGAAGGACTCAAACAAAGACGAAGAGCATGTGACGAGGAAATGGCAAAAAAACGAATGAAAGTGGGAACGTTGGGTAGGCTCGGGTAAAGGGCTTGAAGACCGAGACTTTTTCCACATGGCCCAAAACTAACAGAAAGTGCATGATATGATTGACATGGTGAATTCAATGCCAATTAATGCTATATTTAATTTTGCATGTCGTCACTTTCGTCATCATGAACCTCCCAACCATTGTTGCTTCTGTGTCTTCGTCGTCGCCTTCGTCTTCATGACTATGCTGTTGCTTTTGCCTCATCATCTTCGTCTTCATCCTCATGACTACGCCCTTGTGTGGGCCGATTCCACAACCTCACATAGGTACTACAGTGACATGCATTGGGTTTTTGGCTGATTCCATAGTTTTCGGATTTCTCTATCGGTATTTGCTATTGGGGTCACCTTCCGATTTCTATGTCATTTTCGTGTTTCTCTGAGATACGACCTTTGCATAGGTGCCCGTCTAATGTAGGTAGCTCAGAAAACATTATATCCACCAAAATGACCACAACAACGCGTTCGGAGGTCATCCCATCAACAATTATACTCTGTATCGCGTCGTTGTGGTCTTTGGGAGATAGAAAGTTTAAGAGGTTAGGCCCCTTCTATCTATAAAAAATACCACAATAACGTGAGGGGAGGGCATTCTACTGGCAAGTAATGTGTTGTATCGCATTGTTGTGGTCTTTTTTGTAGCAAAGAGAAATGCAAGATGAGAAGTCCTTTCCATCCCCCAAAACTACCACCACAACGCAATGCTAGGTCATCCTACCGGTGGCAAGTATACCCCATATCGCGTTGTTGTAGTTGTTTTAGGTGTGAAGGTATGTTTCGTTTGAATAAAGATGTTTGAATGCAAAATCTTATGTTTCGGTAAATGACCACAACAATGCGATACAGACCAATCTTGGTCAAAAGATGACCATCATCACGTTGTTGTGGTCATGTCTTGTTTTCGTGCTTCTCTGAGATACGACCTTAGCATAGGTTCTCGTCTAATGTACATAGCTCAGAAAACATTGTATCCACCAAAACGACCACAACAACGTGTTGGGAGGTCATCCCACCATCAATTATAACGATCAGGAGCTCTACATACATGTTCTACACAAGGTATGAGCTCTATTTCGTGATCTGCAAATCTCTGCGGAGGCAATTCAGTTAAATCATCTGGAAACAAATTCTGAAATTCCTGAAATAAAGGATGATCATCACCCTTTTCTGTTCCTTAACACTTTCTGTCAGCAATTCCACGGCATATACATGACAAGCTTTTGTTGCTGCTTTAACAAGCTACAAAGCAAAGATCATTCTAAAATCTACATCACATCTTTGACCTTGTAAGCAATAATCTTTACCATCATCTCCAATCATGCAAACTTTCTTCTCATGCCACAATACTCTGGCCTTTCTGGGCATTAACCAATCCATCCCTAAAATGGCATCATACCTTCCCAAAGGAAACACATGGAAATCCGCTTTTGACTTGAGGTCACCTATGACAAAAGGCATATTCTTGACATACTCCTGACATGTCTATAGCTTTCCCGAAGCAAGCTTTACCATAAGCTTGTTTTGATAAAATTTAGTTATTCCTTAGTGTTCTACCATGTGGGGTGATAGAAAACTATGCATGCTATGCTAAGTCAATCAACACTTGAAATACGTTATTCGTAATATTGATGGGAATTTTAATAATTGAAGCTTGGTTTTCGGCTTACCTACATAAACAACAACATTGACATGTGCATATTCTTCAATCTCCTCGGTTACAATTGTACTAGTAGCTATTCCTCTTGCGCCACGAGCGTTGTCATTACTCAAAAATCCACATACATTCTCTACCTTGTTTCTGATCTCCTGTAGTTAATCGCTCATGTACCTCAGGTGATGTTAGCTTGTTTTTGCACTCAAAAGTTCTTTGTAAACAACAAAAACATAGGCCTTCGTGCTGCGCCTTTTCTACCATCTTTGGGGATAAATATGTGAAAGTCTGGTTACCATTCTTTTTCTCGCCCATCTGCATTCTCTCATTCTTTTTCTCGCCCATCTGCATTCTCTCATTCTGCATAAAATTTCCCTTCTCATCATAAAATGGATTTGACCTCTTTCTTTCATTTCCAAAGCTTTCTTCATTCTTTCCCATCTATTCATATGTCATGGCACGTTGCATAGCATCTTGGATTGTAGTTGGCTTGTTACCCTTAACCAAAAAATTTATTTGCTTGTTTAAGTCATTCACAAATCGAGAAGCTCTATCCTTCTATGTTAAAGAGGGTGAATATTTTTGCAAGTCCCAAAACTTATCATGATATTTTGCAACAGTGAGTTCCCTTTGTTCCAAGTTTAAAAATTCATTCATTTTCTCCATGTGATATTATGGTGGACAATAATGTAGAATCATATACCTTTTGATTAGAGGCCACGCGATATCCTCATTCCACAAGTCCCTGCTGCGCGCATAATAGACTTCCACCATAATTTTGTAGACCATTCAAAAAGAAGTACTGTCGTCTTTGCCTTAGCTTCATTTTGCTGAAGTTGCAGGTTGGAAAATAATCTTCAAGCTACTCAATCCATGATTTCGCTTCTTCACTCCTCTTCCCCTTACCATTAAAGGTTGGTAATAACCTTTTCTTCGTAACTTGTTTGAGGGAAAAATCATCTACATGACTAGATTTAAGTCCTACGCCCATAGCAGTTTTCATGGCCTGCACTGTATCTTGCAACTCCTTAATAGCTTGATGTATTGAAAGATCAAACCCAACCTATATAGCGACTCTTGGTTGTGGGCTTATGGGAACTTCACTGGGTTCTTCTTGCTGCTCGTCAAAATTCCTTACTCCTTGCCTTGCATCTCTCCATCTTCTTGGTGGACACCCCTGTCTTCTTCATTCAACTCCATGGAAGCTCGAGCGCGTATGGCTTTCATTCTTTCCTCCAATTCTTAATTTATGTTAGTAAGTTTTATAACTTCTTCTAGAGTTACACCCATATGCAATAATCCATTTAAAAGCTTCTCTTCTTACCTTGGGTTTACTGAATTTGTTTGATGTACAGCCATCTTGTGACTGTACATCAAAATTGTAAAATATTTTTCAAAGAAAAGAAACACTTGGCTGTATTACAAAAAATAATAATAATATTAGTTTCCCAAGACCTTTAACACCCGTAATTAAGTGCGGGCTGCCCAACCTATGCTCTGATACCAACTGTAATGTACACCTTGAACAAAAAATAATAATAATATCAAAGCATTTTGTTGCTCCTTGGGACAAAGCAACAGGCCATGTTGTTTGCCATTTGGGAAGGTGGAGTATAGAATGGGATCTACAAACTCTCAACACTCTCTTCTCTCACAAGTACTCAGCTCGATGATTTGTGGCATTTCCATTTTGGCCACTTGAATGTGGATGCGCTACGGTAGGCTTTCCGGGAGATGGTGGATGGCTTGCCAGATGTTGGCAACAAGCAGGGACACTATAGTTCTTCCATTCGTTGGTAAGCAGCACAGGGAGTCTTTTCCGAAGCAGGCTACTCAGCGGGCTTCGAAACCTTTGGAGTTGGTACACACTGACTTGTTCGGACCTATGCAAACCCCATCTCTAGGAGGTTCCTTGTATTTCGTGCTACTTGTGGATGATTGTAGGCAGGTTCACATGGGTGTATTTTCTTTCCCAGAAGGACCAAACCTTTGCTCGATTCAAGGATTGGCATGTTATGGTGGAAAAGGAGTCTCGATTTTTGCAAGTGAAGATTGTTCGGGCTGACAAAGGAGGGGAGTTTTCTTCTAATGCTTTTGTGCGGTTTTGTGCAGAGCATGGCATCAAGAGGGAGCTGACCAATACAAGGTTGCCTTCAAAGAGAATGTAGTTGAACATAAGAACCGGAGTGTGGTGGAGATGGCAAGGACCATGTTGGAGCATCATGATCTTCCTCGTCCACTTTGGGGAGAGGCTGTGGCTACGACTGTCCATACCCTCAACCGATCGACAACTTCGGTCCCTAAGATGACTTCATAGGACACTTATTTTCGCAGGACACCCGATGTCTCCCATTTCCATGTTTTCAGGAGTGATGCCTAGGTTGACATTCCAAAGAAGCAGAGGGGGAAGCTTGACTCGAAGTCCCAAAAACTTATTTTTGTGGGATATAACTCTCTTTCCAAAGGCTACAGGTTATATGACCCAGAGCGGAATGAGGTTGTTGTTAGCAGAGATGTTGTCTTTGATGAGCATGTTCCAGCTTTCACTGTTGAGGAGCCACCGCTTCTTGGAGAACCAGATGAGTATGAGGATGATTCCTAGGCTATTGTTCCAGCTAGCCAGCCTCAGTCAGTTGTAGAGGTTGAGCCCCAACAGCAGGAGGCTCTGTGTTCTATTCGAGTACCAAAGTAGTTGTTGGACACCATTCGAGAGTCAGGTGTTACGGAGTATCCCTCCGAGTCAACCACAGAGGATGGACCTCAAAGATCACACAGGGTTCATGATAAAAGTCAATCAGAGGAGCTATTACATGATGTGAACTATGCATTGATATCTCATATCATTCAGGACAAAGAGCCCACTTTCGTTAAGGAAGCTCTTTCCCAAGAGACTTGGAGGAAAGCCATGCAAGTGGAACTTGAAGCCATAGAGAACAATAACACTTGGGAGTTGCCATCAAAATGGTCAGTCATTGGTGTCAAGTGGGTCTACAAGACTAAGTATACGTTTGATGGGTTGGTGGACAAGCACAAGGCCAGATTTGTGGCTAAGGGCTATGCTCAATGGCCTAGCATCGACTATGAGGACACTTTTCAACCGACAGCTAGGATGACCATGAGATTCGGATAGTTCTTGCCCCTGCCTCTTCTCAACAGCAGTGACTGGTATATCAAATGGATGTGAAATCTGCATTCCTTAATGGTGACTTGCAGGAGGAGGTGTATGTTGAGCATCCTCTAGGCTTTGAGGTTCCGAGATCAAAGGGTATGGTTTACAGGTTAAGAGGTTAAGGAAGGCCTTGTATGGTCTTAAACAGACTCCTAGGGCTTGGAATCAGAAGACTGATTCTTTCTTTCTTAGAAAGGGTTTCCAGAGATCAGTTGTTGCAGATCTGAACTTGTATCTCTTTCGAAAACGCGGTATGGTCACCTTGATTATCCTCTATATGAATGATCTTATTCTCATTGGCAGTCATGTGGAGCACATATCTGTGACGAAGGCTGCCTTGTCAAATGAGTTTGAGATGACGGATTTAGGCTTACTCCATTTCTTTTTGGGATTGGAGATTTGGCAGACTCAGAGGGGATTCTTTGTTTCTCAACAGCAGTATGTTCATGAGTTCCTCTTGGTCATGTGGTTTCTGAAAATGTGATTGAAGCTGATCTTGAAAAGGTAAAAGCTTTGCTTTTTTGGAGGCTCCTCAAGATGTGAAGCAATTGTTGCTGACTTTCACTCATAAGGTAACATATCTTGCCAAATTCATTTTTCTCTTGTCCCAAGATTTATATCCATTGCAGCAAGCATCCCAAAGGGATCCTTTTAGTTGGCAAGACAAGGAGGAAGAGGCCTTTATGCAAGTGAAAGAGATCCTGAGCACTTTGCCAGTAGTTATGCCTCCTAATTAGAGCAGAGAGTTTTTTGTGAACCCTAGTGTAGGTGAGGATGCTATGGGTGCAATGTTGCTACAGCAACAGGGGAAGGAACATTCTTATATGAGGCCTGTGTATTTTGTTAGCAAAACTAAGCCACAAGAAGGGGAGAGGACATATTCTGAGGCAGAGCAAGTGATGGTGGCTGTTGTATTTTCTCTTAGGAAATTTAGGTCCTACCTACTCCCAAAGCCATTTACTATTATGACCCATTATTCTCTGCTTCCTCATCTGATCCAATCTGACATTCCTTTCAAGAGATTTTCCAAGTGGTTGGTGGAATTGCAGGAATTTCAGTTTACTTGTATGGTGGTGGACAGCACCAAGGCTACATTGGCTGACGTTCTGACATATAGGCAGAATCCTATAGTGTTGAAGGAGGAAACAATGGCAGAGAAGAAAGGGCCCAGATGGAAGGACCCAGAAACAGGGCTGTCAGCATATGCTTTTACTCTGCTCTTTATTGGGGCTTTCAAAAGAGAAGCTCAGGGATGGCCAGTGGAGTTATAGTCTTATTGGATCCAGAGGATAAAGAAGTATTTAAAGAAGGGATTAAATTACAGATGCTTTTACTCTGCTCTTTATTGGGGCTTTCAAAAGAGAAGCTCAGGGATGGTCAGTGGAGTTATAGTCTTATTGGATCCAGAGGATAAAGAAGTATTTAAAGAAGGGATTAAATTGCAGGTGCAAACAACAATGAAGCTAAGTATGGGCTTCAATAGTGCATTAAGAAGGGAATCAAAAGGCTTATCATCATCAAAGGGGATAGCTTGTTGGTCATTAGGCAGCTCCAAGCTGTTTCGAAAGCTAAAAACCCTAAATTGAAGGAATGCAATTTTCAGATAAGGAAGATGTTACATAGATTCCAAGGAGTGCAGAAGATTCAACATGTGAAGAGGGAGCTAAATCAAGCTGCAGCAGCAGATGCATTAGCAAAAAGGGTGTTGGGCAAGGACCTAGATGTGTATGCTATTGTTGTAGCCCATCCAAGCTATGTTGGAAGAGAGAACTTACAAGAAATTGAAGATTTTTTACACGTAGGTCATGCACCATCCAAAAGGCAGAAATATGGTTTTATAAGGAGAGCTTTACAGTACATTATTCTGAATGATCAACTGAAGGACTTGATTTTGAGGAGAGTTCCAAACAGGGAGGAGATATTTGCCATTTTGTCCTCCTACCATGATGGTGTCTGTGGAGGGCATTTTGCCCTGAAGCTGACCCTGAGGAAGATTTTGACAGCTGGGTATGTTTGGCCTAGTTTGAGAAGAGATGTATATCACTAGTGCAGAAGGCAGAAGGGTTTCGCAATGTGAGTTGAGGAAGAGTATTGTATCATATGGAGCTTTTAAAAAGTGAGGATTGGATGCAATTGGTCCTCTACCCACTACTGCTAGGGGTAAGACCTACATTTTGACTAGAGTAGACAATCTGACCAGATGGGCTCAAGCTAGATGTGTGAAGAATATAATTGCTAAAGAGGTGGCCAAATTTGTATTTGAAGACATATGTGCCAGATTAAGCATGCCTTTGGAGATGCTAACAGACCAAGGGCCGCCTGGATTCAGAGGAGAGGTCGTACAAGAGCTCATGCAGAAATTACATATTACATGTATGTACTCCACTCCATATTATACACAGTGCAATGGGCTAGTAGAGAGATTCAATGGAGAGTTGTGCACTATACTGGCTAAGTGCCTTGGAAGAGCATCCCAAGCAGTGGGATTTGCATGTTTCCTTAGCTCTGTGGGCTTACAGGACAGCTGTCATATCAGCTATTGAATTTTCACCTTACCAACTTGTTTTTGGGAAAGAGGCCATGATGCCTATTGAGGTTGAGATTCCCAGTTTATAGTTTCTTATGAAGCATTAAGAAAGGGACTTAGATGAGTATGAAGAGAGATTACTCGATCTTCAAGAGTTGCAGTTGGCTAGAGAGGAAGCCTTAGATCGCTATAGTTAGTTAAGCAATCAAAGAGCTGAGCATTTCAATCAGACTATTAAGGACAAAGGTATTAAACAAGGAGATTTGGTTCTCAAATACAACAACAAACTGGATAATACCTTCCAGACCAGGTTACCAATCTGCCTACTGATGCAGATGATACACCTGATGCAGCAGATACTGCTTGGGACCTAGATCTACTTTTCTTTTAGGATTGTTTTGGTGAGCCAGTAGCATGTGGTTGAGCATGAATGCTCTAACCAAGGGGGGTTGGGCAAACTATGATGGGTTTTTTTGTGCCCAAACCTTTGAGCCCAATAAATGTGGCCACTTCAACACAGGAATAAGAATAAACTCATCGAGTATGGCTAGGAACCTTAGGAAATAGGTGATTTTTGCATGGCCACCTTCTATTATAGAACCAGTTGTTGTCACCCCAGTCAAAAGAAGAATGAGCTCTTGCAGGCGCAGTAGAGGAGAGGTAGATGCTCGAGAGCTAGGAGAGAAGCAAATAGTGGCAGGGAAGCATTGTGGAGAAGAACTGTATTGTGTGAGAGCATTGTGGTAGAGAAAGGAGTTGTGAGAGAGCCAAGGGGAATTTTTGTGAAGCAACTCTGTGGTAGCTTGCTATTGAATATTGTTTTGTTTTGGGAAGAAGGCAACGCAGGATTTGCTTGAGGAGGTTTGGGTTTTCCCAGAGTAGAGGGTGCTAAGGTGATAGAGGGTCTTGTAGGAGGTTGGTACCCTAGGACCTCTGGGAATAGCAACTCTGTTGGAACTTGGACTAGCTCAAAGCTTTGCTCAATTCTCTGCAGTGTTTGATGGTGGAAGCCTGCAAGGTGTAGCTACACTTCTTTTGTTGTTATTGGTTATTGTGGAGTTGAAGATATTCTCATGAAGGATCCCTTGGTTTCTCGATGATCTTTCTTTTTTTGTTAGAACCCCAAATCTTAGGGTTGTTGAGATTGGCTCAGTTTTATATATACACAAAAGGTGTGATTGTGCTAGAATGATGAACTCCTATGCTTTGGTGTTACCTATGTTATTTTGATGGAGTTTGTTGAAAAGAACCAGTTGTGAGTGAAGAGTTGAACTGTGTTGAATCATAGTTGTGTCAGATAGCTTTGTTTTTTACTCAATAGGGTCTAAGAGAGGCAGCTGGAGTCAGTTGTGTGTTTGGATTAGTCAACTGATGTTGTTGAAGTATAGATCTTGTCTTGTTTAAAGCCTATTGAGTCTAGGCTGACCATTAGAGAGTATTTAGAAGTCAGTCTGATAGGTTGTGGGCTGGATTGTAGTCTAGGTGTCAGCAGCAGTTGAGGGCTATTTCAAGTCAGAAAGGTATCAGCTAGGATCAGTTGAGGATCAATAGGAGTCAGTTGTTTGAGGGTATACAAAGGTAGATCCGGTCTTTTTGGGTTGAAATCAAGGGATATAGGGGTTCTATTATCTGACTGTCATATTTTCAGTCAGTCAACAGTAGCAGTCAGATCTCAGTCAACAAGGAGTCAAACACAAGTGTGCTGATAGGTTCAGTGAAGCCTTGAGGAAAGTACTTTGAAGTCGGATGGGTTTGGAGGACATCTTGGGTTGCTTAGAGGACATTCTTTTAACTGGGGTCAACAGTCAAAATCTGAATTAGAATACAATCTGCATCTGATCAGCTAAGTGTCAGAGCAGAAGGAGTGTTTTTGGTTAACCTGGTAGTCACCTGAGGTCAGCTGAGGGTTTGTAAGTGAAGATTAAAGATGTGGGAGGTCAAAACTGACCTGGGAGATGACTGGAGTAGTTAGTTGGGTTAGTATTGAAGAGTTTGGAGAGTGCTCAGGTATCCGCCCCTATGTTAGCTGAAGATCAAAGGACATAAGCTGAGTGGATTTGTACTTTGATCTGGTGTTTTGTTGGTGTTGTGGTGCTAGGTGGTTGTTCCCTCCTCACAGTGGTGTGGTTGGATGAGCTATAGAGGTAGGTCTCCCCCCCGACACATCAACGTATTAAGTGCGATGTGTGTATTGTTCACGAGACGGTGCCCAAGGACGTTCACACCTAGCTAGTGTAGTTTGATTGTCACTAGGAGAGCTCAGTGGGTGATCGTCAAAATTGGAGAGGACACAATGGGCTTCTTGAACATATACGTGCTGAATTCACGTGCTAAATGCAGCAGTAGGAAGAGCCACTTTCTAGATTACGGTTCACCAGTCCCTCCCACCACAGGCGGATTTTTGGTGCATGGGTTGTGATTTCAACATGTTAGAGTTGACAGAGGACACACTTGGATGGGCATGGTTATAGTTTTAGGCACGGAGTACTCGGTTTGGGAGGAGTTGATTATGGCTTTGATGGGACATGACCCTTGGCATTTACCGGAGTTTAGACAGCCCCAGAAGTCTATGCTTCTCGCGATCCGATAGGAAAAGTACATGCCCCAACCTTTCCAAATTAGACCGATTTTATGTGGATGAGTGGGCTTGTGGACTAGGTGGTACCATTGGTATTCTGGAAAGCACTACTTTCTCTGATCATGCACCCATCATTCTATCCCCGAAGGACCCATGGAGGCATGACTAACATTTGAGCACCCGGATCCCAAACAGCCTCATTCAAGATTTTGAGATTTGTAGCATGATAGAGGAGATTTGGGAGAGTCTGGATTTTCACACTAGTTCAGCTTTGCAAGAGCTTTGGATGCAAGCCTTGAAGAGATCAACAGTTTATTGCAAGAGGCCGCACAAAGTAGCCTAGCTGACTTTCGAGAGCAAGAGAGGAGCATCCATTGGAGCCTAGCCTCCTTACAACGGCTTCAAGAGAGTACCCCAGACAGCCGCTAGATTGAGGCCTAGTTAGCTGTAGCCATACAAGTAAGGAGGCTTCACAAGAGTACCCTAGACAACCCCTGGATTGAGGCCCAAATGGTTGCAACCTGTACAGAGCTTAGTTCCATCAAGGAGCAGAGGGTGGAGTACAAATACCATGATAGAGCCTCCTTTTGTTGGAACCATGCGGACAACAAAGTCACCCGACATTTCTTTGAGATTTTAGGCCCACACAGGCAAAGGGATGGTACTGCAAGTTGCAAGGCCAAGATGGATCCATAGTTGTGGATCCCCCCCATGAGCCATTGCCACAGATTTCTTCCATTCTCTCCTCATGGGTGCCTCCCTATCCTCTCCACGCATGAGCAGGTTTGGTAGCACATGAGAGAGGTGGTCCCCCCCCACTCTCCGGACTTTCCTACTGACACCCTTTATGTCAGAGGAGCTTACGAAGGCTCTAACGGCACTCCCAAGGGGAAAATGCCCAAGAGAAGATGGGCTTCCGGTTTCCTTTCTTCTTTAGCATTGGGATCTCATAGAAGGCAGCTTCAAAACTGCCTTCAATGAGATTATGACCACGGGCTCCATGCCAGAGAGACTATCAAAGGGATTGATTCATTGATTCCCAAGGAGGGTAGTTAAGGAAGTTGGTGACTGATTGGAGATTCGGTAATGGAGGCCCATCACCCTCCTAAGGACTGCCTACTACCAAATCCTAGCCAAAGCCATCAACCAGCAACTACAGCCTTTCCTCCTCCTGATTTGATTCACGGCACACAAACGGGTTTCGTCTAGGATCAGAGCATTCTAGACAACATCTTCACTTTTTGGGAGGTGAATGCTTCGGCCAAGTTGAAACAGTATGATCTTAAAGTTCTCCTTCTGAATTTTGAGAAAGCCTATTATAGGGTGGACTAGGGCTTTCTGGAGGGGAAGATGTGTTGGATGGGATTTCCTGAGAAAAAGAGAATGTGCATGCATGTGTGCATGTGCATGTGTGTGTGTTAGAAATGAAGTTGAGGGAGGTCCAAAAACAATTACAAATCTATAATTAACGAAAACAAGAGCTAGATGCTAGAAGGGCCCTAGCAGAACAAAGACATCAAGAAAGAGGGCCAATCTTAGAGCTAGATGCTTTAGAGAAGGAAAGACCATAGGTTGTGTCATAGGCCCAAGCCTTGGTGTAAGCATTGGTAGAGAGGATACCCCCTCTAAAGCCCCAATCTAAGAGGAACCAAAGGTTGAGGCTTCTCGTCATGGGCTAGTAGAACCCATAGAAAGAAGGGAAGAACCCAACGAAACTATATACTAAGGAGGATATTAACAAGATGATAATCAATCCCAAGTTCCTCGCTTACATGTAAATAGTGCTACTACAAGGGCAAGATAAATTTCCCAAAGGGGAGAAGCACTACATGTGAAAATCCCATCCTTTCCCATAACCTCAGGTAGAGAGGAATATCATAGAGAGATCCATCTAGGAAGGGGGAGGGGGAGGGGAAGAGGGAGAGGGAATATACATTTCACTGAACTAGTCTATGAACTAGTTCTAACCTTAACTATAGCTATCCCAATTGATTTGTTACAAATGGCAACTAAAATAAGTAGGGGGTGGTAAGGGAATTAGGGATTGCTCAAGCTCATGCCCCAACAAAAAATCCCATGAAGCCATATCACATAGCTAAACTAATTCAAAGCTTCAATGGAGATGGGGATTCTATCCAACATTTGGAAATATTTGAGTCCATTTGTGAAACATGTGGACACACACATTGATGAGATCATTCTTTTTTTCTAATGTTAGGTGGGAAGGCACATCGGTGGCATATGATGCTTGAGCCAAAAGATAGTCAATTTCACTAGAGTTAAGAATGTCTTTATGCCAAGCTTTGCTAGAAGTCCTATGTCTTAGCTCTATAACATCAAGCAAAAAGAGCATGAGTTTATGAGGGATTATGTCTCTCATCTTAAGCACATGAATTATCAATGTATGCTTTAAAAGAGGCTCATAGATGAATAACTATTTCTATGCTTCCACAAGGGAGCACTAGATCCTAGAATGTATGACTATATGCTCTTATCAAAACCTACCACATTGGATGCACGTTGTAAATTAGCCATAGGATTTGAGGATAACATGTTAGAATCATCATAACTTGAGGAAAACAAGACTCCATCTTGGGCTTCGCCATCCTGAGTGTTAAGTCATCACATCACTTAGACACGAGCGATAGGCAGGTAAAAAATATGACAATCTCGATGAACTAACATTAGCAATTCTTAAAAAGGTCAAGCAAAAAAAGGTAAGGGAACCTCCCAACAATAATTCACACTTTTATCCAAGGAGGGAGTTAATCTGGTGTGCTCAATATATAGAAACATCATACAAGCAATGAATTCCTGAATCTATGACCTAGAGCATTGCTCTATTACACACAATGTAGATTTCTTGGAAATCATGAGGCATCTATATGTTAAAGTCATCACATCACTCAGACACGAGGGATAGGCAGGTAAAAAATATGACAAACTTGATGAATTAACAGCGGCTCTTAAAAAGGTCAAGAAAAAAGAGGTAAGGGAACCTCCTAGCAATAATTCACACTTTTATCCAAGGAGGGAGTTAGTCTGGTGTGCTCAATATGTAAAAAACATCATACAAGCAATGATTTTTACCAACCCTAAAATCACGCATATGTCTGGGCCATTTATTTTCAAACCCTAAGGGTTATGCCACATCACTATAATAGAATGACAGTATAGTAGTGTTTTTAGTAGCATTATTATAACTCTAAGCCTTGGCAAATGTCAAGGTCATTTCGCTATTAAAAATGCTACAGTGGAAGCATTGCTCACAGCAATGTTTATAACAACAAAATTTCGCTGATTATGCATGAATCTATGACCTAGACCATTGCTCTATTGCACACAATGTAGATGCCTTGGAAATCATGAGACACCTATGTGTAGATATGGTGCTCATCCCTACTAGCATAAGTATCAGTAGCTAAACCAATTGTATCTCTACCAGCACCACCGCCCTCCCCAAACTGGTAATTCTAGACCCACATCTATGCCAAAACAACACACAAGGAATTTATAGGGTATTTGATGTGCCCTTACCGTCGCCAACCACCTAATGTGCCCTTATCACCTATCATGCCACTGCAACCACCTCCACCTAGGATTACCCTAATCAATCAAATTTTGGTTAAAGAGACGTTAGAAGAAAGTGAATATTTGTGTGAGTATAAATTTAATCATGACTATTATGAGGAGCCGCTATATATTGTGTCCGATTTCTACATTATGTAAGGAGAAACACCAATGCCCATGTTTCAAACCTCTATCAATGGAAGGGAAGAGACATGAACATAACAACTCGGAGGCCCTCAATAGAATATTTTCATTATCCAAGATCTCATAGGGTAGTAGAGTGCTATGTAAATTGGGTTCTCCTACTCTGCACAACAAGCTCCACAACAAGTAGTATAACAGTTTTAGTGTTTACATGTATAAAAAGTGTGGAGTGGACCCCCTAATCAAGGACTATCCATATATAATTTCCACAAATACCCTGTAAAAAGTTGTAGTGTACAATCATGACATTTTATTGCACCATTAAATGTGCTAACGCGTGCCTAGTCCCACCAGATGAACAAAGACAAGGTGGACGTTCTCATTAGTTTCTACCTCTAAAAAAGAAAGGTAGAGGGTGAGTCAATGGTCCTAATCCAAGATGGTTCTAATGAAGGGACAAGTTAAACAGGGTCAATAGGGTCAAGTTAACAAAGGATCCCTATACAAATAGCCCCTAAACAAATGACCCTAGAAAGGCCACCAACTCCAAAGGGTGTAGGAGAATATCCTAATGCATAAAAAGAAATTGGAAAACTCAAGACAGCCCACGGGACTGATTAGAGAAGCCTAAGAAAAAATGAGCAAAAGCTAAAAAGTAATAAAACCCTTGAGATAGTATACCCTAGAGAACATTTGAGACAAGAAAGAGATTTAGACATTTCAGAGCCAATTCAAGAATAAGGGGATAAGCACGAGCTTAGCATCGATGGATAACCTCATGAATAGAATGTTTGAAACAATGGAATAGATATATACTCCTAGATCCAAAATGTGATGGAACGTCTAGTATCGCATATGAAACATGAGATGTAACTAGCCTGATGGTATTCTTATGATCATCAAAGATGAAAATGCCTATTGGTCCCTTGCTTCATAGCAATCCTACCCTATGGAGAGATGTAAAAGAATGGGTTAAAGAAACTTTAGAACCATGGGTTAAACCAGGACATGAACCAACAACTCAAAACCATATAGCATATGAGGGATGAGAGTAATGCTCCTAAATTAAAACAAATTCTAGTAAACCATTTGAAAAATTACTTTGAAAATGATGACATGAATGCAGCCATTCCTATCTACCATAATGGGTATCAAGCAGTGCTACAAATCATAAATGGTGTAGTAGGATTGAGTATTATCACCAAGAAATGTTGAGAAAAATGGAGAAAACCAGCTTTAGTGAGAACTGGATGCATTTATTGTGAACAATTGATGTATTCCCCGTAGTTGGAGAACCAAGTACATGGACTTGGATGCATAATGACACATAGACCTTCAACTTTAGTCATGATGAAAGAAGTTGGGACATTTGTTGAAATCACAGAAACCAAGTTGATAACAAACTCTAATAGTGAAGTATCGCCAAGAGGGAAGCATGTTAGTGTTAGTATACACCTAGTGCCCACCTCTCAGCATGTATCTCACATCTATGTATGGTGCACATTTGTAAAGGCTATCATTATGAGGAGAAGACATTGGTGCATGTATCTTTAGTGGGAACCCCTACTCAGATACCGATAAGGTTGTTACGATTGATGATTAGGAGATGGTCAGGGGTACAATTGTTAGATGGGGCTAGGGGGGGCATTGGCCCCCTCGAGGGTAGGAACCCCTAGCCCAACAGTATGGGTTCATTATTAAGGGCAGTGGTATACACGCCTACCACACCACTTGTAGCATTATATATGGACATAGTTATCAAGATAAGGTATCTAATGCTTATGAGTATCCACATCCTCTACACTTAGTACTTCCTCCATCCAGAGTTTGTCTAGATTGCCATCTAAGCTCTATAGAGCACACGGGTGGATAGAACCATCACATTGAACCTATCTCTGACTTTTAATTATCTATATATTTGTTAATCCAATTCTAGGATTAACAAGAGCTATCGCCATTATCTTACATCAAGGAGTCACGGTAGATACACCAAAGGGTCATACATTCAAGATATGAAGCAATAGTGTCCAAAGCTACAACTTGGATGGGCGCCCGTAATGATGTGACGAAGTATTTATGGCGATTCCCACTTCAAGAGCGTGTGGTAGCAAGATAGGATAAAGTCCTAAGTGATGTACTTCATGGATATATTATGAGAGAAGTCATTGTAATAGCATTAGGCCTCTTATGAGCCTAAAGTGCCCAGCCGGCCATAGTTTAATTGAGTGTGAACACTTATGGCCATGTATATAAGTGAATTTCTCTCATAATACAACATACTCTCCCATTGTGCAATTAAGTCTTGCTCTTGCTAATCCTCTTGCTAATCTCTCTCCCAAATGCATGCTAGTGAGTGTGTGTGAGTGAAGTGAGGTGAGAGGAGGGACAAGGACCCATAGTGCAATGCGGCGGTGTGACAACGCTCACGGAAGACACGGCAAAATTGCTTCTCAAGGAGTTGTAGAGCTTGGAGACCTCAAGGGTTACGAGCTCGACCATTGGAAAGATCCTCAACGACAGTTGCGGTTCACCAGGTAATCTCTTTTTGGATGTGTTTCAAGGAAGGCTAGGGTGAGCCATAACATTTTTGGTGCTACTGCCGAGGAGCCATCCCTTGGCTTTTTCCATCGTTTTGCCTCTAATCTACGCATAACCCATTGCCCATTATCTTTATTAATGGTTTTTCATGAAAAAGATGTGGATTTGATGGTGATTTGTGTGAGATTTGGTGTAGAATAGCTCTCTTTTTTTTTGTTTTTTGAAAAGAATGCTTTTTGCTTAATTTTTAGATTAATTTTTTGTATTTTTTGTAGTTTTTCATGTTCTTAGGGTGTGCACATAGTTGTATTAGGCTTAGTTTGCATCCATTGCATCAAACAATACAAGGGAATGCAATTCTTAGTGAATGTTAGCTCTCTTTAGTTTAAACATAGATCTAAGATCATTAATTTTAGTTTAATTGTGTTTTTTGTTGAAATTGTTTGGATTAGAGTATTAGCAAGCATTAGGAGTAGCTTAATCTTTTAAAAAACTTCTTAAAACCATCAAAAAACCCTTGAATTTGACTAATTTCTCTTAATGGACCAGTTTTTGTCATTAAGGGTGATTAATCTTATTCAAGAGGTCCAAAAAATAGAAAATGTGTTAATTAGGGTCTAAATTGATCATATGAGTAGTCGAAATTAAGATTTTTTAGTGTTTGGAAAGCATCTAAATGCATCAAAACACCTAATCACATCAATTTTTCATCAATTAGAGAAATTTGACTCTCTGCTTAAATTTACCTTAAAAGAGAAGACTATAATTAAGAGTCTAATTAATCTTCTAATTTAGATTAATTTACATAATTGTTCACAAAGATTAGCATTCCCTTGCTCTATCCAATGATATGCTCAATTGTGTGAATTAGTTAGGGATTAATGGTTAATTAGAGACTTTGATTAGTGTAAAAGAGGAAAAGATTAGTGAAAGAATTAATTTTTGATTAATCCTTAATTACTTTTTTATATAACTCATTAAGGCTAATGAGCATTCCATGAGTAGATGCTCACGAGTTGTCAAAATTGTCCATTTTGGTATTTATGAAGGGTGTAAGGGGCGTCATTAAAAGGTTGACTTTTTTTATTCCCACTTACCTTTTTGGGACGAGCAAGGACAATCAACCAGATCCATGCCCGAGTTTAGAAAATAACTCTAACACCTTGTTCCATTTTTCTTCCTCGACGCACGCGTGGGTATCTTTGGCGACCCAGAGCCCGAGCACCGTATGGTCAGCACCCTCTAGGCTCCTTCATAGGTCACCTAGCGCTTCACTCATAGGCCGCTTCCTTGGTCCCTTATCCACGGTAACGGAAGCTCACCATTTAAATTGAACTAAGGCTAGTCAAGATCTCGGCCGACCTTGCTATGCGAGACGTCTTCCGTTGACTCTCCATCAGCTGTGTTGCAACTTAATCACTTAGGTCTCCACGACCGATCGTGAACGAAAATCTGGCCGTGAAAGTTCAGGCGTAAAAATAATAATAAGTAAATAAATAAAAATAAATTTAATATTCCGTGGAGTCCATTTCATAGCGTGAACCATTTTTTGCACTTCCACGGAACTAGGTTTCACGTGAAAAAAAATTGAATTTAATATTCAGTGGAGTCTGGTTCACGGTGTGAACCATTTTCTGCACTTTCATGGAACTAGAGTTCAAGAAAAAAAAAATCGAATTTGATATTCCGCGGTTCACGACCTGAACCATTTTCTGTACTTTCACGGAACTAGGTTTCACTTGCCAAAAAAAAACCAAAATTTAAAAAACTCGTGAAGTCCGTAGACGTTAAAAAGGGTCCGTCCGCCCAAAAAAAACTCTAGAAAACACCCTTGCTTGGAGGCCCGTATCTCCTAAATCGTATATCCAATGAAGACGCTCTAGGGATCATCGAAAAGCTGACATCGAGCTCTTCGACTTTGGACCTAGTCATCTGAAGTTAAATTCGACCATTTTGGCCTCCGACCAGCAGCCTCAAAATTCGACCTAGAAATCAAGGCAAAAAACAGTCCAAAAATCACGAAAAATTATTTTAAAAAAATAGCGTGAAAACAAACGAGCCATATTCGGGCTACTTTTTGAGGGACTAAACGACAAAATCACGGGCGACTCAGGGAAACAAAGTTGTAGTACTCCAAAAATACTACAACTCTCTCATACAGAGTTTGTCAAAATTCCTTTTGGAACACCCTCAAAAACGTGCTGCAAGATAGGGAAAAAATTCTCGAAATTTTTTTTGTCTTGAGACAATGATGAAAAATAGGTTTTAGGACCTCCTCTTCTATCTGGGAAGTTCCTAGCATACGCTTTTTCTGAAAAAAATATCTCAAGTCGTTCATGTGCGTATAGTGCCTAAGATAATTAGGGCAAACAGACACCCGTTTGATCCAACGAAGAGTACGCCAAGCCTCTTGAGACTGTAATGGGCTATGGGAGAATATAAAAAGCAAAAAAAAAACCCTTAAAAATTTTGTGATTAAGGAGCATTTAGGCACTCTGACATGGCTACGATAGAGGGATTGCGAGGGACTACATAATGAACCCAATGGTGGCTGACCTCTTCAAGCCATTGAGATCTATGTCGCAAATTCACCTCCCCATGTCGTTGGCCATGCCTATAACAAGCGTGTCATTGGGTTTTACACCCCCTATGACTTCGATCCCACCAGGCTTTGGTCCCTTGCTTAACATTCCCACAAATCCTATAAGTACCAACCCTTTCTTGAATGCCCACACCTTGGACATACTAACTAGTCTAGGAAGGGGATGGCCCAAGGACTCACTGAGTCTCTTCCAACAAGAGCACTCACATACGGCCTTATTGACTCACATACGGCCTTATTGACTCACATACGGCCTTATTGACTCATACAGAAATACGGCCGTTCAAATTTCTAAAATTATGGGCAAATACGACGGAACAACAAACCCTGTTCAATTCATCCAAATGTTTGAACAAAGATGTGAAGCCTTTGAAAATCCCAACTGCCCCACTAAGGTACATGCGTTGAACTTATGCTTAGGGAAAAGCTAGTCGATGGTTCATCGCATTGATGCCCCCGGTGATCATGGCCAACTTCAAAACCTTGAAATCAGCCTTTATACATGGCTTTTCCAGACAAGGTGATCGGTGGAGTGCAGCAACAGAACTCTATTCGATTGAGCGTCAACCAAATGAATCCATTAGAGATTTTATCCTTAGGATAAAACTCTTGGACTCACGTTGTGAGTCATGGAAAAAATTAAACGATGTTCAATAAAAGAGATGTTTCATGATGGGCTTAAAGAATAACAACTTACACAACTTGATCATTATATCCAATCCGAAAACATTCGATCAATGTTATAAAGAAGCAATATGTTTAAAACATGCTAGAAGATGATCATGCTATGAGGTGTTTCTCATCTAAACCAAGTGAAACAATGGCAAAAGAAAGATCGATCTCGGCTACACCAGGGAAAGGCTACCGATCTAATAAAGGAAAAATAAGCCAGCTAAACCAAATCAAAGCTACTAGATACTAAAGGTAATGCTAACAAAGTAAGGATACTAATATATCAGGAGACTTTTGAAGAAAATTTTTAAAATAATATATTTGGGTGAGTTACGACATTTCTTGGGCATACAAGTGGTGAGATCACCTCATTGCATTATTTTGTTATTTTACAGAGGCATTATGGCTTGGACATGTTGTGTCCATGTATGGTATGACACACTTATTTCAGTGCCATTGGAGCACAACACAAAGCTTTCCATAGATGCAGGGGAGGTTTTAGAGGATTCCACTATGTACACATAGTGGTGGGTAGCTTAATCTACATGACCATTATACCAGGCTAGACTTGAGCTATGTTGTTGGACTTATGAGTCAATATATGCCAACCCCTAGGAAGCCACATTTGGATGTGGCTAGATGGATTCTCAAGTATATAAATTCCACAATTGATTATGGAATTTTCTATGAGGTTGGTTACATTGATACATCTACATGAGTACGCAAATGCTGATTAGAGTGGTAGTGCCATAAACAGGAGATCTAATAGTGGCTTTATGTTTTCTTTTGAGAGTGCTCTTGTGAGTTAGAGCATCAAGAAATTGCCTTGTCGAGTATAGAGGTAGAGTACAAGGAGGGGCATTACGATGGCAACTTGTGAGGTATATTAGTTTTTGAAGCTACTTAGTGATATGGGTGAGCCCGTGGATAGGGCTATTATCATTTATTGTGACAACATGAGTAGCATATAGTTGGATAGTATACCATGCTAGAACAAAGCACATTAAGGTGCATTATCACTTAAGCAATAGGTGATATATATTTAGTATATATTAGCACAAGAGAACTAGGTGGCTAACATCTTTTTTTTATACTCCAAAATGGCTATCACACAGCTTGTCATCCCACATGCACAACATATTAACCATAATCTCACTAACCATGCGAGTTGCAGAAGTGCAAAAGCTATCACCCAGGTGGGTCATCGCTCAATAGTTCAACATAAAATTTATAATTGTAGGCCAATATCATTTGTTTTTAACTTTTTGAATCTTACCTTTCCCTAGAAATATAATTTAAAGATATAAAAAATAAAAGAAATAAGATCTTGATTCAAGAAGAGTCTTCTTTTTCAAAAGAAATAATGAGATACATGTGTCAAGCACAAAATATTATACTTGGAATTGAGGCATTGGATATACGATGTCAAAGAGGCACTTCATAGGTCTCAACCATGGCCATTCCTAGCAAAGGTAACAATATTGGAGAAGCAGTTTTAAAATGCATTGATTCCATGGATGAGTACTTTAATATTACAAGGTACAACGATCGATTCCATGGATGAGTACTTTAATATTACAAGGTACAACGATCGAAACAAGGTGGCTCTTGCACAGCTCAAGATTATTAGTGTTTCCCAAGACAGCTGGAGGGAACATATTGAGTCCGACCATCAAGACCGACTCAGATGGGAAGACATGAAGACTCTTACCTTTAACAAAGGTTTTGCCCCCCCTAGGATTCCAATAGGAGAAGATAAATGAATTTCTAGAACTATCTCAGGTAAGGAAATCCATCAAAGCATACCATAAATCTTATTCATTATCCCACCTCCAAAGGAAGCTCCTCTTCCATCCAGCATGAATTTTCCTAGAATACCACCACCAATCACTATGATCTTCTCTACCTCAGGGCCATAGCAGCAATATGCCTTTGACTCCATGTAGTAACTCAAGAAGATGCATTTTTGGCTTTTGGTATCCAATTTGGTCCACTGAGCATCTGGAACATGTACATAACATTCACACACAAAAACTTTTAAGTGTGCAGTTGAAGGTTTTTTACCCGATTAGTCCTATAATGGAGTCACCCCTTAACGGCCTTTGTTGCACTCCTGTTAGAATGTACACAATCATATTAACTACCTCAACCCAAAAGGATTTAGGTAGATTCTTGCCATTAAGCATACTCCTTGCCATCTTGACAATAACATGATTCTTGTGCTTGGCAATACCATTTTGGTACAGAGCGTGAGTGGTAGTGAGCTGCCACTTTATACCTCTTTCTTTTCATGAACCCAAAAATTCATTAGATATGAATTCTCCTCCTCAATCTATTTTGAACTGCTTCAATTTTACTCTTATCTTAGTTTCATCCAATGCAAGCCATTCTTTAAACTTTTCAAAATCTTGAGATTTTTCCTTAAGAAAATATGCCCAAATTTTCCTACTGTAATCATTTATCAATGTGAAAAAATAGAAAGAACCTCAACCTCCAAGTGTAATTATACTCATCCTTTCCACAAAGATCAACATGTACAAGTTAAGAGGAGCAATGGCCTCAACCTCCAAGTGCAATTGTACTCATCATTTCAAGAGGAGCCTCAGCACTAAAACTAGCCTCTTGTGGAAAGGGTTTCCAATGCTTCTTGCCCATCATGCAAGCTTCACATACATTTGGACCATCAGAAATTTGTGACAAATGCTTAACTAGCTTATCTTTCTATATCTTTAAAAGGATAGAAGAATTGCCTTCATAATCACGGAGTTAAGACATCTTATTGAGCCTCAGGGAGCCACTTGATGGCTTGTGAGAATTACAAAGGGAAAACACCTCGAGGAATCATTCACCTTTTCCCTACATAAGGATTATTATAGCTAGACCATATAGCTAGACCATGTGGAGCTAATAAAATAGTCAAGCATTAGGATATTATGATATGAGGCCCTGAGTGACTCACTCTACACTAAGATAAACTCCCTATTACCCTTTCCCATGAGGAACTTTCTCATCCTCTTGAACTTCCATGCTTGGAAGTTGTTCTTGTCCACCTTCTTGCTCACAATGTGGGATAGACTATCAGACATGATTACCTACAACAACTTACTAAACATTGCTTGTAGAAACTTTTGCACGTATAGCAAACTTGTAACCTCCAACATAGTCACCTCCTAATGTATTGTAAATGCGATTATATATGGACCAATCATAAAAACATACATCCACCAATAACCTACAAATCTCAAATTCTCTGTACAGGATGTCATGCAACCGAATTTATGCCACAACTTTGCACCAAACCAAAAATTAGGCATAATACACAGTTAAATTGATACTTTCATAAAGTGCTTGAGGAAAACCTGTAAAGTCAAAATGGGTCCCGAAATGGCCTCAAATCCAAACTATGACATCACTACCTATGGACCATCACCCAAATAATAGAATGCCCTTTTCTTCACTACAAAGGGCGGCCCAAGGCTTGATAGTGTACCTTATTGTTGTGCCTATCTACTGCTCTTGCCTAGTAGCTACTTGCAAAGATTTGCTTCCAAATCAAAGGGAAAGATATGGAGTTACCCTTACCCATGTATCACTTCCTTTGCTTTCCTTGAGCTCTTCACATAAATTGACGCCCCAATACCATGAGAAGAATGAAGGGAGAGGGTGAGTATGAGCTCCTTATAAGCAAACATACACACACAAGAGTAGGCAAGAACATAAGAGAGATGGATGGCCAAAATTTGTTCTACCCTACTATAAGGGAAAGTAATCTTCTATTATAACATAAAAGGTTGGTCCATAGTGTGAACCTGACTACACTATAACTATCCCATAACTCTAGTAAACCAAAATAGCTATCACACAACCTGTAAACCATTGGCGACATATTACCCATAATCTCACCAACCATGCTAATGGCTTAAGTGTGGAGCTATCATCTTAGCATGTTATCCATATCCGTACTAGTTGAGCTCCAGAACTCAACATATGGTTGAGGAGGCATTGGTAAAGGTGACACTCCTGCCCTTCTCATCATTCTTTGGGCATGGTGGCAATTAGATGATGATACATGATTTCCATATCTTCTGAAGTATTCACCATTGATTTTCTCTAGCTCTTAGAACTAGGGCATTCGTGAGCCATGTTTTTGCTTCTACAAATAACACACCATGTTGTTTGTCATCTAGGAGTCAAATAAGGGTGGTCAATCTCTCTTGGAGATGCTTTGTTAATCATAGCATTTGCTATGTCTTCCACACTCATGGGCTCTTCAGCCTTCTTTCAATCTTGCTTTTGATGATGGGCTCAGTTTTGGCCAATGGGTATAACCTTAGGTTATCTATGGATGAAATGCTCGTAAAGCTATCATCAAAGTCAATGCTATTGGTATTGGCTTGGGAGCCATTGTCGTAGCCATGTGACTAGGTTTAACTCTAGGAGGTACCTCAATATTGGATGGTCCCACATAACCATAGGCTGGGATCTTTCCAATGGCCCCAAGCTCAAGTACACCACTTTAAGAGATCCACACCTCCATAGGTAAAAATTTTCATCCCACAAGCATTGTCACATCACATTGGACTACGAGTTTCCTCATTGCTCATTTCACCAACGCATATACACTTACTAGCATACATTAAAGAAGGTAATTAGCAAGAGGGTTAGCAAGAGCAAGACTCAATTACCCAATGGTAGAGTATTTTATATTACGAGAGAAAGTTGTTGAGACTTGTGGTGCCATAGAGCACATGTAGAGACAAGGAGTGAGAAGGTGAGGAGGAAGCCATATGGCAAAAGTGGATTATCCCAGATGCAAGGACCAAGTAAATATGTACACTACCCATATAAAAGGGGTCATTTTCAAGCAATGGAAGTACAAGCACTTGTACACATCTCAAACCTCTTTATTATGAGTACAAGTCTTAATCTTGTAACCTAATTATGCTTGAGTCTAATGCATATGCTCATCATTATGAGTGCACTTAGGCACCATCCATCATAGGTTTAAGTTAATCATGTGTAATTAATATGTGCTTAGTATGTCATTAGGCTAATTAGCTTCTTATAAGAGGTACCATGAATCTTAACATGGTATCAGAGCCTTCTCTCTCTCCTTGAGCTTCTCATTAGCTTAGTCTTAGCTCACATTAGTCTAATCTCTTTATTAATCACCTAATTAGCCGCACATCAAGTCTCTTTATTATGAGTACAAGTCTTAATCTTGTAACGTAATTGTGTTTGATTCTAATGCATATGCTCATCATTATGAGTGCACTTAGGCACCATCCACTGTAGGTTTAAGTTAATCATGTGTGATTAATATGTGCTTAGTGTGTCATTAGGCTAATTAGCTTCTTGTAGGAGGTACCATGAATTTTAACATGGTATGAGAGCCTTCCCTCTCTCCTTGAGCTTCTCATTAGCTAAGTCTTAGCTTATATTAGTCTAATCTTTTCATTAATCACCTAATTAGCACTAATCACAAGCTTATCCTCTTAATCCTCTTGTGGCCCAAATTTCATAAGCTTGCCATTGCTCATTCTCCCAACCATTCATCTCTAAACTTTGGGGGCATCATTAGCAATCATAAGCTAACCCGTGGCTAGAAAATTTTACCCTAAAATCGGCTGTATTGCGCGAATTAGGCCGTTCTTCTCCGACTGGTTAAACGCGGCATTCGTTCTGCATTGAGTTAGTCAAATCCCTCTTAGGGGCTCTTTACTAGTAGAACAAGGAGTCTATGACTCAAATATCATGACTAATGATGCACTGAGTCGGCGACAGCAGCCGATTTACCAGCCACCGGATTCTTGAGGATTTTGGGGTTTTTTGGTGAATATGAGTTGGTTTTTTGTATGTGGGCTACTCAACCTAATCAATGACAATATCTGTATGCAAAAAGCCTCATGAAATTTGGATTTCCCAGGCTCAGTTGAGCCCTCCAAGTTTTAAGCTCTGCTAATCACTACATTAAGCACTAGTCACCATAATTAATATGTAATTAGTAGAATTGGGAGAAATTGGGGATACAAGTGAGTAATTAGAGTTGCATTTAGCATGTTTACACATCAAAAGCACTAAGTTTGGATTGGGGCTATCATCAGGAAGCTCTAGAAGTTTAAAAAATGAAATTTGGAAGCACATGTACAACTTGCATTTCATCCTATTTAAAGCATCCAAACTTGCCAAGTTGTACGAGAATAGACACTGCTAATTGAAGCATCATAAGCTCATTGGTAAGACCTTCTCATTATGGCGACATCAACAAGCATCACTTCCCATGTAGAGAAGCTCAATGGGGAAGGGTTCCACACATGGGCTACACAAATGAAGTACCTCCTAATGCATAAGAAATTGTGGAAAGTCACTAAGGAAACTATGCCAAATGCACCAAGTGAAGGGTGGGTTGAAAAAGATGAGCAAGCATTATCACTCATTGGTTTTCATCTAAACGCAAGGCTTATTCATCACATTGACTCTATGGAACACGCAAAAGATGCATGGGATACATTGACTCTATGGAACACGCAAAAGATGCATGGGATACATTGAATCTTGTGTTTGGAGCTAAGTCAAAGTATCAAGAAATTCACTTAAAGATTGAGTTCTATGGTCTAAAAATGAACTTTAATGAATCTTTGGCTCAGTTTGTCAGTAAAATAAAAAGCATCATGACCCAGTTAAAGGGCATAGATGCTAGGATTAGAAATAAAGATGCAGTTACAATAATCTTAAAAAGCATGCCAAAGGAATACAATACACTTCTCACAACCTTGAAGAATCTACCAGAGCCAGCATTTGATGGATGTGTCTCCTCTCTTTTGGAGAAGGAGAGAGAATTAAAGGGAAGAAATCCCAACACTGTTGAGCATGCATTGTTTAACAAAAGCAATTTGAAGTGTCACAATTGTGGTGGCAGGAAAGGGCACTTTCAAAATGAATGCAGGTTCAAAGACAAGGCAAAATGTAACTTCTACAACAAGTTCGGGCACAAAGAAGAAGAAGATTGTAGATTGAAGAAAAGTGAAGGCAACTTTATGGAGACTACTTCGACCACTAAGTACGAAGAGACTCCCAGAGATTAGCTCTTCTAAAGAGCAAGGAGGCAACCACCACCACTACCCTAGCTATCTGTTATAAAAGAGGGGTCACCATATGAGTAGAAACCCATCTTATCATCTTGTTTATTGTGTATCTACCTAACCACCTGAGAGTAGCCAATTGAGGACCCAAGGGGGGTAATGATCGTTGTAACTCATACCCGACCACCTAAGAGTAGCCAGTTGAGCACCCAGGGGGGGTAATGACTATTGTAACTTGCATCTAACCACCTTGAGTAGCCTAGAGATATGGCACCAAGGGGGGGGTGTTGAGAAGTGTGGTGCCATAGAGCACATGTAGAGGCAGGGAGTGAGTAGGTGAGGAGGAAGCCATATGGCAAAAGTGGATTATCCCACATGCAAGGACCAAGAAAAGATGTACTCTACCCATATAAAAGGTGAGTACAAGCCTTAATCTTGTAACCTAATTGGGCTTGAGTCTAATGCATACACTCATCATTATGAGTGCACTTAGACACCATCCACCGTAGGTTTAAGTTAATCATGTGTGATTATTATGTGCTTAGTGTGTCATTAAGCTGATTAGCTTCTTGTAAGAGGTACCATGAATCTTAACAAAGGGGACTTATATACAAGGCCATAAGTGTTTACACACACTTAAATTGTGGCTGACCGGGCACCCAAGGCTCATAAGTAGCCTATTGCTTATACAATGCTTAATCTTATATTACATGCATGAAGTACATTCATAAAGAATTCATTCTGGCTTGTGACCATGCACTCTTACAAATAAGTACTATGTCAGGCACCTATTTAGCTATTTTGTGTGGGGATATACATGTTTCCTTCCATATCTACATAGCATTTGTGTCCATTGCATGAGATTAGTCGTATAGATAATTTTCAGCCTATTTCATATACTGTCGGTGATGTAAGGTATTAAATCCAAATATCATTCTGTAAGGTGTGTGTTTTCATTTTCTCACAATGTTAAGTACCCATCAACTATGGTGTTATGTTCTGGAGATTGTACTCTTCACTCTTTAGGAGCCCTTGCTTATAAGTTCCATTTTATGCTGCACTAGTTTGGAAATGTGAGGTGTCAAGAAAGCTTCAACAATATGTGGGCAAACACTATTGTGCAAGTGGGAACATCTCTTTACTACCTTTGGAAAATTCTCCTCTTACATTGGTTGATCTGTTACTTGGTGATGATAATGCAAGTAAGGAATATAGGAACTTATAACAATGCTTTAGCATTCGTTTCACTAGGTGCTCATTTAGATAATTAGTTCACTAGGGAGGGAGGTGTATTTAATTTTCGAATACATGGTACAACATTTTTTCGTATTGGCTCTATCATACTTGATGGAACACGAGATACGGCTCCTCAATTTGTCCAATTATATGTGTATGATACGGAGCACAAATTGGAGAATAGACTTCATAGGATGCTTTATTTAAATCATAATGTGCTTAAAAGGTTACAACGATGATGTATGAACACAATCCGTATGCATATGCATTTTGTACAATAAGAGAAATGTTACAGTCCAATCTACATGTAGATTTGAGAATGGTCACTGCAGCTTGATCAACCACGAGGAAATACTTGATTCCTACGGGTAGTAAGGTAGCTACTACCATGCCGGGTCAAGGGGATGATTCTCATGTAGGTCATAGAGATATTCAAATAATGTATTGCACAGGCACTATAAAAAGAATATCTAACTTGCATCGTTCACATATGCCTCTATTATATGTTCTTTTGTTTCCTCAAGGAGAGGATCGTTGGCATGTTAGAATTCCTCTCCACGATAGAAATAGACAAGGTTCAAATGAGGAGACAAAGACTGTAACTCAATGCCAATATTATGCATATAGATTATAAATAAGGGAAGATACAAATGCGTACTTCTACGTGGCGATAGTCGACTTTTGCATATAGTAGCATGGAAGGATCAAGATGGATATGTAATAATCATAACACGTTCCATGCTGAAGTATACCAAGGGCTTGCAGATATGGTTAATATAAGCGATGGGGTCAATAGAGTCTCTGGTGGCATTGCTGGACGTAGGATAGTTCTACCATCTACATATACTAGGGGGCCTCGATATATGCATCAATTGTATCAGGATTCAATGGCAATTTTTAGGAAGATGGGTAAATGTGACCTCTTTATTACCTTTACTTGCAATCCAAAGTGGGATGAAATAAGTAATGCTTTACTACCGGGTCAGGATGCCCAAGATCAAGACCTGACTTGAGTGCACGAGTCTTCTATGAGAAGCATAAGATATGATGCACTTATTGGTGAAAAAAGCATTATTTGGGAGCGTAGTGGGATTTTTTTTTACCATTATTGAATTTCAAAAAAGAGGCTTGCCACATGCACATATATTATTGATATTGGAAAATGGATGTAAACCAGCGGAGATTGCTCACTATAATAAGTTGGTATGTGCTAAACTTCCTGATAAGGTGATGTTTCTTGAGTTGTACAACATAATTAATCATTGTAATGTCCATGGACCATGTGGGGAACTAAATATGCGCTCTCCTTACGTGGTTAATGGGAGTTGCAAACATCGTTATCCTCGAAAGTTTTCTCACACCACTATCATTGATGTGACAATGGGTATCCAACTTACATGCGGCGAGAGGATGGTAGTTCCATACAAGTAAAGGATCATAATGTGGATAGTCGATGAGTTGTTCCATATAAGCCTTTTCTCTCTATGAGATACAAAGCCCATATTAACATACTAACATTACAGCTGTGAAACATTTGTATAAGTATGTATACAAAGGACATGATAGAGCTACTATAGATTTGCAAGATACAAATGGGGTTATTGATGAGGTTAGTTAATATCTAAATGCACGATATATGTCTACATCCAGAGGCAAGTTGGCGCTTATACCAATATGATTTGCATGATGAAAAGTCAGATATATACAAAGGTTGCACGTTCATCTTTTGATTCAAAATCATGTTATATTCAATGACCATGATGATTTGCACCACGATGTAATTAGTCGTGAGATAAAAACCAAAGAACTACTCTCTCTGTTCAGAGCTAATCAATTGCATGTAGATACAAATAGCTTGCTATATATTAATTTTCCTTATAAGCGGGTGTAGAATACAGCTTCTTGATCATGGACTAAAAGAAAAAGGGAAAATATTATTGGACATATGTACAATGTTAGCCCGAGTGTAGGTGAGCAATACTACTTACGCATGTTACTCACAATGTGTAAAGGCCGCAAATCTTTTGAAGATGTACAAATAGTGAATGTACATTTGTATCCTTGTTTTAAGGCTGCATGTGAAGCTACAGGAATGCTGGAGAGTGATGAGGAGTGGTATATGTGTCTTCAAGAAGTTGCATTTTAGAAAAGAAGATTTCAACTATGTCAACTTTTTGTCATTATTCTGGGATTTTGTGAACCTAAATCTCCCAAAAAGCTTTGGAATAAACTCTCTACCAAACTTTCATATTATTTTTTTCATGGCTTGTAGAGAAGGTGTGCTAACGTTGGTGTTTTTCATTCTATAAGTAAGAATCAAGCATTGTTACACATGCAAGATCTCTTACAGCAATATGAAAAATGTCTAAATGATTTTGAACGGTTGCCTCTTCCTGATAGATCAAGTGTTGCTACAGTTAACAATGGTTTGGTGATGGAAGAGATGATATTTGATTCTATTCAACACATTGATTTGGCTCTTTCAATGAAAAGGAGTCTTGATAGTTGTCAATCAAGAGCATTTCATACCATCCTTGAGGCCGCTTATTTGAACAATGGTGGTGTTTTTTTCCTTGATGGACTAGGTAGATCAGGTAAAACATATCTTTATAATGCCTTGCTATCTTGATTACAGAGAATCAAGTTTCTTTGGCATATGCATCTTCTGGAATACAATGGTGGTGGTTTTTTCCTTGATGGACTAGGTAGATCAGGTAAAACATATCTTTATAATGCCTTGCTATCTTGATTACATGGAGAGAATCAAGTTTATTTGGCATCTGCATCTTCTGGAATAGTTACATTGTTACTTTCAAAGGGATGTACTGTATACTCACGTTTCAAAATCCCATTGATTTTCAATGCTTCTAGCACATGTAGTATTAAAGTTAATAGCCCATTGGCCAAGGTGCTGAAGCTTGTGAGATTGATCATTTGGGGATGAGGCTCCAATGATGGTATACATAATATGAAGCATTGGACAAAACATTAAAAGACATTATGCAAAGTGATAAAGTGTTTGGTGGGAAAATTATGCTCTTTGGTGGTGACTTTAGGCAAATCTTACCTATTGTGGCAGAGGGATCACATGAGGATATTGCAACATTGTGCCGGTCATATATTTGGAGATATGTGAATCTTTTAAAGCTCACCCAAAACATATGGATTATTCAGAGTGGTTATGATGGTACAGAATAAGAATTTATCAAATGGACTTTACAAATTAGAGATGGAAGTGCATTACCCGGTCTTGAAAAAGAATACCTCAGTGTGGATTCAGTTGTTTCTTCTGTACATGACAGAATATTGTATGTAACTGGGTACTTAAATAGTTTGAACTTAGGTGGTGGTTACCCTCCTCGCTGCTTGTTTCTAAGATGAATACTCCTATCATTTTGCTCCATAATTTGGACCCTTAGCGAGGACTTTGTAATGGTATGAGACTGATATGCAAGCAATTTCACTCAAAATTAATAGAAGTAGAAATTATTACACGTATAAACATTAGGGACATGTTCTTTATTCCTAGGAGAACATTCATACCATCTATGCTTTAATTGCCTTTTGACATGAGAAGGAGACAATTTCCTGTGAGGCTAGATTTTGGTATGGTAATAAATAAGTCCCAAGGACAAACATTGAGTGTGTTGGGACTTTATTTGGCCACACAAGTATTCGCACATGGAATATGTCACGTGTTAGATCATTAGATGCAGTGAAAGTGTGTGTAAAAGATATTGTGGACCACGAAAGTAGCATTGAAAGTACAAACAAAGTCTACATAGCCAATGTTGTCTACAAAGAGGTATTGCAAATGGCATCCAGATGAATGTAAATGTAATCTATGCCCAAAAGGTAAAGAACGAGCTATTGATACAACAACCTATAAATGCTAGAGACTACATTCATACATATCTTTGTATCAATGAAGTAAGCATTTGGAAGGAGAATGTTTGTAAAGATGTGATAGGTGCAAACTATGTCTTTGAGTAAGTGTGCATGCTTTCAAGTTGACTGATGTTTCTTTTGGAATGATAATTATTTTATTGTGAAGTGAAGAGATAAAGTTAAATAGGAGTTGGGTGAAAATTTACTTTTAATTTATCTCCCACACTAGCGCTACCATCATCGTTAAAGTTGAGTTGATATATATAAATGTACTTACATTTTGTGGATAACATGGTTGACATTGAGGTGAAGCAACCATGTAGATCCACAAGTATGGAGTGGCCCAGTTCCTGCTCAAGGGGTGGTTCAAATTCTTGAGATGGTTGTAGGGACATGGTGAATTCTACTTTGTCTTTATAACATTTGGATAAGCAAATGTTTTGCTTTTGACTTGGTTTTATTTAGAGTGGCATTATTATTATTATTTTTGTTTTGAAATACTTAACGTCGAGAGAGAGAGAGAGAGAGAGAGATCAAAATTTTGTGTAAATGATTAGAGAAGTGTAGTACCATATTTGATATAACAAATAATATTGCTTAAGATGGATGTGACAAGGAGATCATTTTTATTTATTTATGGCAATGGACAAGATATCGAAGGTATTTGTCTTAATGTTTGCTAAAATATAATCATCATTGGTTACCATATTCTATTTAATCTTCATAGCTTAATTGTAGACCCCTCGTCTTGGGAGGACAAGCAACCATATCCTTAATGATCGAACTATTAGAGTGCACAGGCATATTATAGTATAAAAACTTACTTTTTATGTAGTTATTATGTTTAATTATAAATTCAAATTTTTATTGATACATTTATCAATTCGAAGATTGTTTTAATGGTAAAGAGAAGTAAATTGTGTGGTTCATGTTAACTTATGAGCCAATTTATGTGCAGGTCAATGATGATGGTTTCGTATGGGGCATTGATCTACTTTTTTGGGTCATTCTTTTTTATATTTTTGTATGGGGCATTGATCTACTTTTTTGGGTCATTCTTTTTGATATTTTTGTGTGTGGATGGTAGATAATTTTATTGGCTTTATATTGGTTTTTGGACTAGACTCCACCTTTTGTGTTATCCTATTACGTACTCATAATGAGAGTGAGAAGGCAACTAATATGACACTATTTGTAACCTTATTTTTTTATTCATGTTGTGGATTGGTTTTCTCAATACCACGTATGTTAAGATTGTCACCACTAGACTGGGTTGGAATGCAAGATGTATGTGTATGCCAAGTTTGGTGCTTTCTTCAAAGAAAACTAAGTGCTTCAAGAGCTCTTTTTGTGGATATATATGGCAAGCATGGTGTGTTTATATATAGATAGCCAAGTTTAGTGTGTTCTTGAAGTGGACCATGAGGCCCAAAATGGGCTTCAAATATAAGGCCTATCTCTCCTCTGCCGTACGGAGGATGGCTGTGGGGACTAGTAGTAAATACAAATGTTCCTGATATGGTTTGAGGCGCATTAATTAAAAAAAGCATTGGAGAAAATCTTTGCGTCCACTCTAAATAAAATCAATTTATAGCATAAAATAAATTTATGATACATTTGAGGGTTGGGGAGTGAGTTGAGCGAACGTGTGACATGGAGAGCGAACGTATTCATCACCCTTAGTGGTGTAGTGGGGAGTTAACTCGATGTGTGTGAGGATGCATATCCTCGTACATTGAGAGGGCATACGACTGCTTGTGCGTGGATGGATTCCTAGATGCATGGGGTTGAAGGGCATAGCAATGGCTTGGGAGAGTGGATCTTGATGAATCGGAGGACATGAAGGGGCACCGGGAGAGGAAGCTAAAGAGAGGGAGAAGAAGAGAAACATTCCAGATTGGTTGAATGAAAGACTACAAATGCATATTCAAACTCATGAAAAAAAGATATGTCTAAGGGTGAATCCCGAGTTGATTAAGCATCAGATTAACCTGTTCTCTCAGTGTAGTGTGATTCTATTATGTCCTGGCAAACCTCCTGCAAAGGCAGAGATAGGTAGGTGGTTGCAAGAAGAGATTGTGCATGACAGAGTGGTATCTGGGTGAGTTAGGTAAGTTGGATTTAGGTCTTAAATTTGGTCCCTTCCCTGGTGCTTGTTTCAAGTGTGGGGAATTTGGCCATATTGCCAGAAACTGCTTATTACAAGTTGAGTCTAAAATGTTGGAAGGTGAAGAAAATCCAATAGATGATGTAGGGGGAGAAAATAGTATTAAAGAAGCTCAACCGTGTGCTAATCAAGGAGAAGCGGGGAAGGGTAAAGAGAAGATTACTAAAAAAGAGGAAGGGTCGTTGGGGGGGAAGTGGATCAAGCCAAAGGGTAAACTAAATCTTAAAGAAACTAAGGAAGAAGCTAGAAAGAGGGCAAGCCAATCAAAGAGGGGGTTAGAGGGGAGAAATCTCAAAGTAGCCTAAGCCCAATTCTATATTCAAATCCATATAGCCCACTGGTTGAGGATGAAAGTGACACTTCTTCTATGCAGAATGGCAAGTTGAAGAGGCCGAGAAGGGAATAGTGAGAGAGGGGCAAACTCAAGGGGGAGGAGAGCAGTGCCAAAAACAGCTCTCACATGAGTTTTCAGAAGGGCTTCTCGGGGTGTGCCTGGAATGTCAAAGGCATTAAAGACAAAAAGAAAAATGCCTTATTTTGGGGAGCTATTAAAAAAGAGTGGGGATTGTCTTTATATGCAGTACATGAGCATAATCTTTTTGGGGCCAAAATTCTAAGGAATGATAGGTTTAGGGTTTGGTCGGTGCTAAACGGGGTGTTAACTCGGGTTATAGTGGTGTAATGTGTGTGATTAAGAGTCATTTGAACCCTGCTATTATAGCTAATCACCCTAATGGTAGGATTTTGGTGGTGGAAATAGTGGTCAATGAGGAGAAAAAGAAGAGACAGGTGAATGGTCTTTCTGAAAAGGAGGCTTCTGAACTTTATAGATTTCAGAATGTGTTGAAGAATGAGGAGGAGTTGGAGGGTAGGAAGGAATTGAATTACATTTAACAACTATAGAAAACTGGGAAAATTTTTGTTTAAGCTTGTAGGGGGGAAGGGTGGTTAATGAGGTAGTTGGGGAGATCCTAGATGAAAAAGGGGAAATGATAGAGGGTATTGATTTAATTGCAAAAGAATGGGTTGAGTTTCTTGGCTCTACTCTTAGTCTTGATGAAGACCATTCTCTTAGGAGAGTTCAGGCTGAGAACAAGCTGATTGGGTTGATTGGTTTGAGAGAGACTTGGATATTGATGAGTGTTGTGTGGCACTTTTGAAATTGGGAAGGGAGAAGGCCCCTAGCTGGGATGGGCTGACTATTGAGTTTTTTATAGCATTCTGGCCTTCCCTGAAGGAGATTGTGTGGGAAGCTTGCAACAAGGCTTTCAAGACTGGAGACTTGGATAAAGACCTCAAGGAAGGATTGGTGAAACTGATACCTAAGCAAGTTGCTTGCAAAACAGGTTTGGTCATTGGAGACCAATCACTTTGTTAACAGTGATATACAAAATCTTGGTAAAGGTCATTGCTATGAGAATCACCCCGGTGTTACAAAAGGTGATATCTAAGAGGCAATATGGGTTCATTAAGGGGAGGTCAATCTATGATAATATTTTTGCTACTATGATAGGAAGTTATATTGCTCAAAAGACTCAACAAAAATGTGTTATGCTTCAGCTCGATTTGGAAAAGGCCTATGATAGAATACATTGGTCTTTTGTGGCTAGAGTGATGGAGAAGTTAGGGTTTGGACCCAAAGTGGCATCATGCATCTATACTCTCACTGGGGGAAGCTTCTCTAATGTTATGTTGAATGGTGGAATTATTGGAGGATTTGCCATTAATAGATTTGTTAGGCAGGGTTGTCCTCTGGCCCCTCTTTTGTTTGCTATTGCCTCACACCCACTAATTGTTGCCTTGGAAGATGCCTACTCAAGAGGCATTGTTACTAGTCTAAGATTGAGGTATAGTTAATAATCCAATGTTTTGCTAATGATTCTTTGCTGTTTCTGAAAGCTTATAATGAGAATATGAGACATGCTTTAAGCATAATCC
>NC_141051.1:25324249-25536749 GCF_041138505.1 Cibotium barometz
ATCTTCTCTTGATTGTTGGCATGACATAAGTTCCTATTCTAATTGCCTTTAGCCTAGTAAGGTAATAGCTTCAATATTGATTTTCTTCCTCCATTCCTGATGGCTCTTCTAGCACTATTTTTTCTATCAAAGCTGATACTCTTTTTATTGACATAACCTCCTCTTGTTTCTTTTTTAAGTGTTGGGGATCCCCATTTCTAAAAAAATATCCCACACGAAAGCCATCCCAATCATGATCTTTAGCATGCCATAAAATGTGACATCCACCTAATGTGGCTGGTTTCCAATGACTACTTGCCATGGATTCTAAATCTGACATTGGTGTGGCTTTGCATGCTAGCGGCACCTGGGCGGCATAGGCCTTTAGTGATAGTTTAGAGATACTTTTTGTGTTCTAAGTTTTTTAGCATTGTCATCATGGCATCTAGTTTGAATAAAGGAATTTGAACAAAGAATTGTCAACCCCCACCACCACGTAGTCTACTATATTTGCCTCTATCATCCTTGGTTGGCTTGATGACTTCTATACTTGCACATGCTTATCTGGAAAAGTTTGTAAGATATATTCATCCAAGCCTATGTCTAAATGAATAGCAAAACCCTAAGGTCTATGGAGGGTTGGTGGGAAGGACGATAGGTTTAAGTACAAAAGCAAAAGAAGGTGCTTGAGACAATGATTATGCTTGGGTGGTGGGTGCAAGTGTTTGTGAAGGGGATTCCTATGTGTCAAAAGTGTTGGTGGGGGCTAGGGGGTCTTGTGGACCATGGGCCTCCATTGATGTAGAGGCTTTCCCTTGCTTCTTCTCTATGCCTTCGTCTTCTTCATGTAGAGCTCTCGGCTCTACACTTTTGAAGAACTGTTCACATATTTGTATAATCTATCTTTGTCACCTATTGGCCGACCATTTGGTCCATCTCCAGTTTTTGCGTCTCGTTCACTTGAGGCCAAGCCGGTGTCTCATGTGAAGAGGCCAGTATTTTGCTGATATGGACGGGAGCTAGACTGGTGCCACCCGTGTATGACCTGGACTGTGTTCGACCCATGGGATTGTCACGCCATGGAAGAACCAGAATTCGTGCCGTGTCTTATCTATGGGACTGCCACTCCATAGGGAGGCTCGCGCCTGGAACTGTGTCTTACCTATGGGACTGTCACTCCATAGGAAGACCAGGTTTTATATTTTACGTCGTGCCATTTTTGTGCTGACAGATATTTTGTACTTGTTCCATGAACGGGAGATATGTCCATGATACTATTTGCACATGCACACATGTTTTGCATGTTTGAAACTGTTTTCGCATGACTTGTATTTTTGTGTTTGCCTGCTTGACGTGTTACTTACTGAGCGGGGATGCCTGCCAGTGAGTCGTGAAGTCTGCTCTGTCTTCTGACGAGTTGTTCACTCACTTAAAAGTGGGCCCCCCCTTTGGGCACCCACTTAGGGGCCAAGGTGGGGAGCCCCACTTAAGTGTGTATGTGGGGGTGGGTGCATGGTCACCTACCCACACCCCCAAAGAACTGGCCGCCCACACGCAAGCGTGGGGAGCTAGCCCAATCAATTTGTTAAACTCCACTTTAATTTTTATAAAAAAAAGCCTTCACCTCCAGCGTAGACCACCCGCGGCGATTCGCTTCCACCATCTTACGTATGAGAAAAACAGCCGGCGACTCTCTTCGGTGCATGCTCTCGAGCAACTGTCAGAATACGCAGCGGAGATGATGACCAGATCTGGGAACACGAGCAAAAACGCAGGCAGAAAAACAGCACAAGAGAGAGAGATGTAGGCGTGTAACTTTGCTTTGATATACACAAGAAGATCCCGAATACGATACACATAAGGTATGGGGACTGGGGGCCTATTTATATGCCCCCAGGTAGGCAGTCGGCTTGCTGAAGAGGCCTCCACGACTGCAACAACAGTCGGCCAGCAGATCAAGCCCACGACTGCATACATCCAGTCGGCCAGCATAACAGAGGTCCACGACTGATGTCCAGGCAGTCGGCCAGCTACTGATCCTCCAGCCGCCTCAGGGTTGCCTCCCAAGCCTCAGAAAAATGGAAAAAAATAGGGGAAAAATACGGAGTGTGGGGAAAAATGATAAAACACCTCATAAGGGCGGGCACACCCACAACAAAGACCCTGGTGTATAAATCTAGACAGGAGATGACTTCTAACACCCCTCCTCAGCTCCTGGCTGTGTAACCAACCACTAGGAGTTGGGGTGCCGCTTGAGCAAATCCTGAGATAGCGACTTCGTGAAGAGGTCCACCGTACTGTCCTCCGTCGAACAGAACTCCAGCAAGATGTCATTAGCAACGATCTGTTCACGAACAAAGTGCCTCTGGATGACCATGGGTTCCTCCAGTGGAAGCCCAAACCTGCCATGCAACCTCTGCATCTTCACCACCTCAAAAACAGCATCACAAACAACCCGGTACTCTACCTCTGTTCTCGACAAGGCAAAAGATGACTGTCTCCAACTGCTCCGGAAAACTGCTCCTAGGCCTGAAGTAGATCCCCTCGTGTCTGGATCTCCTCCCCAAACCGAGTCACTCCATCCGCGGAGTCGGACTCCATCCAATAATCCCCCTCCTGTGTACAAGAGTCCATGATCCTTCGCATGCCGCAGAAACCACAGGAAACGCAATCCTGCCTCCCAAAGAGACATCTGCAACCATGAGCTCAACTGCCTCATCAGGAAGCTCTCGTCCAATCTGGTGTCCATCAACCAGATCAATGAACCATACAGCTTCTGAGTCACACAGACATCACACTGCTCACAAGGATCAACACCTGTTACGGTGCACAAACAAGTCCTGGAAACCTGATGAAACCTGTCAACCACCCCCTCTGAATCCGGAACCACAAAGCCTGGAGAGACCACCGCCTTCTGCAAGTAAGTACCTGCCACCTGCCTGGCTTTCCGAAAGGTCTCCGTGGAAAGAACATCCTCATCTACTGGAGGTTCTATGTCCCGAACACGACGAGACATCAGAGCATAAGTGACCTGTTCATCTTCCTCTGACTGACGAACACAAGAACTACCAACATCAGTACTGGAAAGTTCCTGCCAACTGCTGCCATTTACTGGCAAGCTATCCACCATCTGGTCCCGGAAAGCCCGCACCTGCAGCGTATCCACACACAAGTGGCCATTACCAGACTGCCACTCATCACAAACCTGAGGACCTGGAAGAGAGTGCTGAAAGCTTGTAAACTCCATTCTCCACTCCGCCTTCCCAAACCACCTGGCCTGTTGCTTTGTCCCGGAGAGCAACAAAGTGCTCATCAAACTCCACCCGTACGCCAGTCTTGCAAACCTGATGCACTGACAACAGATGAAAACCAAGTGCCGGAACATACAACACCTGGGAGGAATGCTTCCCCCCTCTGCCATCGGGAACTATTTCCATCCTGCCCTCACTGTGAACTAGGATAGTGGACGTATCACCAGTAAGAATATGACCAGAAAGCCTGCAGAGATCCTGTAAACCGGAACGGGAAGGATGAATGGGAGAGAGATTTAATTAGGGTTAGAGTTCATGTGGGAGACATACACAGAGAAACAAGGGAGAGAGAGAGAGAGAGAGAGAGAGAGAGAGAGAGAGAGAGAGAGTTGTGGGGATAAGTCAACTCATCAAGATGAGTGTGTGACTCCCCTATCACACATGTATATTGCACTAGTACACATAGTGCACTTAATACAACAGATAAACTTTTCTGCCTTTGGATCATTCTTCTTCCTCTTCTCATCTGGCACATGCACATAAGAAATACTACCAAAGCCTTTACCCCAACAACCTCCCACTTAAAGGCAAAGTGCCCTTAAATGAAGGAAAAGAAAAAATCAGCATGTACATGATAATATACAAGGCCATATCAAGGTTGAAACTGGCCTCATCCAATGCCCATCAAGTGTCTGCAATGAGCAAACCGCTCCGGAGGCAAACTCTTTGTCAACAGATCAGCCGGGTTGTCATCCGTATGAATCTTAACAAGCTGAATTTGCTTGTTCTCTATCACCTCTCTGATGAAGTGATACTTCACATCCACATGCTTCGTCTTTGCATGAAAGACAGGGTTCTTTGCCAACTGGATGGCACTCTGACTATCACAATGCAACAATGGAATATCCCCTGTATAACCCAAATCAACCACTAACCGAGATAGCCATAATGCCTCCTTGCAAGCCTCTGTGGCTGCAATATACTCGGCCTCTGTAGTAGATAAGGCAGTGCACTTCTGCATCCTGGATATCCATGACACAGCACCTCCTATGAATGTAAACACATAACCGGTAGTAGACTTCCGGTTATCTGGATGACCGGCATAATCCGAATCCGTGTAACCATGCACTAATGCATCCTGTTTGCCAAAGCAAATGCACATATCCTGTGTGCCCTTCAGGTATCTCATGACACCTTTCACTGCTTCCCAATGCTTCTTGCCAGAGTTGGCCATGTATCTAGAAACCACTCCCACTGCAAATGCAATGTCCGGCCTAGTAGCAACCATGGCATACATGAGACTGCCACAAGCTGAAGCAAACGGAATCTTGGGCTGTCCATAGCACTGAGTTTCACATATGGAGGCAAAGGAGTACTAGCCTTCTTCCCCCCGTCCATATTGAACCTCTGCAAAACTTTGCCAATGTATTCCTTCTAAGACAAATACAACACATGCTGATTTCTGTCCCGAAGTATCCGCATATCCAAAATGTGATTTGCATCACCCAAATCCTTCATATCAAAGGTTTGATGCAGCCTCTTCTTCAAGGTATCCATCTCTTTACGAGATTTCCCGGCAATCAACATATCGTCAACATACAAGATGAGGATCAATAGACTGCCATCCAAAGCTTTCTTTGTGTATAAGCAGTGATCTATGTCACTCCTCCTGAAATCCTGTGATTTCATGAATGTATCAAATTTATGATACCATTCCCTTGGTGCCTGTTTGAGCCCATAAAGACTCTTTTTCAGCTTGCATACAAGCTTCTCCTTTCCATTCACTGCATAACCCTCTGGTTGTTGCATATATATCTCCTCATGGAGATCACCGTGAAGAAAAGCAGTCTTCACATCCATCTGAATCAAATCCAGATCATCATGTGCAACCAAAGCTAACACAGCTCTAAGTGTGGTCATTTTGACCACTGGAGAGAAGATCTCATCAAAGTCCACACCATATTCTTGCTTGAAGCCCTTAGCCACTAGCCTGGCTTTGTATCTTGGCTTTGCATCTGGTGCAACTTTGAGCCTGTAAACCCACTTGCATGGCAAAACCTTCTTGCCTGCAGGCAAATGCACCAACTTCCATGTTCCATTTTTGTGCAGAGAATCCATTTCTGACTTCATGGCACGCTCCCAAAGAGCCTTGTTTGCCCTCTGTAAAGCCTCCTTATAACATGAGGGCTCCCCACAGTCAATAAGCATCAAGTAGTCAACCCTTGGAACAAACCTGTCAGGGGCTCTGGAGGGTCTTGTGGACCTCCGTACCCAATGACCATCATTTGCAGGTTGCTGTCCAGCCTGCATATCACCTATTGGTGGCTCTTGTTCCATGCCATAAGGCTGAAAAATCATGCCCAGTATCTCCTCTAACTGTGGTATATCCATAGGGATATTTTCTGCCATCTCTGGCTGTCCATTTGGACCATTTTCAGCACCATTTAAGGGCTGGTTTTGCTGCTGTAATGGCTGATTTACAGCCCTTGGTTGTTGTCCATGATGTCCATCATCATCAAAGATGACTCTGCCAGGCTCCTGTTGCCTTGCAAGCTCCTTATACATGCATGTTTCATAAAAAATGACATCATTGCTGCGTATAATCTTTCTATTCACGGGATCCCAAAGTCTATACCCCATTTCACCTCTGTCACCATATCCTAGGAATATGCATTTGTGAGACTTAGGATCAAGTTTGGTGCCCATTTCCCTGTGTATGTGCACGTACGCAACGCAACCAAACACTCTCAAGTGCTTGTATGACGGAGGCTTCCCTGTCCATACTTCCTCTGGCACTTTCCCACCAAGCCTCGTGTTAGGTGACCTGTTTATAAGATGAACAGCTGTCATAACAGCTTCAGCCCAAAAACCATGAGGTAATGCAGCATGTGACAACATAGAACGGACCTTCTCCTGAATGGTCCTGTTCATCCTCTCTGCTGTCCCGTTTTGTGGAGGATCATAAGGAGTAGAGAGCTCCCTCTTGATGCCTTTAGCATCACAAAAGTCCTGAAACTGTTTGGACATATACTCTCCACCATTGTCGGAACGCAAAGCCTTCAGTGTTTTGCCAGTTTGATTCTCAACAAGAGCAACAAACTTCTCAAACACTGAGAATGTATCACTCTTCAAACGAAGAGGATAAACCCACACCTTGCATGTGGCATCATCTATAAATGACACAAAATATTTTGCCCCTCCCAAAGAAAGCTGAGGCATCTCACATACATCTGTATGCACAAGCTCTAACTGAGCATCTTTCTGTCCAAGAGCTTTCTTGTGGGGGCACTGGAGTTGCCTGCCATATATACAATGCTCACAAAACTGAAAACTTGAAAACTTTAGAGAAGGCAAGTAACCCAAACAAGACAATTGCTCCATTCCTTTGACACTCATGTGTCCCAACCGGCTATGCCACATAGAGATTTCCGGCAGCTCGGTTGCATTTACATTAGCATGGTGACAAACACCTGCATGCTTGAAGTAACAACCAGTGAGCCGTTACTAATTTTCCACTTTACACGACCAAATGTGGTAACATAATCAGCATCATCAAGCTGTCCAGTAGAAAGCATGTTCTTCTTGTTCTCAGGCACATGCCTGACATTATGGAGCATAAGCTGTGAGTCATCTGAAAACACAAGCCTCACATCACCTCTGCCAAGAATCTTGCATGCATGGTTATCACCCAAATAAACTACTCCTTCATTGCCAGCAGTATACCTGACAAACAAGTCTCTGCAACCTGTGACATGAAAGGAGGCACCTGAATCAATGATTCATGAGCGCATACCATGACCATCTCCTGTAAGAAGTGAATGGGCATCAAGTGAAGACGTGAATAGGACCTCATCCTCACTGTCACCTGCATGTGACACATTGATTTCTTCAATCTTGACTCCACCTTTGCCCTTTTGCTTTGCATGTTTGGCTTCATCTTTGTCTTTGTCTTTGTCTTTTCCCTTTTCTTTTTGATCATTTTTCCATTTGTAGCATTGCTTTTTGATGTGTCCCTTTTTGCCACAATAATGGCATTCCAAGTCCTTTTTGGAGTGAGACTTGCTCCTTCCCCGTTCTTGGCTTTTACCCCTTTGTTGGGATCTCCCACGTGCATTCATTGCATTGGACTTTCCAACAGAGTTGTTTTTCCTGTTCATCTCTTCTTGAAGAAGAGCACCCTCAACATCTGCATATGACAGCATAGCATTCGAATTGCTAGTGGCTGTCCTGAATGTGTTCCAACTCTCTGGCAAAGTGCATAAGAGAAAAGTGGCTTTGAACTCATCGTCCATTGCCAACTTTTGATTAATGACTTGGCTGACAATACCATTAAACTCATTTAGATGGGCTGCCATAGACGCCCCTTCCTTCATCTGAAGACCTATGAGTTTCTTCAACCAATACACTTTGCTTGAGGCACTTTGCTGGGCATACAAGTCCTGCAATCTCTGCCACATTCCCCAAGCTGTCTTCTCTTCACGAATGCTGAAAAGTAAAGAGTCTGACACAGACAACATGATAGTAGATCTTGCCAGCTCATCCATATCTTCCCACTCTTCAGCAGTAAGAGAAGCGGGCTTTACACCCCTTTCTTTGATAGGCTTGTGCTGCTTCTTCTGGAGCAACACATTATAGCACTGGGTTTGCCAAATATCATAGTTATGTGAGCCTTCAAGCTTCTTGATGTGAAGCAATGAAGAGCTCTCACCTGTGGTTGCCATAGCAATATGCAACCTGTCAATGCCTGACTCCCTGCAAAATGTGCAAACACTGCACCAAAAACACACAAAGTGTTCACAGTTGTTCTCCCAAAGTTTATCTCCCACTACGGAAGCACAAATGCAACTTTTCTCCCACTGTATGTGATGAAATCAGCAAAATCTGGTTGCTGCAGATTTAGGACAGCACCTTAAATGTGCTCTGTTCCCCTTCCAAAGTACTGTACAATAGTACCAAGTGCTCACCAATGATGTACCAAACCTGTACCGGCAAGTATAGCAGCTGAAATTGAGATTTTTACTCACTCAAATCAATGTGCAGCCATGCCAAAACTTGTACAAAGCTGTACCAAATCTGTACCGGCAGGTACAGTAGCAATAAATGCTCTCCTGGCTGTCCAAATGAGTGAAAATCAGACTTTTACAGTCCCGAACACTGCATACAACAGTCCCAAACAGAAATTGGGCAAAAGCCCCTTGACTGCAAGCTGATTTCTGAGGATTCAAGGCATAAATGTCTTGCGTGCTGCTTTGCCAAGCTCAACAAGCATACGATCTTGAAAAGCCCCTTGATTTAAGATCAATTGCTGATCATACATGGTACATTGACGCACATGAAGGCATCCAGAGTCTTCGCGATGCTTCCCCCTAGCCACATATACATCCAATACATGAAAGCCCCTTGATTTACAGGCACATTGAGTGCTTAACAGGCATCAACACGTTGTCCAAAGCATCAAATGCGATTGCCTGCATGCAAATCAATCCAATCGGCACAAAAGCCCCTTGATTTGCTGAGCAATTTTGCCCGAATGTGCGATTTCTCACATCATACAACATGTATGAATGCTTAATTGCACAATTACATCAAAAGCCCCAAATTTCGACATCCAATTTCCTGCAAATTGATCCTGATTGTGACCAATGTCACCCAATTTTGCCAATTTTGCTCAAAATTGAGCAATTCGGCGCCTGTACCTGCTCAATTGATTGAATTGATAAGAAATTCCCAAAATTGAAGACAAATATCTCTTAATTTTTCAATTTCTCTGAGATTTGCAGGCTGAATTTCTTTGTGTTGATGCTGTTGCAGAAAGGGGGTGTCGAATTTGCTGCTGCTGTATACTACTGTTGTAGTCGGGCAGGTGCAGGCGTACAAGGCTTCTCCCAGTCCTAATGATGATTGCAAAAGCCTTGTCCAGCCCATCAGAAAACAGGCGCATCACTTTCAGGCTTCTTCTCCTTGCGATCACCCATCCATTCGAAAACACGGTCTAGCGAGGAAACGGCGAAGTAAGCAACCCCGACCATGGTAGCAAAAGTGTACGTTCGCACCATCCTTGGAGATGCAGGCTCGCGCAGTGGAGAAACGTTGCCTCCTCTCGGTGGTTTTACGCCGTCTAACGCCCAGCGCTCATACGCTTCCCCACGGAGTCCACTTGCCGTGCGCCTTGTGGACCAACGGCTGCTGCTGTAGGCGCCTGGCTGCGCAGCGCTGACACGCCTGTGGCCAGGCGTCTAACGCCTTGCTTATTCACGCGGACCACCACCACGCCTACGAGCAAGCCTGCCTGCACTTCGTTGCCTTGTGGTTTGCTACGCGTAGCTCTGCCCGTCAACCCCTAGTCGACCTGCTGTGCAGCGCTTTGCTGCGCTGCCTGTCAGGTGACACCTGCAACACCCGAAGTTAGCCAACAGCAGGTTTCACCTCTGTAGCCTTCGCTTCACACACCTCCAGTGCAGGGCAGCAAAAATTGACGGCTCTAGGGAGAAGGAAGAGGATCAAGACAGCAACCTAAGCTCCGATACCAGTTGAATGGGAGAGAGATTTAATTAGGGTTAGAGTTCATGTGGGAGACATACACAGAGAAACAAGGGAGAGAGAGAGAGAGAGAGAGAGTTGTGGGGATAAGTCAACTTATCAAGATGAGTGTGTGACTCCCCTATCACACATGTATATTGCACTAGTACACATAGTGCACTTAGTACATTAAAAGTACTAAGTGTACTATGTACTATAACTTATGGGCTTGTACACACTATAAGGGTGGGCATAATGCCTTTACCCCAACAAAGGAGTCATGTGCCTGGAAGCACCACTATCGAGAATCCACTCCCGAGTATCCGTTGCGGAGAGTCCTCCAATCTCCTCCCTGTCTGAAGAAAATGAAGCATCGGTGTCCATCACCTCCAGGTGCACAAAAGCCGGAGTCTCCATGATTGCTACTGAGGAATCTTCACCCTTCTCGGTCTTCCGCTTGGGACACTGCCTCCAATAGTGGCCTTTCTCGCCACAATCATTACAGGTCCTCTCTGCTGTCAGCTTCTCGCGGTCAGCGTCGGACTTCTTCTCAGAAGACTTCTCCGATGAAGCCTTCCCTTTGCCCGAGTTACGGCCTTTCGACCGTTGGCCAGTAAAGGCCTCCGAACCTCCACCCTGAGGAGGGTTCATGAATCGTTCCTCCTGGTCCAGGACCATGGGCACAAGCTCCTCCCACGTGATGGTGCTGAGCCTGCCACTGGTAATCAAAGACGATTAGGAGGCCTACGCCCCATAGAAACTGTCTACCTGGGACTGAGTACGAAGAGGGCAAGTGCGACAGCAACGTTATGGCCATGTCCTCTGACGATATCTCCTTCCTAGCCTGAAGAACTTCCTGTTGAAGAGCCTGCAGCTTGTTAATATGCTCCCGCATCGTCGACGACTTTGCAGGGCTCATACCCCGCATCTGCACTTCCAAGGAAATCCTCTTCATGGGCGATACCCTGTTGTAAAGTGAGGCCAAATGCTGCCAAATACCTCTGGCCAGCGTCATATGCTTTATATGATTGATTACCTGCAGTGTGCAGTTGAGGAAAATAATCGAACGGACCCTGGCGTTGACACGATCCCACATCTGCGTCTGAGCCTCCTGGTCCTTTCGGGTTGACAGTAACTCCCCTTCCTTTACTTTCGGCCGTGGAACACCAACAACGACGAAATCGGCGAGGTCGTACGACTCCAGAATAGATTCCATCATCACCTTCCATATGCCGTAGTTGCTCCCGTCCAACTGACGGTCCACCGGGAACGTGGGGAGTGTCGGGATCTTCACATGTATCTCGGCCATCTCAAACAGATCTGCCATAGCGGGGATGTACTCTGAAAAGGGTGGGTGGGTGGGAACAAAGAAGAACTAAAACCTGCAACAAAACAGTCCTCTTCTTGCTCACACAAATCCCAAGACCTATCTAGAGCCTAGGCTCTGATACCATGTCAGAATACGCAGCGGAGATGATGACCAGATCTGGGAACACGAGCAAAAACGCAGGCAGAAAAACAGCACAAGAGAGAGAGATGTAGGCGTGTAACTCTGCTCTGATATACACAAGAAGATCCCGAATATGATACACATAAGGTATGGGGACTGGGGGGCTATTTATATGCCCCCAGGTAGGCAGTCCGCTTGCTGAAGAGGCCTCCACGACTGCAACAACAGTCGGCCAGCAGCAGATCAAGCCCACGACTGCATACATCCAGTCGGCCAGCATAACAGAGGTCCACGACTGATGTCCAGGCAGTCGGCCAGCTACTGATCCTCCAGCCGCCTCAGGGCTGCCTCCTAAGCCTCAGAAAAATGGGAAAAAATAAGGGAAAAATCCGGAGTGTGGGGAAAAATGATAAAACACCTCATAAGGGCGGGCACACCCACAACAAAGGTCCTGGTGTATAAATCTAGACAGGAGATGACTTCTAACAGCAACGCCATCTCCATCATCTCTCCAGGCGGCACAGGCTGCAGCCAAGCACCTCCCCATCATCACAGGCGGCTGTTTTTCCTACCCACTACAGGCGGCTGCATACTCCACAGGCTGCGCCTGTCTTTCAACAGGGCTGCCCACTATCTACAGGCGGCTGCTCATTCAACCAGTCCGTTCCTCCACGCTGCAGCCAGGCATCTCCTCCCTTGCAAGCGGGTGCTCCTCCTTTCACAGTAGGCGGCTGTGGCCTTTGTATGGGGCTGTGTTCTGCATAGTGACGCTTCCTCCACTTCAGTACGGCTGCTCCTCTTCCTCTCTTCAGCCTCTGCGCTTCTGTACCTCTGCAGGCGGTTGTATTGGTCTTGGCGGCTGCGCTAAATTCTCTTACAAGGTGGCTGTGCCATCTCAACAAGGTGGCTGCTTCTTCTGTCCAGCAGGCTTTAGCAAGGTGTTACCTCTCCTAAGACTGCCGCTCCATTTCCTTCTTTGCAAGAGGTTGCACTTCTTTTCCATTGGCGGCTACAAGAGGACTTTACCCCTCCTAGGTGGCAACACCTTCTACACAGACACATCCGGGTATGGTATTGGTCTTCCATCTGCCATCTCAAGTAAGTGAATTTCAGATTTTAGTAAAGCACTTTGTGATAAATCTGATAAGGGACTCTCTCCACGGCAACACCCGTTCGATGCCGGGTAGTCCAAGCTCTTGGAGAACCTCGGTCCAAAGGTGCTGAGATCGGGAGAGCCAGGCGTTAGTACGAGAGCGCCTGTTTGTGCGTGGTCTTGGAACACCAGTTGGGCGCTCTCCGCGGAGTCCAGTAAAAGCACAGGACCGTAGAGATTAAACCACGCTAGTGGTCGTTCTGCTTCGAATATCTACTTCGAGTCTATTTGTTTGGTACTGTATTCATATGTACATGGACATCATCTGGTTCTTGGAACCCATGGAGCATTGTATTTGTTAAATACTCCCAATAAATATATCATATATTGAGGGGGGGGGGTCGGCCCGTTCCGGCCCCAGTGCTGGTGTCCATCTACTCATTTCATTTCATTTCAATTTCAAGTTGTAATTAAGTTGTCCATTTCAAATTGCGGTATTAAGTTGTGCTATTACGCGTGTGGGTGTCCAACGGAGTCTTTCCCACTTGACGGGATCGGTTTCATTGGTATCAGAGCACGGTTGTTTCCCTCTTCTTAGTGGGGAAACGAACCTGTGTACTGGACACCCCGCTTTTAGCACACTTAAACACAATGGACAGCCAAGGCAACCCTTTGGAAGTTCCTAATTCGAGGGGTCCATCTAGTGCTTCTCGTGGCTCTGATGCTTTGCGAGGAAGGCACAAGCCCCTTGAAAGGGTTAATGATAGTGAATCAAAGGGTCAACTGTCTCCAGGAAAGACAGTCATGCTTGAACAAGAGCCTGATGCAATGAGGGCTAAAATGGAACATATGAGAAAACTTTTGCAGGCACAAGAGCAAGAGTTAAAATTTCTGCATGAAGATCCCCATGTACAAACTGCCATTGAAGCTAGGAAAGCTGATGCAATGGTAGACGTAACTTTTGAGTCCATGGCACGGGAAGTGGGCAAGAAGCCAAGGGAGTTGGCACTTGCCTACCTCCTCCGCAAAGGTGATATCAAAGAGGGGGACGACGAAGAGCTGAAATTCAGAAATCCACCTCGCTTGAAGCATGGAGATCCCGCATCTCAAAGGCTCAAGTCTTTTATGCAAAAGGAAGAGGTGACAGTCACCTCTCGACATGCATCTTCTCCACAAGGCACAAAACTTGACAGATATATGTATGCTAGTGCTCACGGAGGGCATGAAAGTCACATGCATTCAAGACATGTATCCCATGGTAAGGGTGACAGGTCTGCTGCTAGAAAAATTTTGCCTTCTGAGTTGTCTCATGGAGAGACATTGCCATATGCAGAAAAGTCACATGCATCTGAGTTTCAAGTTCGTGAAGCACATGCTACCGTGCCTCATGAAACTTCTATGATGGCCCATGATGCCCATGGAGATAGGACTGCTCCGTTGGATAAGGGAAAAGAAAAAGAGAAGACCATGAGCCTCATACCAGAAAGCTCAAGGAATTTAAAGCAGGTGACAAATCTGTTAAGTTTGATGTTTTTCATGGAGAGCATGATGCTTCTAAAGTGTTAGCATTTGTGGCACAGTTCGACATTGCTTTTAGCGATGAGGACTTCACGGAAAAGTCTAAAGTACGCCATGCTAGCATGTTTTTGAAAGGAACTGCTGATCATTGGTGGATCACTGAAAAGATCACCAAGGATCCCATTTGCACCTGAAAGGAATTTAAGGACCGATTCTATGCTCAGTTTTTGCCACCAAATGCGGAGCAAACTCTCACCCAAAAGTGGGACAGGTTGGAGCAAAGAGATAATAAAAGCGTGCAACAGTATGTCAACAAGTTTTGGAAAGTGTTGCTGGAAGTAACTTCCTTTATGCAAATCACTGAGGATGAAAGAAAGAGGAAGTTTCGCCCTGGATTGCAACCAGCATATCGTTCGGGCATTGAATTGCACCCGAAACATACTTTGCAACAGCTCACAGCTTCTGCTCTTGCTACGGAGCAATTGGTGCTCAAGATTAAACAGGATCAAGGAGGTTCAAAGGGGAAAGACAAGGCTGTCCCAAATCTGCAAAAGGGTGGACAGCCACCTAAAAAGAACTTTCGGGAGACCCACAAGGGTGGTAAAGCTGAAAATACCACATCTAAAGATCAGGGCCCAAGGAAGAACAAATTCGGCTTAACCCCGGAGCAAAGAGAGCAATATGCCAAGGATGGAAAATGCTTTTCTTGTGGTAGCAAAGACCACATGTTTCGACAATGCCCAGATCGCAAACCAAAGCACGAGGACAAGCAGACCAAGGCTAATGTACATGCAGTTCCTGATGTGCAAGGAAATACAGGTCATGATGCAAAAGAGCGAATGGTTTGCAAGGCTTGGGGGCAAATCAAGGATCAGGTCGCACTATTCATGTTTAATGACTGTGCAACTGATAATTTCATCTCTATGCAAATGGCAGCTGCATTGGGTATTGAGGTCGAGCAGATGGGACCTCAGATTGAAGCCGAAGCTGCATTTATTGGTAAAGAGATGCAGGTTACCCCGTTGATAGGGAAGTTGCGCATCCATATCCAGGGCTACCTTGATAATGAACATTTCCTAGTTGCTCCACTAAATGGGTGTGATATATTGTTGGGTAAGCCATGGCATCATAGGCTTGAGCCCCGCAAAGACTACAAGTCCAATATGATTTCTTTTATGCATAAAGGCCGCATGCATTTTATTGATGCTGGCAAAGAAGGGGATTCCATCCCACTTGTATCACACATCCAAATTAATAAAGCACTGAAAAAGAGTCTTTCTGCGTACTTGGTTTTTGTTCGTGATAGCCTTGTGCCAAATCATCAAAATGTGGATGCTATGACTAATGATAGGCTGAATTTTCTTCATGCATTCAATGACTGTTTTGTTGATACTTTACCATGTGAATTACCTCCCCAAAGGCCAGAAGATCATCGCATAGATCTTGTGCCAGGTAGTTCTCCTCCTAACAAACCTGCATACTGAGTAAGTGCTGCACAACAAGAAGAGATTATGAAGCAGGTAAATGAGCTTTTAGATAAAGGTTTGGTTCCGCTCAGTTCCTCACCTTACTGCTCTCCTGTGCTTCTTGTTCAAAAGAAGGCCGGATCATTCCGTATGTGTGTGGACTACAGAGCTTTAAACAAGCTTACCATCAAGAACAGATTCCCAATTCTGCGTATTGATGATATCTTGGATAAGCTTGATGGTTCGGCTTGCTTCAGCCGACTTGACTTGAAGAGTACCATATACGAGTGGTTCCACAAGATGTCCATAAGACTGCATTCAGGACAGCCTTTGGATTATATGAATTTTTGGTAATGCCTTTTGGTCTCACCAATGCTCCTGCTACGTTTAATCGTATGATGGATAGGATATTCCGACCCCATCGCAAGTTCATAGGAGTATTCTTTGATGATATCTTGGTTTTCTCCAAGAATGAGCACCGAACTCATTTGGTCACAGTGTTCGAAGAGTTGCAGAAGCACAAACTTTTCATTAATGCCAAGAAAAGTGAGTTCTTCCTTTCAGAGATTCATTATTTGGGACATATTGTGTCCAAGGATGGAGTTACAATGGATCTTGCAAAGATAGAGACCATTCGGAATTGGCCCGAATTGCAAAACGTACATCAAGTACGTAGTTTTTTGGGATTATGTTTGTATTATAGGCGTTTCATAAGGCATTTTGCTATGATTGCCACTCCTCTACATGATCTCACAAAGAAGAGAATCACTTTCAAATGGACTTCAAAAGAACAGGATGCTTTCTTGCAGCTCAAGCATGCTATCATATGTAGTCTAGAATTGATTGTTCCTAATTTGCATAAGTCATTCGTAGTTGAATGTGATGCTTGTGGTGATTGCATAGGAGCTGTTCTAAATCAAAAAGGGCATGCAGTTGCATACGAGAGCCGTCGTTTGCATGATGCTGAGCTTCATATGGATATCTATGAGAAAGAGCTCTTGGCTGTAATTCACGCCTTAAAGATATGGAAACATTATCTTCTTGGGACTGAATTTGTAGTCAAGACAGATCATCAAAGCTTGAGATACTTTCTATCTCAAACAAAGCTTTTGGAGAAGCAGATGAGAATGGCAAACTTTCTTTCCATGTTTCTTGGGGCTGAATTTGTAGTCAAGACAGATCATCAAAGCTTGAGATACTTTCTATCTCAAACAAAGCTTTCGGAGAAGCAGATGAGAATGGCAAACTTTCTTTCCATGTTTCATTTTTAGATTGTGCATACTCCAGGAAAGAAAAATGTAGTGGCCGATGCACTATCCAAGAGACCTTACGTAGCTGCAGTCTCAGTGGCCTCTCATGGAGTCTTATCTGCTATGCGAGATTTGTACCATTTGGATGCTGATTTTTGCCATATATGGACTGATTTGATGGCTGGTCATTCACATGCCTCTTATGCTATCAACGAGGGTTACCTTATGAAGGATAATTGCCTATGTGTGGTGAAGGATTTGCGTTCAAAGGTTATGGACGAATGTCACGCTCCACCTTATGCTGGCAGCTGGTCATAGAGGTATTATGCCCACTACACGCATGATTCAAAAATATTTCTTTTGGCCAACCATGCGTAAAGACATTGAGGCTTATGTGCGTGCATGTATTACTTGTTAAAAGGTGAAATTTGACTGGCAAAAATCTCCAGGTTTGCTTCAGCCATTGCCTATTCCCTCGCAACCTTGGGAAAGTATTACGATGGATTTTATTATGGATTTGCCTAGATCCCAGCATGGGAATGATGCTATTTGGACCATTGTGGACAGATTTAGCAAGCAAGCTCATTTCTTGCCCGTCAAGAAAACCATTAAAGCTGATCATATGGTAAAGCTTTTTCTTGCTAATATTTTCAAGCATCATGGTATGCCTAAATCCATTGTTGGGGATAGAGATCCTAGGACTACAAGTCTCTTTTGGAGGGCTTTATTTGATAATATGGGTACTAAACTTGAGTTTTCATTAGCTTATCATCCCCAAACGGATGGCCAAAGTGAAGCTGCAAATTCAGCCGTGTTGGATTTGTTGAAATGTTATGTGGCAGATCAAAAGACTGCATGGGAGAAGTATCTTCCACTTGTTGAGTTTGCCTACAACAATACGATCCATGCCTACACGAGAAAGGCTCCGTTTGAGATTATCTATGGCAGAGTGGTATTGCCACCCATCCTTCATACAAAGGATGAGATTTTTGCAGCTGATGAATATGTTCGTGACTTGGATGTATCCTTTGGTCAGGTGCGGACAACCATTGCCAAATCACAAGATAAGCATAAAATGGCTGCAAACAAGCATAGACGGGACATGGAAGTCAAAGAAGGTGATTGGGTTTTGCTGAAATTTGAGAAAGCTAGGCTAGGCCAGGACGAGAAGGATCATATCCTAAGCTTTCTCCTCGCTACTATGGACCCTTCAAGGTGATTCAGAAGATCAATGAAGTGTCCTACAGGCTTGCTTTACCTAGTCACTGGAAGATTCACAATGCATTTCATGTGAGTCTATTTCGGAAATATGTGGGGCGAGATCCTGACAAGCCTGTCACAGAAGATCCGCCAGAGATTGAAGAGCTTGAGGAGATCCTCCAGCCAGAACAGATTGTTTTTCACAAGGAGAGAAAGCTACCTGCAGGAAAGCTTTCCAGGAGATACCTTGTGAAGTTTAAAAATTATTTGCCTATTGATGTAAAGTGGGTAAATGAGGATTATTTTGTTGATTACCCACAGTTGTTGCAGGCATATCTTGAGGCTTTTCAGTTGAGGACAACTCTTTAGAAGCCCGGGGGGATGTCACCAATTGGCCGACCATTTGGTCCATCTCCAATTTTTGCGTCTCGTTCACTTGAGGCCAGGCCGGTGTCTCATGTGAAGAGGCCAGTATTTTGCTGACATGGACGGGAGCCAGACTGGTGCCACCCGTGTGTTAGCAGGACGTCGTATGGACGGGAGCCAGACTGGTGCCACCCGTGTATGACCTGGACTGTGTTCGACCCATGGGATTGTCACGCCATGGAAGAACCAGTATTCGTGCCCTGTCTTACCTATGGGACTGTCACTCCATAGGGAGGCTCGCGCCTGGAACTGTGTCTTACCTATGGGACTGTCACTCCATAGGAAGACCAGGTTTTATATTTTACGTCGTGCCATTTTTGTGCCGACCGATATTTTGTACTTGTTCCATGAACGGGAGATATGTCCATGATACTATTTGCACATGCACACATGTTTTGCATGTTTGAAACTATTTTCGCATGACTTGTATTTTTGAGTTTGCCTGCTTGACGTGTTACTTAACTGAGCGGGGACACCTGCCAGTGAGTCGTGGAGTCTGCTCTGTCTTCCGATGAGTTTTGGTGCATGTGAACAGGTGCACATGTTGTTTTAATATTTCATATTTTAACCCTTTGTTTTATAAGGTTATTTGTTCACACTCACTTAAAAGTGGGCACCCCCTTTGGGCACCCACTTAGGGGCCAAGGTGGGGAGCCCCACTTAAGTGTGTATGTGGGGGTGGGTGCATGGTCACCTACCCACACCCACCCACACCCCCAAAGAACTGGCCGCCCACATGCAAGCCTGGGGAGCCAACCCAATCAATTTGTTAAACTTCACTTTAATTTTTATTAAAAAAAGCCTTCACCTCGGCGTAGACCACCCCCGGCGATTCACTTCCACCATCTTACGTATGAGAAAAACAGCCAGCGACTCTCTTCGATGCATGCTCTCAAGCAACGCCATCTCCATCATCTCTGCAGGCGGCACATGCTGCAGCCAAGTGCCTCCCCATCATCATAGGCGGCTGTTTTTCCTACCCTTCAGCAGGCGGCTGCATACTCCACAGGCTGCGCCTGTCTTTCAGCAGGGCTGCCCACTATCTACAGGCGGCTGCTCATTCAACCAGTCGGTTCCTCCACGCTGCAGCCAGGCATCTCCTCCCTTGCAAGCGGGTGCTCCTCCTTTCACAGCAGGCAGCTGTGGCCTTTGTATGGGGCTGTGTTCTGCATACTGAGGCTTCCTCCACTTTAGTACGGCTGCTCCTCTTCCTCTCTTCAGCCTGCGCTTCTGTACCTCTGTAGGCGGTTGTACTGGTCTTGGCGGCTGCGCTAAGTTCTCTTACAAGGCGGCTGTGCCATCTCAACAAGGTGGCTGCTTCTTCTGTCCAGCAGGCTTCAGCAAGGTGTTACCTCTCCTAAGACGGCCGCTCCATTTCCTTCTTTGCAAGAGGTTGCACTTCTTTTCCATTGGCGGCTACAAGAGGACTTTACCCCTCCTAGGTGGCAACACCTTCTACACAGACACATCCGGGTATTGGTCTTCCATTTGCCATCTCAAGTAAGTGAATTTCAGATTTTAGTAAAGCACTTTGTGATAAATCTGATAAGGGACTCTCTCCACGGCAACACCCGTTCGGTGCCGGGTAGTCCAAGCTATTGGAGAACCTCGGTCCAAAGGTGCTGAGATCGGGAGAGCTAGGCATTAGTACGAGAGCACCTGTTTGTGCGTGGTCTTGGAACACCAGTTGGGCGCTCTCCGCGGAGTCCAGTAAAAGCACAGGACCGTAGAGATTAAACCACGCTAGTGGTCGTTCTGCTACGAATATCTACTTCGAGCCTATTTGTTTGGTATTGTATTCATATGTACATGGACATCATCTGGTTCTTGGAACCCATGGAGCATTGTATTTGTTAAATACTCCCAATAAATATATCGTATATTGAGGGGGGGGGGGGGTCGGACCGTTCCGGCCCGAGTGCTGGTGTCCATCTACTCATTTCATTTCATTTCAATTTCAAGTTGTAATTAAGTTGTCCATTTCAAATTGCGGTATTAAGTTGTGCTATTACGCGTGTGGGTGTCCAACGGAGTCTTTCCCACTTGACGGGATCGGTTTCAATCTTCTTCTTCATTGGGGTACACCACATGCAAAGGAGGAACCGTTCTTCATGAGGTTAGCTAGTAGCTATTTATTCAATGACAAACTTGAATTGCAAGTTATATACAAACGTTGGCGAGTGGCTGTAGCGCTCTCCATCCTTCTCCTTGTAGGGCTTTGGACATTTTCCCTTAGATTGGCCTAGGCGTAATATGTCTTCAAAGTGCTCAAGCTTGATGATGGCCTCATCCTTGTCATTCAAGATAGTGGCATCCTACAGGATCTTGCACTATGGTAGAAGCTCCCAAGCTTGATGATGGCCTCATCCGTGTCATTCAAGATAGTGGCATCCTATAGGATCTTGCACTCAGGATGATATTTCAATTTGAATATATCTCTTGGGCTTGCTGGTGTATGGAAATAGGCCATAGCTACAAGTAGATGAGTGTAGAAGGTGGTGTGGTTTATGAGTCTTTATACATCATAAGCTGTAAGTGGCTTAATGTAGTTAATGTGAAGATGCTAAAATGAGAGTTAGTGTAGAGATTGATAGAGATTAAGAAGTTGCAAGAGAACTTGGTGGAGTGCAGGGGTAGTCTTGTTATTAATGCTCCTAAACACGTTGAAGAGATGGCCGTGTATGGAGTTGAAGCTTTGTTAAGAAGATGGCTTAAATACTTTTATATCTTGTTGAAATAAACGAGGGTACGCTCGTGGTCTTGCATAGTGCTTTCTATGCATATAAAGAACGCTATGCATATGGAGAACATATAAAAAACTACTCTCGTGGTCTTGCATAGTGTTCTCTATGCCTGTATATAGAGTAGCCATAGGGTTTAGATCCAGTTCTCTAGATTGTAAATGCTTTTTTGTAACATGTCGATGCCATAAATAGGAGTTTAAGATATGCATGGTTACATGTAAAAGATTCTAATATTTTGTCATACAATCACTTATTGCTAACTACTTAATAACTGGAGGTGACTGGTCTAAGGTAGCATACACACAAGCTGCATGCTTGACCTAGAGCGCCCATACAGCGGGCAGGCAAGCTTCTTGAAAGAGGCTATGACTTGCAGGCACTATCTACACATCTAGGCAATTGCCCGCACTCTTTGGATGATGAGACTGGTGATGTGCAGCAATCGGATTGCTTAGCAGGTGAAGGTGCCGCTTTAAGAAAAAGTCAGGATGCTGATTGGCCTTTATTTGGTCACCCATCTCATGCATAGTGGCAAGTAAATGTGTTTCATATCCTGGGATAGCACGAAATTTTTCATACATTTCATTTGAATCATCACCCAGATAAGCTGAAGTGGTGAAGGTGTTTGCCTAGGACCAAGAGGTCTTGGGTTCAAAACCCCCCTTGGTGCTTCCTCGGCGGCATCGCCTACGGGTGGATAAATAAGCGCCTACGGGTGGCTGTCTACGGACAATGAAATTTGGTAACTATGGGAGGATTTTGGGCCGAACGCCAGTTGAAAAAAAAAAAAAGGTGCCGACAGGCGCCTAGATATGCGTATCTAGCTTAAATTTTGCATATTAAAAGGTACTAGTAACTTGTTTTTAACGGGCTGTAAAAGTGCTTGCAGCAGGTAAGCTAGTCAAGAAGGATTCAATTGAGGACTTCGGCAAGATATTTTGATCATTTGACCCCCTAAAAATGGTAACTATGTGGTACTTGGAAGCTTTGCAAAGTAAACGTAACATGGTATTAGTTGGTTTGAAGGTGGGTGGTGGCGGTTCTTCAACCTGACTCTTGTTTTCTGCAGTTGTTTTTTTCTTATTTCAAAGAGCTGGTCGGAAAAGAGGTGACTGTGGAGTTGAAGAACGACCTGGCTATTCGGGGCACCTTGCTTTCGGTTGATCAGTATCTAAATATAAAGCTTGAGAATACCAGAGTGGTTGATCAAGTCAAGTATCCACACATGGTACTCTCTTGTACTCATGCTTTGAGTTGCCATATTTAGCAGTCCACAAGCTTTTATTTCCTAACGTAATACACTACATTTCAGCTTTCAGTAAAGAACTGCTTCATCAGAGGGTCAGTTGTTCGATACGTTCAGCTCCCACCTGATGGTGTGGACGTTGAAATTTTGCATGACGCAACGCGCCGTGAAGCACGTGGAGGATAAACATCATCCTTTCACGGTCTAATCCATTGGGCCTGTGTTACCAGCTTAGTGATTTGACATGCAAGGCTGGATGAACTTTTTAATTTGTAAAATTTCAAGGATATAAATTCAATTAGCTGCTATGCACAAGTGGTTGGCCTACGTGCATGTGCATGCCTTATCTGCTTCTAACGACTTTGAGCTTTTCAATCATGTATTAAAACCAATGTCCTGTTCTTCCATGTCAAGGTATCAAAGGTCTCAAATGCGTTAATTGTACTCTAGTATAGAACCTGCTGTATTTTATGATTTCAGTTTCTGGGCTGTAAACCAGTCAAATTAGTATCTTGTGCTTTGAATGGCTACTGTCACAGACCTGTTAGGGGAAAGTTTTAGGTATGGCATAGGCTTGGGTTCTACTTATAACAATTATGCACATGAAGTATGTAAACATACACTTAACAGTGTTAATTACCAAGTAAGGGAGCTTTCCAACGCCCTGTTTGTGTTGGATTAACCGCCCTCCTCATTCTTGTAATTGACAAATTGCTGTACATGTGCATATCCTATCAGCTGCGTTATCCTTGCACTAGAGTAGAGAAGTTGTTGACACGTGTCTTGCATTTAGTCATTGTTCTTTGCTCGTGACACGGGAAGGTACCACTTAAGTCTTTGTTGAAACGGTTTTTAAAGGGGTTTTGCCACTAAGCATGGTCATCAATACTGTGTTAGTGCGCAATCACTTTTGCATTTCTTCAACTATGAGCATGTGTTAACAGATGTTCTCATATGAATTTGTGAATCATTTTGTATGCTAAGGTCTGATTGATTGTAAAAAGGAGGAGAATTTCTATAAAATAGCTTGCCTTTACTGTATTTCACTTTGCTACATAACGATTTAAGAGGGGTGTGTGTGTGTGTATATATATATATATATATATATATATATATATATAGCAAAGTGAATGACAGATTTAATGTATATATACATTAAATCTGTCATTCACTTTATATATACACATAGAGAGAGAGAGAGAGAGAGAGAGAGAGAGAGAGAGGTATGTAAAAAATAAGAACTGTAGATTCCAATGTACTTGCAAACTAAAATTATAGGGAAATTTTGTCACAACATGGTCGTTTTGCTACTAATCTTATGAATGTCATTAAACAACTATCATAGTGATGTCCTTCCATTTAAGTATTGTAATATATCCGAATAACTGAAATAATTAACTTTGATGTTTGCTACGACATCAATGTGTATTTTCCTTATGATTTCTTTCGATCTCCTTTGTGAATGTGGTGGTTGTTTTGAGATCCATGATTTCCCTACACATACCAGAACCACTATGTATACAGATAAAATATTAATACTCTTTACACACGTCATGTGAGGCATTTTTTGGAAGCGTCCATGTGTTATGATTAGCCATAACATTATTAGAGTCCACATGTATAGAATCCTAACCGCACAACAATCCAATTGACCACATTTTGGGATTAACAAAAGCACTCCTTCCTACACACGAGAGGAGTAGCAGTAAGTGTTGTGAAAAAACACTATAAAAGTAGTAAACATTATGAAAAAAGTTAGCATGACCAAGCTTATTAGCTAGGTTTTAAGTTTTAAACAGCCAAATGTGAATAAGGCTAATAGTAAGGGTGACAACTTTGAGGAGATCTTAATATTAAAATCACTATTTATGGAATAGTTTATAAAAGTTTGGTGCCAAGAAGTGTAAAAAATAATCCATCTTTTAGTGTCATTTTCATGGTTCAAGAAAAATAGATTTGTCATTTTTCCACGTTTTGAACTTAGTTTTAAAATTTTTAATTTTTTGTACCAAAACTTGCTTAATGTGTTGTTCTAAATAAAAAATGGTTGCACTTGAAAGTCAACCTTTTTCTCACAAGTTAGCGATAAAGATAAATTTTGACAATGGAATATTCGCTTTACGCGTGGATAAGTCACATACTCAAATCAAATGTGATAAGTTATGTTAATAGTAGCAATTTACAGGGTTGATTATTGATGGACACTCTTCCTCTTCAAAATTTAAGGGTTTTGTAAAATACACTAAGTTTTATTGTATTTTAGAGTAGTTTTTGAGGGGTGTTTAAAAATTTTGCAATTATTTCATGGCCAAAACGCTCATAACAAACCAACCCGAGATCCATGTGGCTTTGGGGATATGCTAGACCGCGCCGAATATCATGTATCTGTATGGGGATGAAGTGCAAGGAGAGGCGAAGCATGGACTCATATCCAAGCACACACAGAACGCAATCACGCACATGGTAGGCACATTGGCCCCTCGGATTGCTGTGGAGGTGAGATGCTACCACATGCCTCGAAGGTTGCCTCCACACCTTGACGACAAGTATGCCAATGCAAAAATAGACCTGACAGAGGGGAAGATGGTGGAAGACGACGAGCAATGCCGAGAGGAAAGCGACGGAAACGGCGAAGCCGTCGGAACGACGGGCAATGTCGAGGCGACGGGCCGATGCGACTAGACCAATTGGATCATAAATTCGAGAAGGATGGAATGACCCAAGATCACAAGGCCATGGAACCAGACCGAGAGTACATGTGACAAGTGTGACCCGCAAGGTTCTATTGCGCTATCACATGCTCAACGGTCGATGGAACTGAGTTGCATGACATATTGGCATGATGAGTAGCTCAGCGACATGATGTTTGAGACGCCGATTCTAGCCCCATGACACTTGGTATCAAGAGCATCACACCGTCAAAAGTAGCAAAGTTGGCAGCTTCGCAACACCAGGGACATGTGTAGCAAAGTTTGTATCGTCACAACAAAAAGTGGGTGTGTACTGAATAAACAAATAGAGGTAAAAATGTAATCCAAAGATATGTGTAATAGCGATGTGTGAAAGGTTATGTATTACCTTGCACACATCACCAATAACTCTCCCTGCCTTGCCTTGCCTACCTCCCTCTCTTTTTTTCTACCTAACGATCCTAGTCGTTGTATGCTTGCTATTTGAAATGAGCAACAGCTACCCTGAAGTTAAGAGGTGCTAGCTGCCCTATGGAAGGAGGAGGAGGGCGGGAGCTTGTAGGCGGAGGGTGACGGGGACAGAGGTGGATAACCTATCCACCTTCGCCCTCATCACCCTGCTTCTACTAGCCCCCGCCTCCCGCCTTCCTGCTTCTCGCATTGGGCAGCTAGCGGAGGTGGATAGGGTTGACACCGGATGGGAGGGGCAGAGTCCGTATCATTCTGCAAAGGGAAGACGATGACATAGGAAGGCCATGTGGTTTAGCTGCTCGAGGAGGACGACGAAAACATACGATGTAACTTCTTGAATATGTATTATTGTTGTAAAAGAGGGCCTTTTGAGAGTCACTATTTCAAAATTTTCTTTTAAACTTTTAGGCATAAATGTGTATATTTTAAGTTCACTTACTGTATGGCCTAAGAATTGAAGGTTAGGGTAAGCCTTAAATCTCAGCCCTGCTCTCACCATAGGGGTGCCAACACACACACACTCACTCACATTTAAAGATAGAGACAAATAGAGAGAGCTCACATTTAAAGATAGAGACAAATAGAGAGAGAGAGAGAGAGGTGGGGGGGGTGTAGAGAGTACTTAGCACATAGATAAATTGCAGTCAATTATTTGATACATTGAGTGGGCATAGCAAGATAATGGGAACGAGGTCATTAGGAAAGCTGGGACCATTACAGAGATACCCACAAATTGAGTCCCAATAACAAGACAGCATTAGGTGTCAGGCCTCACTCCTGATTGCTTAGAGGACTCCCTAAGCTCATGCATACGAGACCTCACTTGTCCACTTGACCTGCAAAAGAGTCCACAAATAGAGCCATATTTCTGAAAACAATGGAGAGAGAGAGAGAGAGCCAATTCTGAGCCAATCAAACCATTTAACAAAAAATAAATAAATAATTAAGAGCACCCACTTACCCAATTTCCCAAGGCCATTGCATCTGGGGCACACAATTTGAGCTAAATCCTTGCGGGCAGCGTTGGCAGACAAGGCAGTGCCGGATTTTCTAATAAATCCTGCACCATCACACTCTGGGCACCTGCAAATTGCCAATTAACCAAGCAATTCCAGACTTGGTTCACATGAAATCCGATGGCATATCCAGGCCACACAAGCTAACCCTAATCCATGCCATAAAAAAGCTGCTTTAACTACATAGGGAAAATGGACGGGATTCTTACAAGTCCTTGCGAGAGAAAATAATCGGGTAGGCTGTGCCCAGGAGAGCCACGGCAATGGCGCCCGCGATCAGGTAGTTGGTACCCTCGGGGGACACATCGCCCACAGCGCAGACAAGTCGAGACCTCCCTCTACCCACCTTGCTTGTGAGGCTGGGAAGTCCGCCCACGTGGAGGGCGGTAGCTCTGCGCAAGCCGCAAAAACCCTTGCAGACAGGCGTGGGAGAAGAGGAGAAGGTCTTCTGGGCACCAGAAGGGCACACAGGAGAAGAAGAGATGGAGGAATGCTGATGGGCGATAGAGATGGAAGCCATGAAAACCGTTATTGTGTGTGTGTGTGTGTCTGTCAGTCTCACTCTCTCCCACTACAACTCCTATATACCTTGTTAGGTCACACATTTGAATGGATGGACAGTATGGAGATATGGATATTGCATAGATGATGACGTGGAATATCCAGTCGCTTTAGCTCAAATGTGTGGATAATATTGCATCACAATTGATTCATTAGCTTCCGCTCTATTATTTTGTCCCATGTGGCCTTCCCATTTTCAGGTAGGTTACACACTCCAGAACCTTCACACCCTCCTTTAGTGCCTTTACACCTAACCTTGACAGCCTTGAGTCCCCCTTTGGTTTCTCTACACACTTACACATGATGGGCAAGGAAGGTTTGTGATGGACACGAAATATGGTGCTTCTAAGCTTATGCTACCCATCTTTTTCACACTACAATTCATGCAGCACTTTAAGGTCGAATTTGCACGAGAGCTCTCTTTGAGGTAGTTACTATGTTTTGATTGGAAACAAACACAAACCCTAGAGAGAAGCAAGGGTTGAGTATGCAACCACCTGCAACCTCCCTATTTAGTACTTTAGATGAGGTTTTCTATCCATGCAAAAGCCCAAGAAGATAGTTGAGTCATTTTTGAAAATTCATGTAAGAGGATACAATATGTGGTGTATGCGAACAACACTCACAAGAAGTAGGATCTTTCAAAGCATAAAACTTTAAACTCAAATTGCACACAATAATAGAGCCACAGATCAATAATGTTTAGTTAAAGTGGTACAATAGATTTCAGATCCTCACGCCCATGCCAACCTTTGAAGGGAGCTTTGATGGTTGATCTGGAACTTATGAGATGAAGATTGTATGTGCTAATATAAGCTACAGAAGGGGTTAGTAGTGTCTTTATAAAGGCCTATTGTATGTGCTAATATAAGCTAGAGAAGGGCCTACAGAGGTACGAGGTAGCCATGACTAGACCACATCGGTACGTGGTTCTCAAAATGTTGAACTGTAGTTTCTCAGGTCCATTTGGGCTTATCTTGGGCCCTATTCAAGCCCTGCAAACTTTAGACTGAGTGTCCAAGTGTAAAGTCTACCTATCCCATGAGTGAGCCGTCATGGGATGCCATCATGGGATAATGGTTCACTCTAGCACATAGCCTATTTGGCAATGTGCAAAATCATATCTTAGCAATCCCTACACGATCTGGCCTCCTAGACCACCATCCCGTGTGAAAACGGGGATGTCAAGTTGCTCAATCATGGCTACTCCTTATAATGGGGGCCTATACAAACATGAGCTGGTTTGAGTGTGGACGTTACTATATGAGGGTGGAGCATTGGTATCCAATTCGTATCCACCAATTTGCAACTAGGCTTTTCCCACGAATTGGCTCTACTAAGAGCTTCACCACAGGAGAGGTTCCATGTCCCTATATTGTTACAAACCTTTTCTTACTTTCCTTCATGAGTAACTACGTTCTATCTACAAACTCTACAAGGGTGCCAAGGGAGTTTTCTTCCCTTACATCCAATTTTTTATTATCAAGGCTTCTAATGAAATTTCCCTATATAGGATACAAATGGACCTTTATTCAAAGAAGGCATCCTCAACTTGATTTTTACATGTTGCAACTTTGAACTTGGTAAGCTCTAAAGGTTTTGTTTGCTCTTAAGGATCTAATGCAGGCATCAAACATCTAACAAATGCATGGGTACCAGGTACTCTTGGTCCATTTTTGGTGCACACACATTGAGATAATCCTAATCTGGATGCAAAAGATAGATGTAGGATGGCCCTTAGTTGTGTCATTTTTTTAACAAAATTGAGCTAATAATGTTATGTAGACTCATGCATGTGTGTGGTGTTATAGAGTCTAATCATCATCATACCAACATCAGTTCTCAATTCACTAGATGAGTTTGGAGAGTTGTTAGAGGAGCTCATGGATGAACTGGATACAAATTTCTTTTGAGCCATCGTAGGAGCCTGCATGTAGCCTTCGTCCAAGGCTCGCAAAGGTTACTACTCGAAATCTTCCAATTTGTAACAGGTGTCTAAGTGAAAGTTTTGGTAGACATACTAGCATTTGAGGTTCTCTTGCTTGACTGGAAGAAAGAGTTTGGGTCAACATTGTTACCACTTGTTACCACTGGAAGAAAGAGTTTGGGTCAACATTGTTACCACTTGAAAGAAAAAAAAATGTTTCGATAGCACAATGGCTTGCATAGGAGTTTTGTGACAATGGTTGAGTTTGTAGTTCTTGTAGTAGAACATCTTTGACTATGTTCAGGGACCAAGCTTGAGTTTGTAGTTCTTGTAGTAAAACATCTTTCATGGTGTTCAAGGACCAAGTTTAATGACAATGGTTGAGTTTGTAGTTCTTGTAGTAGAACATCTTTCATGGTGTTCAAGGACCAAGTTTAATGATTATGGTTAAGTTTGTAGTTCTGGTAGTAGAACATCAGTGTGACAGTTTCATTGGAACTGCAAATAGCCATAAGTGAGAAGTCTTAATAGACAATTACATCACCTGAGTCCTCTTTCTTAGAACCCTTATTGGATTCCTTCTTCTTCTTTTCTTTGTTTTGAAGTTTTAAGCAATTTTCAATTGTATGGTCGGGTTTTTTGTAATACTAGTAACAAGTAATCTTCTTTAGTTGTTTGGAATCACCCTTAGCCTCATAAGTTTTATTAGAAATTATCTTCTGCTTGAATTTCTTGCCCTTATCCTTGGTTGCTAAATCTTGATCACTGATAGAACTATTAGAAACATTCTTTTTAGATTATTCATCTCGCAACATTAAGCCTACAAGCTCCTGATAGGTAAGAAGGGATGCATTGCCTCTCAATGAAAGATGGAGGGAAGTATTAAAACCCATATAAGATTCAGGAGGCAAAGAGTTAAGGGTGATGTTAATCATATCCTTTTCAAGAATGATTTCATCAATATTGAGAAGTTGTTCTCTAGTCTTGTAGTTTTGTTCATGGATCCTTTTTCTTGCATAATGTTGGGGAGAGAGAGAGAGAGAGAGAGAGAGAGAGAGAGAGAGAGAGAGAGAGAGAGAGAGAGAGAGAGGCTTTAGAGTAGCTGGATTGCTGACGTTATCTAGAGGTGTCATAAACTCTTTGTGGATCGTAATACAAAGTTTAAGATTTGTAATGTGGTGTGAAATTGCCAAAGCTAGTAAATGGATTTAGAATGAAACCCATTTTTTGGTAAACTCCCAAATTTAGCACTAGTGTATATTATTTCTGTTACACCCTTGCATGGCAATGGTATGAATCCACGTTGTGTACATACATCAAGTAGTGTGTAATATCCCTCATAAATAAATGATTCATTGTGGGATGGGATTTAGTTTGATTCTTTTAGCCACCCTCTCATCTCGGTCTATGTGATCCTTGAATTTATAAATCATGAGTCAACATATATACTTTTTTCCCATTACCGTATCTTTTCTCAGTGTTAAAGGCATTCATGCAAACTCATTTTGCATTCTTGCAAGTGGTTTTCATAGAGCTTTTCACCTTCTTGCTTTGATTCACACCTCTAACAACACCTCAAAAATTCATATGTTCATTGCATCTGTTCACTTTGGCCCATACCCCACTTAGTGCAGGGCATCCCCAAAGTAAGTACCATATGTTCACTGCATCTATTCACTTTGGCCCATACCCTTCTTAGTGCAGAGCATCCCCAAAGTAAGTACCATATGTTTTCCTTATTAATCAAGCATTTGGGGCATCTTCCTCCTACCCATCTCCTATTACATAATTTCTCACCAGTAAGGGAGAGCTCCCATCATACATTTCCATAAGAATAGAATATACTTGAGTGGAATTTGCAACCCCCAAAGAGCATTCCATATCTATCTCCACATTTGCTAACACCAATTTAGTCTCCAAGTTTTATTCACACCATTACATTACATAAGAGTAAACCATCACCTTATAAAGCTTATTTGTGTTATGTCTACACAAGGGTGACCTCCCTTTCCAACACCAATCATTCACCTAGTGCTCACCATTAAAGGCAGTATCCAACCTTGTCAAAACCATTCTTATGACACTCAAGTCTCTATTACTCACTCTATAATCCTCATTAACCTATTCAAGATCCCTCCAGCTTGCCATTCTAAAATCTCACAAGTTCTTTAGATGAGAAAAATCTTTATTGTTAAGCCTTTTGGTAGTTTTTTTGTATCAACTTTAGCTAGAGAGGGTTTGTATAAATCTGACCACTAAATAAGGTAATCAAGCAGGGGGTTACGTAAAAATCAACAATCATTCCATTTAGCAATTCCAATGCTCTCCTTCCAAGCACTAATGAGAAAGGCAACAAATAGTGAGCCCACAACCTTCAATGGGGCTTATGAGAAAATAATGTCCTTCCATTCCAAAAAACTCCACTTGCTCTTTCTTTAACCAAGGACACCTTGACAATTTGTAAGATTATAGGCCAATCACAGTTCAAGGATAGAGCATCCCCCTACTTAGTGGCTCTGGCATGTTTCTACATTTTAACATTTCTCTTCTAAGGCTTGTCTTCTTCATGAACCTTTGAAAATTACTAAAATAATAAAAATAACCTTAAATATAATTGATAAATCACCATAAATAGAGGTATATCCAGCTGGCATCATAATCCAAACAAGTTGTGAATTTACAAAATAGGTTCCTACATGCAAGAAAAAAATGATATAGATCCACTATAAATTTATCCTAGACTTTACATAGTAAGAAGTGAGACAAATTTTTAATGACAAAAAAAACTATTGCATTATCTCTTTTTAGTTGTTGAGTCTTTAACACCCAAAATAAGATAATAGTGTGAGCTTATATTGTGATTTACTTTAGTTATACTAATAAATTAATGTCTCCACTAAAGTAATTGATCAAGAATTCATATCTAAACATTTCTTTTTAGTAAGAAAACAAGGTGATAGTCTTAACTTTCAAAAAGATCTGCATTGATAGCAAAATAGTGTACATGAACCCTTGCTTATATTTGGATCATCTTGTAAGAAACTTATGAAATAAGTGTTTATTATTATATAAAATGACTAGATATTCCACTTAAAGCTTTATGAGATGTAAAAAAATGCATAAAGTAGTCTCTTATTCTCTAGAAATGAATATGGTTCAAAATTTATAACATTCGTCTACAACAAAGTACCTAAAAGAACAGGTTTATATGGCTCTCACAAAATGTACCAGCAAAGCATAACATTGTATAGAACATGTGTTCAAGATTTGGTCCTAGTCTATTATTGTCGATTAGCTATAAAAATCCTTAAAGTTTTTTTTTTGGTGATAGCTAAATACCTTAGGATTTTCATTAAGACTTAAATTTTAGATTTTTAATTGATTTTTGAGCATAATATCGATTCTCTTAAACCACATATATGTCTATGAAGTAATGCACATCCAAAAACTTTGGAAAGCAATAAGGAATTGGCTAATTAAAGCCTTTGATCCAAATATAGCATAAACAACTCTATATTATAGCTGTAATTTGACCTATGAACTCTTACGGAATTGAAAAGCCTAGATGTAACCAATAAAAATTTCAATTTTTCTACACTATGTACTGATGATATGAAAAAGGAAACCTCTGATTTTCACTATTCGTATGTTCCAAATGATTCCATAAAGTTGGTCATTAATGAGGACATAAATCTATCCCGTGGACACATTTCTGTCCTATAACCAAACTAGCGTTAAGGAAAAGCAGAGAGTCATCTGTAAAGCGTTAAATAACTAATGGCTCTCCCACTTTTATTTTAGTAATTGTTCCGACTTAAGCTACCTTCTCTAGGGCAATGATCAAAGTACAGGGTGGGTGGACACACCACATAACAAGGGAGAAAGAGGGAAACCTTGGCCTCAATAGATATCATGCCAACTAACTAGGGATCCATTGGTCATAAGTTGAGAGCAAGCATCTCTTCCTAATGTGAAAACACATTGTGAAACTAGTCTCCCAAATCCCAAATTTTGCATCACCTAACTAACAAAGGACTACTTCAAGGTCCACTTTTCAAGGACCAATTGTATCGTGATACATTTTTGCTCAAATATACCACAACCAATTCCTTCCCAACCAGAACATTCATAATATTCTCATAAATAGATCTACGCTTTATGAAACCCAACTATCTCTTACTCGCGCAATCCTATTGCAAAGGAGGGATCTTGATGGCAATAATGTGATTGATGTTCATTTGACCGAATGGCTTCGGACTTGCAAGTGGATGTGGGGCACACACTTGGCAAAGTTTGATCTCACCCATCGAACATCATTCGAGCAAGATATGGTACTCCATCTCATGTTTTCTAAGTAGGTTTCTCCAAGTGGGCCTAAACGCACAAAACCTATAAGATTTAGCCAAGGTGATGGGTCTCCACCCAATGACCAAAGGAGTTATAATGCAATTGCTTAGAAAATCAGCTTGATGATCCCATCTTTGATTCCCTCCTCCAGTTCCCCTTCTTTAAATGCCTTGGCCACGATCCTAGTAACATGTTTTCTTGAGCTTCTCTGATAATTCAATGAAGAATTCAAAAAATTCCATCCCATCCCACCCTAGGGTTTTATCTTTCTCTCCAGCTAGACATTCCTCTTGTTCAATTGGTCTTTCAACCCACATTGCTTGGTCAGAGAACACTATTTGGACTAGCCATTCTATCATTTGATTTTTAATCTCAAATCTAGCGTGTGACACATCTTCTTGCATAATCAATATATTTCCTAGAGATAACTTACCCATTTTTGGGCCATAACCCTATGGCTTATATGAATGACCTCATCTTGATCCTTAATAGGACCAATAGATTCACTCAATTACTTATCTCTTTTAGGATGTAAAGAAGTATTTAGAAGGATAGTTTGAAATAGATAAAGCCAGATTCCTGGATAGAATCCTTTTCCTATGAGCATCATTACATTCTCGGCTCTCCATATGCCTTTTACATTCCTTTAGCTTGAAGACTCCCTCATATCTTTTCTTCATTAACAAGCCCCAACTTAACCTCACTTCCTATTGCTTCCCTCTTTTCACCTTAGCCCTTTTTTTCTAACATGTCTTATTGCATCTTATGTATCCCAAGAAAAAGTAGTCTATTTCTCTTGCCATCCTCCTCTCCTTTCTAGTTTTTGGATGACTTTATCTGTGAGCGCTACAAAAAGTTGATCCTCCAACAGACAGTTGTTATATCATTAGTAATCTTTTGGGGAAGGCCTTTTTGTCCCAACTAATATCTTCGCATTCCCATCTAAGGGAAAATTGATTAGAAAGCACATAAAAAGTATTCACCCAAACTTTGAGAGTGTGAGGAATGTTGGATGCCTGGTCACCAAAATACACTCTATCAAGTCTAGCTAAGGTCTATCAAGAGTGTGAGGAATGTTAGATGCCTGGTCACCAAAATATACTCTAGAAAGTCTAGCGAGGTCTCCTTATACACTTTGAGATTGTGAGGGATGTTGGATGCCGCACTCTATCAAATCTAGCTGAGGTCTCCTTATACACTTTTAGAGTGTGAGAAATGTTGGATGCCTGGTCACCAAAATACACTCTATCAAGTCTATCTTATCAAAGTCATGCAGCAACAACATCACGCACACCACCCCAGGGCATTGAGAAACCCTTGGCTCCCATCTCCCAATTGTTGCTCCCCCAAAAACCTAATTGGAGGAGATATGTATGACAAGGTGTTACCACACCCTATATATGTCTCTTCGACTTCCCATGCTCTTGCATATGGGATAATCCACCACTCCCCCAGTCATACGAAAACCTGAGAGTAGCTACAAGAATTTCCATCTCTAACACCCTCCTTTAATTTGAGCACCTTCATCAACAGAGACTAGGACTACCCAGGACCACACAGGCTGAGCTCTGATGATACCATGTCAGAGTCATGCAGCAATAGCACGCACACCACCCCAGGGCACTAAGCAACATTGGTGGTGGTTGGGCTCCCATCTCCCAGCCCGTTGCTACCCCCAAAAACTCGGCCAGAGGAGATATCTATGACAAGGTGCCACCACACCCTATATATGGCTCTTCAAATTCCCTTGGTCTTGCATATGGGATAATCCACCACTTCGAATTGCCACCTCTAACATAGCTGAGGTCTCCTTATACTGTGAAGGATAAAATAAGTATGACCTCTCTTGTCTCTAGTCGCCAAGTTTCCATCCATTAAGAAGGCTTCTTCTATTAACCAGATCATCTCATGCTTTTTTTTTCAGAGTTAGTCATAGAAGACCCTCCCTCCCTTCCTTTTTTATCCCTCTTGTCCTTAAACATATTAAAATATCCCGTTAAAATCCAGACATATTCACCTCCAAGCATGGCTAGCCCACTACCACAACTGCTTCCTTTGTTTGGCAATATGCTAGCCATAAACATTTATAATCCATTGTATCTCCCCCAAAATCTATGCTTTAATAAATAGAGCTCTCCCATTGGGATGATTTTTCGTAATAGAAGGATGAAGTCTCTAATGAATGACAGTCATCACCCCCCACTGAAGCTTTTCTCCAGCCCCCCCCATAGAACACCAATCATCTCAAAACCCATCTTCCTTTTACCATTGGGATGATTTTTCGCAATATAAGGATGAAGTCTCTAATGAATGACAATCATCACCCCTCATTGAAGCCTTTCTCTAGCCCCCCATATAACACTAATAGAGCTCTCCCATTGGGATGATTTTCCATAATAGAAGGATGAAGTCTCATCACCCCCCACTGAAGCCTTTCTCTAGCCCCCCATAGAACACCAATCATCTCATCAAAAGCCATCTTCCTTTTACCCTTATACCCATGCATGTTATTCTCTTGAACATCTTCCTTTTACCCTTATACCCATGCATGTTATTCTCTTGAACATCTTAAATATCACAACCCTTCTTCTTCACTTGCTACTAGAAGGTAGCCTGCTTCCCCTTGTCTCTAGTTCCTTTTACACTCCAAGTTTCCCCTTGTAGCTTCCTTTCATCCAAAAGTTATGTTGGGGACCATCTCATCATCATCCTCACCTACCTCAAAAGCTTCACTCTATCTCATAACTCTTCCTCTTATTGACTCTTCAACGTTAATAGAATTTGAAACCAAGCTTCAAGCTCTTGATGGGGTTATCACCCTCCTTAAGGGTTCATACATTAGCTCTAATTTGAGCCCATCTTATTCCATGAACAAGAAATGCAAAGAGGTTGAAGACAAGTCATTCATCCCTTGCATGAGGCATTAGGCATAAAAGAAACAAGTTAAACCAAAGAAATGATGAGCATTGGATCCTTGAGAGTGATCAATGCAACCATCAGTAGGTGCACACTTTCGGCTTGTAGAAGGCATTGTTTTCTCTCCCTTCATGAAGAAAACTTGAAAAAGTTGCCTACTCCCTTAGCATCCAAATGGCTCTAATAGGCTCCAAAAACCTTGGAAATCCACAAAGAAGCAGGTGTTAACCCATTTTAGGGTTAACAAGGTTTGTCACACCCAATTATATGCCAAAGCATAAGTAATTTACATCAAATGTCAAGAATGGACACACAAAACTCATGTACAAACAAGCCATGAAGTAATGGTGTTGTCCAAATCTCAAACTTGGATTGGTGCACCTGTAAAAGTCTGATAGATAATTAATGGTGTTTCTTCCAGCTCTAAGAGCATGTGGTAGTGAGCTAAGGTGTGCTCCCTAGGGTTGTAATGCATCAACGTAGTATGAGATGAAGTAATGTATAAGAAATAGGCCAAATAGAAGCTTTAGGAGCCTACTCGGCCATAATTTAAGTGTGTGTGAACACTTATGGCAATGTTTCTCTCAAAATGCAAGAACACTCCCATTGTGCAATTAAGATTTCTCTCTGGCTAAACCTCTCTCTAATCTTCTCTTTAATGTATGCTAGTGTGTGTGTGTGAGTCATTTGAGGTGAGAGGAGGGAGTAGTGCCCATAGTGCAATGCGATGGTGTGGCAACACTCGTGGGAGAAGGCGAATGGTAAGCTACCCATGTCAGTGCTTGTTTGCTAGTGTGTGTGTGATTGATTTGAGATGCCCATAGTATAACATGATGGTGTGACAATGCTTGTGGGAGAAGGCAAATGGTAAGCTACCCATGTCAGTGTAGCCTCAAGGGTTACGAGCTTAGTCCCATCATAAAGATCCCCATGACACATTGAGGTGAGTGGTTCCCTTGAAGCTATCTCTTAGGCCTTAGCATTTTTTGGCACCCAATCGGGAGCAATCCTTAGCTTTATCATTTGTTTTTCTCTAATCTATGCATAGTTTACCCATTGCTCACACTCTTGAAATAGTGGAGCTCCACGAACGAGAGTGGGATTTGATGGAGATTTGTGTGAAAATGGTGTGATTTTACTTTCTTTTTTCTCTCTTTCATGTGTTAACATAGAGCTTAGATGCTTAAGTTTTGCATGTTATTGAGGTTTTTTATTGTATTTGATTACATTAGCATGTTAACATTCATACTAGGTAACTTAATCAACAAGAAAATTTATAAAAAAACAAAACTAACTCTTGATTTTTACTACCTTTCACTAATACATTGGTTTTTTTGATTAGTGAACTCAAGAGACAAAAATCACCAAAATTAGAGTTTATAGGGTTGATTAGGTTCCATTGAACACATAATCCTAATCTTCATGCTTAGGAGATCCATACTAGACAGTTTGAAAAAACATCAGAAACTTTCCAAAAATTGGATTTCATTTTTTTTTTTGCAAAATCACGTTGTTGGGTAAAACCTACAAAATCTGCCCGTGATTATCTTACTGAGAGGAAAGAGAGGAAAGAGAGCTTCTTAGCCAAGAGGCTTACAAGAACAAGATCAAAAGAGGAAAGAATAGCTAATCTAGGAGGTCAAATCTTACCCCTAAACATGCAGATGTCTGATTTAGACCCTAAAGCCAGCCTTAGGTAGCCATTGAGACCTATGCTCCACTGGGTTTCACTAAACCTACAATAACCCCAATTTTGCCAATCTCAAGTCCGTTGCATAATACTAATTTCAACCCAATCAACTCTCAACCCCCTTTAGCCTTTAGTGAACAAACTCTTTCCATATTGTTGAGGCTAAGAAAGAGATGCACATAACTAAAGGGATTCCCTTGGGAATATATGAATAATTTTAATGATTCCACGAACCCATATGAGTTCATGTAAGTGTTTGAATAACATTGTGATGCTTTATGAATAATTTTAATGATTCCACGAACCCATATGAGTTCATGTAAGTGTTTGAATAACATTGTGATGCTTTTGGAGCTATTGACTGCCCATCTAAGGTTCAAGATTTCACATTATGCTTAACGGGCAAAGCCAATGGTTTTTAACACACTGTGACCTAAGATCAAAGTAAACTTTAGAACTTTGAAGGCAACTTTCATTTATGGGTTCTCAAGGTAGGGTCACTGTTGGTGTGCATCACATGAACTTTACTAAATTGAGCATAAAACTGATGAAACAATACAAGATTTCATCCTCTCCGAGTTCACGATGTGGACCATGTGAAAAATTGAATGACGCTAAAACGATGTTTTATAATGGGGCTAAAGAAAAATGGCTAGCATAATTTGATCCTTGTATCAAATCTTGAGACCTTTGACCAATGTTGCAAAGAGGCTATCCGATTGGATAACATATTGGATGATGACCTAGAAGTGGAAAATCCCTCAATGACTGTCTCACAGGACCCATTTGTACTTCTTGAAGAAATAGTTTAAAACTCACAAAATATATATAAAAAATTAAAACAAAGACTTGAATTAAATTGAAATCAAATAACATAGCATAACATAAGGCAAGAGAAATAGAATAACATCACCATCAAGACAAGATTGGGTGCAATCTCCCCCCTCAAGTGTGTAGCTCCACTTCCACGACTTGAATATTTAGAGAATTGTATTAATAAAAATAGCCCAAGGAGCTAATAATAGATGTGCATACAAATTCGGCTCGCTTTTCCCACTTTTGGGTATTACTTTACATATTATTAACCATATAAAAGCAACATTATGCTCGTAGTTATTGATGTCATAACTTGCAAGGTAACATATATACTTGTAAACAGTCCAAGTGAGACTGTAGAGTCTGAACACCTCTTGCCAAAGTCAAAATAGAAGCTTAATAACTTGAAGCTTTAGAACCTAAGACTCTAGAACCTAAACCATTCCAATGGATTCCTTGAATAGAAATCAACCTTGTCCAAAAGAGAAAACTGGCTTTACATTAGGAGCCACTTGTGCTAAAGACCCACACTCTCCATCAAAGATCCTTTGTGATGTACTCTCTAAAATTTAATCAGCCATATCCCCAAAGAAGGAACCAACCCTAAATCTACATATTCATAGTAGATCCTTTGCGATGGACTCTCTAAATCAACCATATCCCCAAAGAAGGAACCAACCCCAAATCTCCATATTTAGAGTCCTTAAACTATAAATCTCCATGAAGGTGATCATTCCATTTCACCAAGTCTCAGAGTAAAGGCCACAACTCTTTGAAGGAAGAGCTTGCCCAGGATACAACTAATGTGTCTCAAGAACCTCTTTAAGGGTCACCAAGGAAGTAGTAAGATCTCAGCCACAAAACCTCATCTATAATAGCCACTCTTAGAAATAATTTCCAATCACCAATGGTTGAACTAATGTCTAACAATGAACCCAAAGATGAAAATTATACTATAAGGAAAAATCATTGATTAACATCACTGACAAAATCAAAGACTCACACCAAGGGATCCTCATCATCAATAGCCCCTCTATTGCTAACTCTCGAACCCTTGATCATAAACAACCAAGGTTATCACTGCATGTAGGCTGACAAAGAAAAAGCTATCATTGTGACCTCATAAAAAATGACAACCTCTTCCCAAAGTCCCATAATCTGCAATAACAAAAGAGATCAAATTTACGATTGGATTTGGTAAAATTCAAAGCATAGCCTCAACATCAATGTATCATCAATGATTGTGCAGCTACATAGCGGCAAAGGCGAGAGATGGGTTGGTGGGCAACGTCGCAAATGAGCAAGGCTAGAGAGAGCGACAGACTAGACAATATGGTATTGGGGTTAAAGGTGAACAAATAATCTTGATTTCCTTGTGTACATGTAAATTGTGCTATTACAAGGACAATAGAGATTTCCTCGAGGGGGAGAAGCACTAAATATTGAAATCCCATCCTTTCCCATGACCTTGAGTAGAGAAGAGTATCACCGAGAGATCAATTCAAGACGGGGGAGGGGAAGAAAGAGAGGGCATATACACTTCATAGAATTAGCCTATGAGCTAGCTTTACTTAACCATAGCTACACCAGCTATTTTGTTAAGGATGGGAGATGAAATAGGTAGGGGGTGGCAAGAAAATTAGGAACTACAGTTCATGCCCTAAGGCAAAATCCCATGATGCCATATCACATAGAAAAACTAATGCAAAGCTTTAATGGAGATGGGGATCCCATCTAACACGTGGAAATCTTTGAGTCCATTTGTGAAACATATGGACACATTGATGAGCTCACAAAGATCCATTTATTTTTCCTAACATTAGGTGGGAAGGCACATGAGTGGTATAGGATGCTAAAGTTGGATGTCACTTTCTGGTCAAATCGAACACTTCTCAATGGTTCCAAACCACTCAGCCCGGTGTCTTCTTCCAGCTATGTTATCTGATTATGCCTAATGCAAAGAGGTGGTGGTTAGCGCCACACCTATTTGTAGGATATGTCTTTGTCAGCCCCCTTATGTCTATACTAGCCTGTTTAGACATCAAGAGTTTAAAGGTGGTGGGCTGGCACCACACCCGTCTATAGAAGCCATCTTAGTCATCCTCTTTGTTGGATGAGGGAGTAGATGCTCTGCACACACACATTGACACACAATGCACACACAGTCACACACAAGCTCAGAGAACAAGAGAGATGAGATGTGATAGTTATAAGTACTCGATGATCATGAATGTGTGGAGTTCAAAGTACTAGTAGCCTTCCTGTGTGAAGGGCTGTTCACACCATGACTTCCAAGGCTAACAAACCCCCCTAAAGTGAATGGTGTAAACGTGTACAGGGTGTGGTAAACTACCCTAGTAGAGATAATAAGTTCAAAGTCTTGTGAACATGTACAGGGTGTGGTAAACTACCTTGGTAGAGGTAATAAGCTCACGTATACAGGGTGTGGTAAACTACCCTAGTAGAGGTAGAAGTGAATGGTGTAAACCTGTACAAGGTGTGGTAAACTACCCTGGTAGAGGTAATAAGTTCAAAGCCTTGTGAAAAGCCTCAAACTTTTCCCTGGAAAGGGACTTAATAAACCCATCTATCACATTGGCTTGTGTAGGCACATAAGTCAAGGCAATCTCTCCTGCATGGAGCCTTTCCTGACATAATGGTAATACACCTTAATGTGCTTTGTCCACGCATGAAATATTGGATTTTGTGCGACTGCTACTGTGTTCTGATTGTTAGTGACAATGGTGATAGAATACGGCTATCTAACACCAAGATATGCCAATAGACAACAGAGCCATAAACACTCCACAGCAGTTGTGAATGCTACCCTATACTTAGCTTCACAACTTGAAGTGGCCACTATTAGCTGCTTCTTGTTGAGCCATGAAATACATGAATTTCCAAGAAGGAAATAATTACCCATTGGTTGACACCCTAGTGTCATAACATCGTGCCAGTCACAAATCAATGTAGGTGGACAAGTATAAAGAAGACGCATTGTTGTAAAACAATGCAAAGTCCTAAGTGCCTTGAAGGCATTGAAAGACATGTTTCACTGCTTGCTAATGCCGAGTGCCGGGGCAATGCATAAAACTACTCAATTGTGACATTGCATATAGTAAATGTTAAGATGGGTAGTGCATAGATATATAAGGCATCCGTGTGACAACTCACTGAGAAGTGGCAACATCATTGAGATAGCATGATGCCTCCCTCAATTGGTATAAACTAGATACCCAAATAGTAATGCAAAAGCCCCATGTCTATAGCACCAAATGCATGCTATAAGTCAAAGCTAAAATTTGCTCTTCATTAGGGCTAGTCTCACGAGCAAGTCATCCCAATTATTATCCTCCAATGCATCAAAAGGAGAAAGTAACTCCTCATTTACTGTGGAAGCAACAAGGGCATAATCAACAAAATGAGATGCATGACAAGAGGCAGCGCATGTCCAACCTGACATAAGTGTAGTCAGCTTGCTATCAGCGGTGGGGAACTCTGTGAGTCACAAATGGTTGCATCCTCTTGAATTAATGCATCACCCATGGCATGCGAGAGGCAGCGCATGTCCAACCTGACATACGTGTAGTCAACTTGCTATCAGTGGGGAACTCTGTGAGTCACAAATGATTGCATCCTCTTGAATTAATGCATCACCCATGGCATCCTGATCAAAGTGTGGCTGATTGGAGTAATATGGGTAAGTTGGGCTGCTAAATTGACTGATTGTCAACAGTAGTGGAAGGCTGATTTGGAGCTAAAGGAGGCTCAATGGATTCAACAACGGTACCAAATAATGGCATGAAGATGTAAAAACTATGGACAATGTGCTATGGCACAATTCCAATAGCAATGCATAAGCTATCAAAGGCCAATAAATGCCAATACATCAATAAAGGAACCTTAGTCAATGGTCAAGCTGACAAGGTGATTAATCAACAAATGAAAATGGGCTAATATAACAAATTTGTCATGTGGGGGCAGCAAGGCATACATCCAGCCCCATTACTATTAGAGTGTAAGGCAACCTCTCACTAACACCAAGCATGGTGGTATGTATGGCAAAATAAAAGAGATGTGCGATCCCATACATACCACTAAACATGGTGGTATGTATGGCAAAATAAAAGAGATGTGCAATCCCATACATACCACTAAACATGGTGGTATGTATGGCAAAATAAAAGAGATGTGCAATCCCACACAAATTGATGTAAAGAAACCCTAAATTATACATAGTGACAATGCAACAAATCTCTTTTATTTTGCCATATATACCACAAAGCATGGTGGTATGTATGGAAAAATTTAAGAGATGTGCAATCCCACACAAATTGATGTTGTAAAGAAACCCTAAATTATACATAGTAACAAGGCAGCAAAGCTGAAGACAATGTAACAGTCTGACACCATTAGCATCCATGTAAATGAGCTGCAAAGAGGAGGCAACTTGAACAAGAAGCTAGAAAGAAGAGTAATACATCTCAGCAAAGTAAGCATCGGTGCATAAAGGTATGTCTCCAAGACATAGCACCATTGAGAGGTCAAATGCATAAGTGACCAAGGACGTTACCAATAGCAATACACAACATGTCTCCCTCCCCCCCCAAATGCAACAGCCACAGCTTTGATACCAATGTTAGATGAGGGAGTAGATGCTCTGCACACACACAAAGAGACACACATGCACACATAGTCACACACGAGTTTAGAAAACGAGAGGGATGAGATGCGATAGCTAGAAGTACTTTATGATAATCATGAATGTGTGGAGTACAAAGTACTAGTAGCCTTAGCCCTAGGGCTGACGTGGCTGACACACTAGAGTGTGTTCACATGGGGAAAAAACCCTTGCCCCTAGAACAGGGTATTGATTGATTGAGATGAGAGATAGAAGCGTGAAACATAAGTTAACATGTCACAACTCTTGAGCACAGAGAGGGAGAGTCCATAAGCATGAACATTATAAAAAATGCCCAAGAGGCTCAGTACAAGAAACGACACATCAAACTACTCACTCTCCATATCATAGACATGCTAGACAGTACAAGGAACTTCTGTATCTCATTCATATAAAACCAACCATCCATGTAAGACTATACTATCTAAACTAAAACTTGTACACTTCCTTTTGTATCTCATTGATACAAAATCAACCATGTAAGACTGTACTATCTAGGCAAACTTCTACACTTCCTTTTACAATACACACTATGTTTCCATATATACATGGACTCAACCATGTACTACTTATTTGGTGGCCCTTAAGACAATTACAAAGAGAAAACTGTTATCTAGGTAGGAGATCTTGATCATGATGGGCCATTACAACCTCATTGATGGGTGGCGATCATTAGCACCACTGAGTTGGAAGAGTAGTGGTGGTGAACCCTTGGAGCTGGTTCACCACCACTACATACTTGGCATGCCTGAGGGATAGAGCCCACACTTTGTACCTTCAACTTGTTCTTGGGCTGGGAGGCTTCTTTGGATCTGATTATGTTATATCCTAGCTTATATGGTTGAGGTACTCCTGATCATTGCCTCCAGATACAAGCTATATTTTTTTGGTCGGACTATATCTGGAGCCGTACGCCCTTTGTCTTTTGCTGAGATGGTCCTAGCCCTTCTCTTTCTTTTGATTTCTAGAAATCCACCTCAATGATTTTGCTTTTGGGTAGTATCGACTCTTAGCTCTATGTATGGTTTCCATTTCCATTTATGTAGCAAAGGCATGGGGTGCTCAAAGTTCACGAGTGATGATATCATCAGTGTAGATGTGCATTATTGGACCATGCCTTTGTCTCCCTGGCTCTAGCAACTCCTTGAAATTCTTGCCCAAGTAGTCTCTGCTGGGGATTAGGCAAGAATGTCCATTGGAGGGGCCTTGTCCATGTTGCTCTTTGCATGAGCCTCTACCACTCACCTACTACTAGGGATAACCATCAGGAGGCAAAACTTCTTCCCTCGACTATCCTAGAGCTAGTGGCATGTTCCCTTCAGACGGCCCCACATCAGTTCCTATGCTCACAATTTGAGCCTTTTTGTTTTCCTCAAAGAACTCTCTTCCTAGTCATCTGGAGGAGGCTCACATATCTATGCTCACATCTTTGGACTCATGCCTCTAGACTCATACATCTAGATTAATGTATGTAGGCTTATAACTTTTTTGTATGAAATAGGCTCATGCAAGTTTGAGCCCACTTGCTCACAGCGGAACCACTGAGCCCAATTCGAACATAAATGTTCGGGTGGAAACCAACCCATGTAGTGCAACACCTATGTGTGCACAGCTCAATGCACACCACATTACAAACCATTTCGAGCACCCACGGGCTCGGGCAAGGGACTCTCATAATTTTGGGCGAGAGAAAATACAATCCTTTTTATGTATGCAAGCAAGGGCAGGGCGACACCCATCAAATCCAAGTGGTCATAATAATAAAATCCATGGCTTATAATCATCAAGCCGATAGTTTCCTGATTTTCAGGGACATGGAGAGAGTTTTCAAAACACCATCTACAAGCTCACTTGAACAAGAGCTTGAACTTGTAATCCTTTAGGGATAGGATATTATCTTTAAAAAAACATGTGAATGAGGGCTTACAAATTAAAAGAGGGTGTGTGAATATTCCTTAAAACCTTCATTAAAAAGTTGGTTTTTTTAAAAAGAACAAATCATTAAATTTTCCTTGGCGTAGGCTCTTGCACTGATGCTCGCCATTACACATGGCGTGCATAGCTGCATTGAGAATACGCTATCCTGGGGCTCATTGGTCATCTCTTGCCCTCAGATGTGGTCACTACAGCCCCACTAAGCTTCACACACAAACCCCCATAGCTAGACTTGGCTCAGAACATCATCGCTTCCCTACTTGAGCATCAACTACTTGTTGAGCTTTTGCTCCACTTACCCCCTTCACTCTGCAACTTCATAACAATGTACCTGCTTGGACTTCCTTCTTCGCGCTCTTTGGTGCTGTTCTCTTTGTTTTTTTTTTTTGGTCGTTTGTTCGCTGCTTACCTACTATTCTCCAATAACGGTTTGCTGTCGCTTACCCTCTACTATGCTTTTTCTCTACGCTTCCCCTGCACGAACTTCTTCCTTAGTTTGCTACTAGCTCTTTGCTCCAATTTCTTCTTGCAGAGAGTATGCCCTGCTGTGCTTAATGCTACCTTGGCTAAGCTCCAATGCATCTCTCTCCTACACCACTGTGCACAAGCTTCTTCTTGCTGCCATACCTTACTTTCTACTGCTTTGTTGGTACTCCTTGAAGCTTGCCGTAACTCTAGCTATTGCTGCATCTACAAAGCTGTCCATACTTACTTCGTACTCACTGCTACCCTCATCTTTGTTGTAGCTTCCATGAGCACCTGGCAAAAATTTTCTTTCCTTATAGATTGCTAATAGCAAGCCTTCATATGACTGTGCCTTCAAATTTTCTTACACCTCTTGCAAGGTTTGATCTTCCATCCATGACCTTCTTAGCCATCCAAACGGCTTCCATGAGCTAAAAAACACAGCTCTCTTTGCTACGAGATTCTTTGCCTCTTCAAGACTTCCAAGTTGAGGTCTTCCATAAACATTGACATGGCCTTCATGAGCTCCAAATCTGCATGCTTTTCCTTCAATGCATGCATCCATTCAAGGGTTCTTTTCACATGGTCTCTCAAATGAAACCATAGGTGCATAAAACAGAGAAATGAATGCTCCAATAGCATCCACAACCAACTCATTTTCCACGAGCAAATCAGTGAGCACAATCATTCCATCATGCTCCACTTGGGCTCCAACTAATCCACGATTGCTTGTCTTCGTATGAACAAGCATGCACCTCACAACCTTGCCAATTTGCAAGGTACCAAGGGATTCACACATCCCAAAATAGCAACCCTTTCCCAAAATTTCATGAGGCAAAACTCACAAAACCAACCTTCTTTACAACTGCAGTTTACACCTTCCTTGATGAGGTAGCTTCCAAGACTTCATCTTTGTTGAAATGTCCATTTTCAGCTTTCATGGGCAACTTTAAGACTCTCTCCAATCACCAACATAATCTTTCTCCAAATGCAATACTAATGACAATAAGTGTGCTAAATTTTTTCATAATCAAATAAAAATAATGTTTAATCAAATGACCTCAGAAATAAGAAAACTATACATAGATATGCACCATGACCAAGAGCCCATCCTAACTCTATTACCATGTTAACAATCCTAATATGGGATTGATCATAGTGATAGAGACACAAGATTAAGCATAAGATTAAGGTAGATTAAACCACACAAGAAACTCCATGACTAGAGAGACAGAGAGAGAGAGAGAGAGATTGCACACTCAATAATAGCTCTATTACATATGCTTGTAAACCATACAATGATATAGGCCTTATAGCCTTATCCCACTTTACATATGCTTGTAAACCATACAATGATATAGGCCTTATAGCCTTATCCCACTTTACACATCATCATGCCATGTGGCACTCCCTTTTCCACATTCTTTTATGTGGCTCTCGACATTCACACCACACAATATTATCTTGTACCTCTAAGGTGCTTTCCCACATACTCAACTAAATAACCCATTCATTTTACATTGTACATTTCAATAGGAGGGATGCTACGGCTTGTCCATCCATCCCTCTGTTGGATAATTGGGGGATGCCTAATTATTACCACTATGTTTGAAGCATGGCACTTGGGTGATTCCATGTGTAGGACATATGAATTTAGGGATGGTTGGAACTAAGTGTGAGATTTAATGCTTATGTGTGCTGGTGTGTAATTTTAGCATGTGTTGCTAATGTGTAATGTGTTTGGATGGACAACTTATAGGTTGGTGAGATTGATGAGCCTTGTGCTCGTAAGTCGGTATGGCTGGGACATGATGGCGATTATTTGGCATGAGCAATTATCGGAAAGGTTTTCCTTTTAGAATTTTGGCATGAGCAATTATCGGGAAGGTTTTCCTTTTAGAATTTTGGCTTTGGCACAATAGCCAATTATTTTTTTATTTTGTTTTGGTATCTACTACGACATATTTTTGTATTTTGTTAGCTGCCCACTTTTGTTATAAATGGGCGTGGACCTATTAATTTGGTTGCACGTGAATTATCCCTTGGGGGGTTATATGTATTTGTCCTTAGTGATTTGGATAGGAAAGATTTATTTAAGCTTTTGGTAAAAGCAACTCCTATCTTATGTAAAGGGCAAGCCCATGCAAGAGCGTGCAACTATTTTTGGCATGTGGACTATTTTTGGGAATAAAGACATAAATACCCAAGAAGTGGGAGGATGCCGACACTTCTTAGGGGGGGGGAGATTGCACCCAATATTGTGTTGAAGGTGATGTCTATTCTATCTCATGTTTTTATTTTATTTTATGCTCAATCTTGTTAATTTGGTTCAATTCTATGGTTTAGTTCTTGATGTTTATGTGAGTTTTGAATTATTCTTCAAAAAGCATTTGAGGTCCCATGTCAACCTACCCTTCACCCCGATTCACCTGTCTTCTTGAATCGGAATCAAGGAGCCCTTTGGAAGAAGAAAAAGGACCGTGAAGTGTGCAGTTTTTTGGTCAGATTTTCGTTCCGGGTGCATTTTGAGGGCTGTTCATGTGGTTTTTTGATTTTTTACAAACATCTGCGAGGATCAAATTTGCATTGTTATTCATTGGATTCTAGAGTAGCTTTGTTAGATCTACTACTACAAATGGGTGTGCAGGTACACGAGAAAGCATCAATAGACACTTACCACACCGGATCTTGTCTGTAGATGGGCTAATCTTCAGCGACATCGATCTCTGCATCTTACAAGTAAAAATTTTACTCACTATACTCTACATTTCTTTCATACACCTTACATGTCTCCATTGTCAGTGGCCCTAATAGCAGCCACCTTAGTTGCATCAAAGGAGCACTCAACACTTTGTAGGTTGCATGATTACTTGCTTAGGTATTATCAGAAATGGCAAACAGTGATGTATTTTGGATGTTATCTACTAAGGATAAGCTTGACGGGATCAACTTCTTGTTATGGTCTTATATGATGTGGCATGTATTGGTAGCCAAAGGGCTATGGAATGTTGTGGTCGGTACAGAGAAACATCCTCGTTCCTTTGATGAACATGATGTAGAATGCACATCTACAGACATGGTGGACTCGGTTTCACATGGTGCATTACCACAACATATTACAATATTATAAAATGACTATGATATTCAAAAACCTAGATAATATAAGGTTGAAATCACATAGTTACAAGTGGCACTATGGTGTTGTGCTTTTGAAAACCATTTTTAATATAAATTTGGCATTGTTAAGAAAAACAATGTCTAGAAATACACTACTACATTACAAAAGAAGGATCTTAAAGAGTAAGATCTCTTGGACTTTACCTCATCAAGGAAACTTCTATGTAATGTAGGAAATTCTTTACTTGGTTGTACTACATATGCACATGTGGGATGAGGGGCCTAGGCACATGATGTGGGTCATAGGACTTGGGTCTATGAGCAGCCCATGTGTGAAAGGTCCTAGGAGCAAGTGACTATATATATCACTTATGGGATAGTTTGTACGAATCTTTAATATCTTTTATGAATACGCATTACCTTGATGTCTGCACAAGCTTCCATGGTAAGCTTCTCCCTTCATGAGATTCTAGGATGGTGACCTACACCCTTGTTGTCTACTCCATGTAATGAGTGGGCCTCCTTCTTGTAGTGGTATTAGGGCTTATGCTTTTGATCCTTTCTCTTGAATTTTCTTGAAATCTTTTGAATTTTCTTGCATTTTCTTGATGTTCTTGATTTTCTTGATCAAGAAGATGGATATGGTGACCTTGAATGGATAAATATCCTTTTCTTTGTTCATTTCCTAAGCTTTTGGGACCCTCTTGGGACCATAGGTTTTATGTGGACCAAATTTTGGGTGACTTGCACCTATTTTCAAATCCCAAGACCAAAATTGGGAGAAAATTTCACTAATCAAGATTAGTGTTGCTAATCAAAATGTTCTTTTTCTTTCTCCCTCATCTTTGCTTGATTTTTGTGAGCTATGGTGCCTCTTGGAATCTTAGTTGGCCATAGCTTAGGGTTTTGATTTGGCATGTCAAAAACTTTATAAAGTCTTCCAATGATGAATTTTGTGGTCATTTTTTGCTCATGGACGCTGGACAACTACGCGCATTTTCTTCATTTCTTGGAGCATTGGACATATAACATTGAAGCGTGGATGAGCCTTGGAATGGATTTTGGGAGATCAATAGCAAATCATTGATGGTTTAATACTGCAATATGACTCCCTTTACGGTTTTTAAAACTTCCATGGAGCTATGCGAACTATCAGCTGTGGCATTTCTCAAAGGTTTCTTGTAGCCATAGCAACAATAATCAGTTGCTTGTGGTGTTACATGTCTTAATATCACTTAAGATGTGGCCATGCTTTTGATTTGTGGCAATTTTGGCATTTTCTCCACCTTTATGCTACTACAAATCTACCTTGGAGCATGTTGGTATTTTGTCAAACCCTATCTTCTCTTCCATTGATGTAAGCTTACAATGCCTAATACATGAGGTTTAGCACTAACCATCTCATGAGATAGCTATTAAAATCAAGTCTTTGATGCTTTTGGGGCTTTTTTTTCTTGAGATTTTTGGTTAGAATTTCAATTACTTTGAGATTGGGGGTTTCTTATCAATAGTGATCATTAGCAATGCTTAATACTCCTTTAGGCTTGCATTTAATAGTTTTGATCACAATTGTTCAAACATTTTGGGGGTTTTCACCAGGGATTTCATTCACGTGATCACGTTAACCGCGAAGTGGTAATAACACTAGTTAATAACACTCTCACACACTTGTTAATATCATAGATATTCACACAACCGGGAGAAACTTGCTATCCCGGTTTTCCCGGCGGGCTACTAGCTTGGCCCGGCGGGCCACTGTTTAGCCCGGCGGGTTACTTATCTAGCCCGGCGGGCCCAGGGGCCTTTTTTTTTGCGCCAAAAACTTGGCTGTTTTGGAGGGACCTATATAAAGGGTTTCCCCTCACTTCCAAATGTGCTTTACCAAAGCACTTGGGTGGCTCACCTCAGGCTAAAAGACACAAGAGGTGAGTATAAATATTCTGGATTTTTGTTTGAAGCTTGTTAATAATATTTTGTATTTTATAAGATTTTGATTGTAAATGGTTTATCGTATTTGTTACGTGGACTAGCAATGTCTCCTCTTGGGTGGTCTACTCGAGTGCCAATTGGTCTGGGTAGGAGCTTCCCTAGAGGAGGGTATAGGTGGTGAGATGTTCGGGACATCATCTCTATCTAGGGATGGATTGCCTCAAATGCATCTCACCAAACGTTTGGTTTCTTTAGGTCGACTAGCAATACCTCCTCTTGGGTGGTCTACTCGAGTGCCATTTGGTCTGGGTAGAAGCTTCTCTAGAGGAGGATATAGGTGGTGAGATGTTCGGGACATCATCTCTATTTAGGGATGGATTGTCTCAAATGCATCTCACCAAACGTTTGGTTTCTTTAGGTCGACTAGCAATACCTCCTCTTGGGTGGTCTACTCGAGTGCCATTTGGTCTGGGTAGGAGCTTCTCTAGAGGAGGATATAGGTGGTGAGATGTTCGGGACATCATCTCTATTTAGGGATGGCCTCAAATGCATCTCACCAAACGTTCGGTTGCATTGGCAAGAAGTGGGTTTTAGACTTTATAATTGCATATTTTAGTTTTACTCAGGCTGTTTTGGATCTCAAATCTTGCATGATTGTTGTTTAGGTGTTACAATGGTTGCTTCTAATTGCGGCACATCAACCCAACGAAGCAACAGACCATTAGAAACTAGTGGAGTTTCCTTGCAACGAGATATGACAGCACAAACTTTGAATGTTGCGTCTCAAAGTGGCAAGAGGAGGAGCGGAGGAAAATCACCGGGACCTGAATGGCAATTTGCTTCTAATCTTTCTAGATTTGTCGAATGGAAGTGTAATTTTTGTGGCTTGGTAAAATCTGGGGGTGCTCCCAGAATAAGGGAGCATTTGCTTGGCACTAGCACAAAAAATCCCGGAGCAAGGGTGCAGGAGCTGATGATGCTGCAAAGCGCCTTAGAGCTTTGATAAGTAAACAAGCATCACAAAACAAGAGGCCCAATCTCTGTGCAAGAAATCACCAATCGTCGAATTTGGCAGGATCAAGTGGAGGGATCTCCAACCAAGGAGTGACTCCAACACATACTACTTGCCAAAATGACACCCAAGGTCCAGATGTCTCAATACCGATGGATGCATCTCCTGAGTTTCAGGTGGGTATGTCTCGTACCAGACAAACTAATCTAGTTGACAGCTTTCGTGCCACTGCTTTAGAGGATGCTCAACTTGCTTTAGCGAAAGCGATCTTCTTTACTGGTTCTTCATTGTCTATGGTCACGAAAGATTCATGGAAGATGGCTTGGAAGAAGATTGGAGAATATGGACCTGGGTTTTGTCCACCAACTTATCACCACATGCGAAATCAATTACTTGACAAGTGCTATGACAACACACGGGAAAGCGTTCAAAGACTCATAATTGACACCACAAATCAGTCTGGATGCACAATTGTCAGTGATGGTTGGTCGAATGCCCAAAGACGTCCATTGATAAATGTAATGTTGGTATGTCCTCGTGGGGAATGCTTTATCAAAGCTGTTGATAGCTCCGGGGAAATTAAATCTGGTCAATTTATCGCCGATATCATTGGTGATGCTATCGACCAAGTTGGGTCTGAAAATGTGCTTCAAGTGATTATGGATAATGCAGCTAATTGTCGAGCAGCAGGTCGTATGTTGGAATCTCGATTTTCCAATATCTATACATTTGGTTGTAACACTCATAGCCTTAACTTGGTGTTACAAGATTGGTACAAAAATGCTGATACAGAGTGGTTCAAGGAGATTATCGATAGTGCAAGTAAGATTGTCAAATTTGTGCTCAAACGGCAACGTGTTTTAGATATGTATCGTCAACGCATGGAAACTATGCTAAAGTTGCCTTGTGAAACCAGATTTTGCACTAATTTTTATATGCTTCAATCTCTCCTAAGAAATAGGAATGCAGTCATGGAAACCTTTGTGTGTGCTGGCTTCTCTAAGTGGGAGGCTGACCAGTCCGAAAAGGTTAAAGAAAAGGTGAGGTACATGCGATCTTTGATATCGGATCGTAGTTTATGGGAGGAAGCAGCAGATTGTTATCATGTTATGATGCCAGTTATGCTTGCTTTGCGCCAGTTGGATTCTAGATTGCCAAGTATCGGGAAGGTTTGGATGGCGTGGTGGTCCATTCAAGAAAGCCTCGCAAACCCAGAGGAGCCCACTAAAACTGTTGTCAAGCATTGGAGTCCTCCATTCACCAGAGCAAGGAGAAATATCTTGGCCAAGTATGTAAGCGCTCGGTGGGTAGGAGCACATAGTCCATTGCATAGTGTTGCATATTGTCTTGACCCAGAATACTGGCATATGGACGTGAATGCCCTAGATGAGGAGGTAATCGATGATTTCTATGATGTTGTGGAGCGATTTTATGAAGGTCCAGATGAGCAAGCAACAGCGGTAATTGAGCTAACCAAGTATAAATTGAAAGAAGGTAGATTTGCCTTGGAGTTTGTGCAAAAGCTTGCTAAGGAACAGCCTGCTTGGAAATGGTGGATGTTGAATGGGGGAAGTGTTCCAACTTTGCGACGCTTAGCTGTGAGAGTGCTTGCGCAATGTGCTTCAAATTCTAGTTCTGAACGTAATTGGAGCAGTTACAAGTATGTGCATTCTATTAGCAGAAATCGTTTATTGAGTGATAGAGCTGAGAAGTTGGTGTATATGTATTGTAATGATAAATTGGTGAAGTCAATTGAGTCAGATGATTACAACGAAGAGATGCCTAAGTGGACATATGACATTACTCAGGATGAGTATGATGCAGAAGAGAATGGAGATGTAGAGCCTAATGTCCCACATACGAGCGATAACTTGTGCTTTATTGAAGAGATAGAAGAAAACTTGCAACCCGATTTTGGTGTTAGTAAAGCCACCCGCAGACGCTCCTCACGTTTGATGTAATCATGTTAGTTTTGACACAATCCAATGTAATCCGTCTTGCAACAACTGGATATCAAACATGTTGGTGAACATTTTAGAGAGAATGGTTTTTAGTCATGTCATGTTAAACTTAGAATACGAAATCATGTTAGCTTTGACACACTCCAATGTAATCCGTCTTGCAACAACTGGATATCAAACATGTTGGTGATCAATTTAGAGAGAATGGTTTTTAGTCATGTCATGTTAAACTTAGAATACGAAATCATGTTAGTTTTGACACACTCCAATGTAATCCGTCTTGCAACAACTGGATATCAAACATGTTGGTGATCAATTTAGAGAGTATGGTTTTTAGTCATGTCATGTTAAACTTAGAATACGAAATCATGTTAGTTTTGAGACACTCCAAAGTAATCCATCTTGCAACAACTGGATATCAAACATGTTAGTGTCAATTTAGAGAGTATGGTTTTTAGTCATGTCATGTTAAACTTAGAATACGAAATCATGTTAGTTTTGACACACTCCAAAGTAATATGTGTGCATGTGCTTGTGTGTGTGCGAGAGAGAGAGAGAGATAGAGAGAGAGCATTGGAAATCTTTTGAACAAAGTTTCTTCAATTGCTCCTCAAAATCTGCCATGGTCTTCCTGTCTTCCTTTGATGGCGTCATATAGGCAGCCGTCCATTCCTTAATCAAATTTGTGTGGATGGCAGTTTTACCCACCCACGGCACTTTGGTCATTTCTGCAAACTCAGCACAAAATAATGTAAACTTTTCAATCACCCAAGCCAAGCAGAAGACATCTGATGCCTTGCTCCATGGACAAGGGGACCTTACATCTGCGAGCTCAGGGGCTCTCCAGGGGCGTTGATTGTGCTCTGCTTTGTTGGCGATATTTGTGGGTTTGAACTCAATCCCATCCCTCAATGCAAGACCCCAGTCAATGATGCCTACCCGTGGCACCCCTTCTTTGGTGAAATCTATCATTATATTCCAGGGGTGGCAATCATTGTGGATGATCCCTTCAGCATGTGCAAAGGCCATGGTATTCACAAGGGCACAGATAAGCTCGGGAGCATGAAAAATCAAAGACTTGTATCGCTCCATTTCATGAGGAGCCACTTGTTTTTTCTTGTATCTGTTGCCTTTGCCTGCAGCAAGCATGGAACTGAGGGTCCCCTTAGGAGGCGGAACACACTCCATTATATCTCCAAGACTTCCCCCATTAAAGAGGGGGAAGAGCAGTATCCATGGCTCCTTCCTTGTGTGCCCAATGGCGCGCACTATGCCCCTGTGGGTTAGGTCGATTGAAGCCTCCTGAGCAAAAGACTTCAATTGAGCCCTTCGGCTACCAAGGAATTGCTTTGCACAATAAGAAATGCCTTCTGGAAACCAGGAGACACCTTGAATATGGCATTTATGTACAACGCCGTACGATCCAGAGCCCATCTTCTTTTTTGTGATTATGGCCTCTGCAGGCAACCCAATTGTCATGCTGCAGTTAGTATTATGCTTTGTGCGCTGCAAGTGGGTGCCTTTAGAGACCTCACGTGCACCAGATGATAAATCTTCTTGTTCATCAGCAGGCCGGTCCAGCTCTTTGCGAGCTCTCTTGCTCAGGATAGCTTGGGTGTCTATGGCCTTTGCACGCTTGGACCTCTCTTTCTCTACCTTCCATTTTGTGTGGAAGTGCTCCAGCTTGGATTCATTTGTTTCCGCTGGTCTGTCGTCACCTAGGTCAACAGCGCATCTAGGCATGTTGCCCACAATGCTAGTAACAAAATGCTTGATGGCTGCTCCATCAGCACCCACATGGATATTTTTCACTGCGCGGACAACCTCACCTAATATTTGCTCAAATCGATTCCTATCAGACACAATACCCTCGATGTGATTAGGTGACAAGCAACTAATGAGGGTAACGAGTTTGATACGAATTGATTTCTTGATTTCAGGAGTAAGTGCAAGCGTCGCCATCAATCTGCACAATATAATTGACAAATAGTTGCAACATTTATAACCACAAAAAATGCTATTTGTAAGCTAACTAAGAGATTTCTACATCCAACACACTTATGACTCATGTCATGCAAACTAAATAATCACATTCATCGTCAAAAACAAACACAAAACACAAGTTTACGACTTAACTTGACGTCAGCAGACCTAGTCAGTATACCGACCATGTGCAGATATCGCATTAAGATGAAAACTATGGCACAAGTTAAATGCTTTGACACATCGTCAGCAGACCTAGTCAGTATACCGACCATCTGCATATGACTATCAAACCAAATAACAAAAACAAACTTCACCACATAGCTTGGTGTCAGCAGACCTAGTCAGTAAACCGACCATCTGCAGATACCGTACTAAGTAGCAAAGCATCACACATGTCAAATGCTACGAGCGCACATCAGCAGACCTAGCCAGTAAACCGGCCATCTGCAGCGGGCTCTCAAAGCATTTAACAAAAACAAAGCCGCATTGTAACTTGGTAACTGCAAACCTAGTCAGTAAACCGACCATTTGCAGATACCGTGCCACAACGAAAACTTCTACATAAGTTAAATATTAAGAGTGCACATCAGCAGACCTAGCCAATCACTCGGCCATCTGCAGCGGGCCTCTTAACATTTAACGACACATGCACATGCATCACAAACAACGTTAAACTTAAGCGTATGCAAAAAATTAAATGACACCAACACTTTCAACTTAAAAATTACCTCAAATTGATCACACTAGCACCACTGACACCAAGTACAAGGAAGATTCTGTGAACAGTGACCCCCTGGACCACCCTTTTATACTACAATATAGCCCGCCGGGCCGGGAGGCAGGCCCGGCGGGCTTCTGCGCGCCCGGCGGGCCCGGCGGGCCAGACTTGTAGCCCGGCAGGCCAATTGTGGGTTACCAGGTCATCCCACCCTCTAGGATTTGAGAACTGTGAATTTTGTGAACATTGAGATTTGTGAACAATAGCTGTGATCACAAGAAAAAAGGCTGTGATCACGTGAATATGAAATCCCTGGTTTTCACCTATTATTGCAAGTGTGGGCATAACATGGTTATTGGAATCCTTATGCAATGGATGAAACTTTCCTAGTCTTCATTCATGCTTGACTAGTGCATTTAGGCCAATATGGGTTGATAGTGTCAATGCATAATGTAAGGGATTATATGTCTTCTTGAGTACGTACATTAACCTTTGCTTTTTGCCAAGTAATGGAATTGAAGAGGTTAAATACATTATGTGGTGTCTTTGAACCTTGGTAAGAAGCAAAGTGATTGGAAGAGATGCTTATGGATGCAATGGCAATGGCATAGCTTATGATTGGTGATTTCCAATGCAAGTGGTTTATGCTTTCCTTATGCAATGGGGTGGCAATACAATTGGACTTTTATAATGTGATAGAGTGAATGGGAATGCAATTATAAGTGCCAATTGTAAGTGATTCCATACATACTTTCAAAGTTCAAGCTACACAACTCACACACACTTGTATTCAGATTTCAATTTTTAGTAAACAAGTGATGCGTTAGGGTAACTCGGCATATGACAGAGAGGCCGAGGGAGCATGTTTTAAACCAACCGTGCCGTGAGTGCTTTTGGTAAAGCGGTACGGGAGGGTATTAGGCACTTGGTGAGAAGACATGGCCCAAACTTGTGCCCTCATAATTCAAACTTGGGTACAAGGGTTCGAAGAGCTTAGCCAGGAGATTAGCAAACTTCAACACCCTTCATCGACAATCATCTTGTTGGTAATTGCAAAGTAATGGTACATGACACAAGTTGGTAATTTCATTTGGAGCAAAGCAATGGCACAAGCAAAGTGGAAAAGATTGCAATTGTTTGGTATATGCATATTGCCTATTCTTGGGCATTGTTTGTGGTCAATTTTGGATTGAGATTCGGTGGCAATTGCCCAAAGGTCATACCAAAATTTATTCAAAATGCAATGCCAAATGCTTATCTTGAGTCAATATATGCTATTTTGTTGGTCAAGTTTGATGCATTGGAGACTAGTGGGACAATTATGACTATGCGTAGGTAGTGCATAAAAGCTTAATTCAGTCACAAACGGTGCAGGCTATTTTGAAGGGGTTTGGAGTGTTGGATAACACTACTAAATATATTTCTAACAAAAATAGGAACTCCCAAATTAGAATTTGCAAAGGCGGTGAACTTTGACATTTTCCACCGCATTGTTTTTAGGGAAGATTGTACAAAACCTTGGCCCAATCATAAATGCCTAGAGCTGATGGAAAATTGATCATATAGCATGAAAGTACATATCAAGATCTTTCCAACTAGACCAAGCATGCCCAGTTTGGAGATCGTTTGACTGGCCAACTCAAAGCGATTGAGTTGACCAGTCAACTCAAAGCGATTGAGTTGACCAGTCAACTCATAGCAATTGACTTTTCCATCACTTGTCAACCTTGGTCAACAAGGATAGTCGAATTTTTAAATATATTTTCACACATCCTTGATCTTCTCATCAAGAGCATTCCAATGGCCCAAAAATCACACAAATCAGGGTTCATTTGAGTGGTGTAGTAGAAGACGAGCGTGCGGCACAAATCTCAAAACAGAGAGGTACAACGCACATCGAAAGTGGGATCGAGGGTGGTATACACTTTCTTCTCTCTATTGCGAATGTGAAAAACTAAAGATCATAAAGTTTGGAGTCCGTTTGAGCAAAACACGGTCTATTTGATGTTTTGGTAGTTTTTGACCACATTGAGCAGAGTGCTAAACCCTAATTCAGTCAAGAGGGTTTAGGGCTGTTTTGAAAGCAATCATTGGGCTTCAATCCTTATCCCATAAGCTTCACGACAAGCTTTCAACCTCGTCAATCAGATTTTGGAATCACAAGTTGGATCAAATTTGGAACCGAGGGCATAGTTGAACAATTTTGGGTAGAAATGAATGAGTTGGTGGTACCCATTCTTGGTTACACTTCATGCTTGAATGGGGATGGAATGCTTCAGCTCCTGTTGAAAGACTTGGGTATAAAAAGGGATAAAAGAGGTTACCCGCTTACTCAACGTTTTGGTCGTTGCATGGACTATGATTATGGGCGTCTTCGTGAGTTCATTAAGGGTATCCTTAGGGTCAACACACTTACTGAAAATTATGAAAAGCAAGTGATTGTAAAACCATACACTCAAGTGCAAGAAGTTTTGGACATTATCTCATATACCGATTGTGTTCCAGCATGCATAGATTTTTTTCCTATGTTGTAAACATCCATATGTGTTGATATAGCGGCCCATTGTGAGCCAAGGATGAGCTCTGTGATGGCTAAAAATTCACATCTCATTGATGGTTGTGTGAATGAGCCTCTTTTACCTTCCTCAAGGACCCTTCACACTTGGCTTTATGATGCATTGATTAATGATTGTTGGGGACAACAAGCACATGTGGATAGGCGTCGAGTTTCTTGGAATGACTCATCTTTTCTTGGGGTTTACTTGGAGTCATCTTCAAGAGATATTAATGTGCATGAGATGATGGAGTCCATATGTGTTATGGAGGTGGATGGTTTTACTTTGGGCACTACACCTTCTATTGATGCTTGTATCCATGGGTGTGTAGACTTTGCGGAAGAGATGGATACCTATGTTCACAAGAGATTGGATAGTTGTGCACCTATGTTCACAAGAGATTGGATAGTTGTGCACCTATTTTGTGTGATGCTCATGATGTGGACATATGTGTGGCCAACTTTGTTTTTGATCCACATATGGTAGGTGTTACACATGCATTGATTGGTGTGGATAGCCATACTAGGGATTCACCTATGGTTTCTTTGAAGGATGGTTCGTGGACTACATTTGTGAATCCAATTTATGATGCTTTTCCGAGTTCGGAGTGGAAAGTTTATGATTGTGAGTTCTATGAGACCGCTTCATGTGTGGATGCCTTATCGAAGTCTAGTGTTGATGAGGATCATGCTTATGATGGTCTTGAAGATTGTACCTTTGGACACGTGGGTATATTACACATGTGATGGTGATGCACATGATGATTTGACATGTATTGATCAGAGTGTTATGCATTACAGTGATGCCTTACATACACCTATTGGAGATGCTTCTTGTTTTCGTGATGTGTATGGCGATTCTCCTTGTACATGGGACATTGACAGGTGCTATGCTCATTGCATAGAGGATGACATATAGAGAGTCGTACCTATGGAGGGTTTGTCAGATTATCATGGTGCTACCACCTTTTAGGATGATTATGATGATGCATGTATGCTTGATATGGTGGAGCATGTGATGAAAGTTTTGACGATGGAGATACCCACTATGATGTTGTTTACTCTTGCTTGATGGTGGATATTTTTGTATGTATAGTGAGCATGTGTATTTGGATGACCACACCTATGCCCATATGGATGTATAGTGAGCATGTGTATTTGGATGACCACACCTATGCCCATATGGATGTCAACTATGAGGTGTGTATTTTTGGACCTTATGGATGCCGATATGAGGTAATGGTTTATGCAGTTGGGGCATTCATTTTTGGATGTGCTTAGTCCCATTTTGAATGTGATTTTGATGGAGAGAACATGACCATCTTCATTATAGATGATGTTTCTTTACATTACCCTCGGGGTTATAGAGCCATTGTCTTGGCGAGTGCCAGACGTGGATTTCCATTTGACCCAGGAGATTGTGTGATGATTGAGGATGCATGGCTACATCATCCTTTCGACATGGGCAACATCATGTTCTACAGCTTGGGAGTTGGTCCATGTAGTTTTCCATTCAATCCAGGAGGCTACGAGGACCTTTTGATGTTGATGTTGCTTGTGTATTGATATTTGAGAGTTCCCATTTGATGCTGGCGTGGCGACTCTATGGTATACGACTCCACATGTTTGTGGTCAGTTTTTGTTTGTTTTGCATGACCACCCTTCGATTTCGAGGATGAAATCATTGTAGGAGGGGATGGTTTGTAACGTAGGAAATTATGTGCTTGGTTGTACTACACATGCACATGTGGGATGAGGGCCTAGGCACATGATATGGGGCATAGGACTTGGGTTTATGGGCAGCCCATGTGTGAAAGGTCCTAGGAGTATGTGACTATATAAGTCACTTATGGGATAGTTTGTACAAATCTTTGATATCTTTAATGAATACACATTACCTTGATGCCTATGGCACAAGCTTCCATGGTGAGCTTCTCCCTTCATGAGATTCTAGGATGGTGACCTACACCCTTGTTGTCTACTCCATGTAATGAGTGGGCCTCCTTCTTGCATTCTAAACACACAAAGCTATTCCTATATGTATCAAAACTCATATATAAACTCCAATACCTTCTTGTCAAAATATTAAAAAAAACTTTATACTCACTCATTAGAGTGAATACAAAGTTACGTAAGATATGTGATTTTTTGAGTAAATTTAGTTGTGTTACAAGTGAATCATGTCAAAAAACATAATTTCTCAAGGAAGCTCATAATATAAAATTTCAAATAACTAAAAGAACTTCATAACTATAAATGCATTGGAACTTTAAGTAAACACAAAAAGACCTTAAATATAACAAAAGAAAAACATAAGGCATTTTCAAATGGAAAATTTGTGTTTTTTAAAAACCTAGATTTATGGATAAAGTATGTGTATCAACATCATGGCTATGCTTTCAAAATAAAAAAAAATATAATAAGTAGGATCTTATGATTAAAAATTTCACCAAATGAGTGAGATTCTTATAAAAATCTTATTATAAAAAAATTATAATAAGTAGGATCTTATAATTAAAAATCTCACCAAATGAGTGATAATCACTTAAGGTCCACTTTAGTCTCATTTTTTAAGAGTGATAATCACTTAAGGTCCAATCTAGTCGCATCACTTAAGAGTGATAATCACTTAAGGTCCAATCTAGTCGCATCACTTAAGAGTGATAATCATAATAAGTAGAATCTTATGATTAAATATCTTACAAAATGAGTGATAATCACTTAAGCTCCACTCTAGTCTCATCAATTAAGAGTCTAAAAGGCTAGTCGTGGTCACACTATTTCTTTTTTTGTAGGTAGATGCAATAGGCAAATGTAGCTAGGTGAGGGCTCAATGTAGCATGATGGTGGAAAGTTCATGATAGACATGGGGCAATGAAAAACATTCATCAAAGGCGAGACAAGTCCACAAGTGTATAATGTTGTTGGAAGATGGGTAGGTGCAAGGGAGAAGATAAGTAATGGAGGAGCTCAAAGAAAAATCTTGGTGCTAGAGCGGAGCAAGGTCTTTCATGTGATAGCACAAGTGATTGAAGTGTTGGTCAATATACATTTTATATGTTGATGCTAAATGAAAGCTTGTAAATCAAGACACTAACCCTGGTCATAATAGGTTATGTTAATGTGATACTATTCCTTTGGATATGATGATTAAACGAGGGTTGCTTTATCTTTGGGTGATGTGGGTGAGTTGGTAAGGTGGATTGATATCATGCTACATGACTTGCACACAACCATTAAAATGGAGGAATAATGGGTAGCCTACTTAGCTTTGGGTGCAAACATCCTAGGCCACTTATTTGGAGACATGTCTTTGATTGTAGGAATGTGAACATTAAGATGGTATCATGAAAGGTAGTTGGGTATCATGTTACATGGACATTTACGTTTTCAATTATAGGAATGTGAACATTAAGATGGTATCATGAAAGGTAGTTGGGTATCATGTTACATGGACATTTACATTTTCAATTCAAGCCAACATCACCACGGGGTATTGAGCATAGTTAACTTAATGGCAGCTACAATTTTGTGATTTTGATTTATGATCATAAGAATGAAGCTCCGTGCTACTTCTCCTTAAACTAAAACATACAAATACTTTGGACCAATTGTGGCAATGGATTTCACCAAATAAAGTATGTGTGTAGAAAAGGCTTCCTTCATATGTACTACAATGCCTATGGATACATTTGTATCTATTGGTCTATCTATGACGCAAGATGTGGATTACCGTGTTACAATAGTTATGGCAATATTATTATCCACACATGCATAGGTCTCCTTTCTTGAATTCCTAGAACTTGATGTGTCTATCGTGCCAGGCTACTTGGATAGGGTAGAGCTCCTAGGTTCCGAGAGTGAACAAGTCTGGATATGAGAGAAGTCACTATTTGGGTTCTTTCTAGTGTATAGGCATTTCCCTAATGCCACCCATCCTTCCTCAGTGCATAGGGTTGCAAACCTCACCAACTCATGGATTCAGGAGCACTTACAGAAATGCTTTCCTCCACATTTGAAGCAATGTGAGAAAAAATAGAGCCTATGACTTTATTAGTAATGCATATAGCTAAATATGTATCCGCCTCTACTGTTTTAGAATGTTAATGGTTATATATGTGGTGTGATACGAGGGGAAAAAAAGGGTGTAGTGTATTTTCAACTTTAAAAACTTGAACTCAAAGGATTCAAAATTGAGAGATTTAAGTGGACGGTTTTCACCATTCATGCAAAAACTTCTTTTTGAATTGCTATGCACGAGGTAAGCCCACTTGTGCTAGGCCCCACTAGCCTACACTATGGACATGTGCTTGTCACATAAGTGCCCTACAAGCTACCACTCTCTTTGCATTGCAATGCAAAGAGAAGTTTTTGCATTGCTATGCACGGGGTAAGCCCACTTGTGCTAGGCCCCACTAGCCTACACTATGGACATGCGCTTTTCACATAAGTGCCCTCTTTGCTTTTTGATTGAGGAAGGCTTATGTAGGTGTGCCTTAGGTATATTGTTTCTCTAAGCACACACATATATAATATATAAGATATATAACATGAAATAAGATAAGATATCTAATTCAATAGATACACATTAATATACATACATGCATTATTGCATTAAGAGAGAGACATATATATATATATATATATACACCGTACATGATATATATATATATTTCAAATAAACGCTGTTTATATTAAGAAATTAGAGAAAGAAGTTACAAGATATACAGAGCTCTAATAAGCACAATATCCTTGGACATAATATATATACGTACATGATACATACATGGTCAGCTTAGGCAATAAAGATAAAGGATCTGATCCAATGAAAATTAAGTGCTTAATATTTAAATTTCCAGGTAGTCACGGGCGGGGCTGACGGCCGCTAGCGGGGTGCGGGCTCCGGCACATGAGGATTGCGTTAGCATTTATGTTGCCAGGCCAAGCGTCCGCCTCTGCTGCCGACACACAGGAATTCCCAAGCTAGGGCTTCATTTTTCATGCTTCCTCAACGCTCCTCCCATCCTCCCTTTCCTGTCCCCCACAGCCTGAGCCTCGTGAATCTTGCCATCATCGCCATGGCCGCAGTGTCTTGCCATCGTCGCCATATCCGGAGCTTCGTTTTATAATGGCCTTAGCCATTGTCTCCTAAGTTATATCTTCGTCATAGCCGGAGCTTCGTTTCAGCGCCGCTGTAGCCAGACGTTCGTGCCACTAAGCTTCGTTCGTTTTATCGCCATAGCCTGTGCTCATCAGTTTCTTGGCAGAAAAATTGCTTGCTGAGTTCGGATAATCTGCAGCTGAAGGAAAGGTGAAAAAGCCGATGGTGAGGGAAGTGGAAGGGACTCTGCCGAAACCAGCTGCAGTACTGGTCATCTTTCTGTGAAGAGAGGTTTACAGAGGGTATCATGAACAGCTAGCGTTTACGGAAACGTTGAGGGCTTGCAGAGGGTATTAGATGCAGCTAGGGTTTGTCGTGACTATCTGAAACAGCTAGGGTTTTCAAAGATCATCAGTAACAGTAGAGAGTATCAGAACTCGGTGGAGAAGGCCAAGAGAAAAGGTTCTATTGCAAGCTGCTGGAAGTAGGAAACGGAGCAAGAAGGCCTGTTGCCCGTGCGAGGAAGCCTCCTTGTTGTGTTTAAGCATCTGGAGGAAGCTTCTCATTTCACAGGACTCTGCATTCTCGACTGTGCAACGGCATGACTTTTTTCCAGGTAAGATTCTTGTGGACTCCTCAATGTTCACCCTGTGAAAAATCAAGTGTTTTCTTGCCACTTCTGCATCTGATGTTTTTCATGGGGCTGAGAAAAAAAATTATACATATGCAGAAGTTTGTTGTTGTGCCTATGCAGGATTGTTCATGATGATTACCCTGTTTTGCTGTATTGCGTTTCATGTGCAGTCATGGCAGTTTATAATAGAGACGCCAGCTAGGGCTTAGATCAGAATCAGCTTGCTTGGTAGATTCCAAGCTTGGATAGTGTGCACTTTGCAGAATCATGGGAGGCACATCATCCAAGCAGCAGTCCAAGCAGGATGGACGAAATGGATCCTTATCACGCAGTGTTTCTGTTCCAACAAGCAGCAACAGGTTTGAGACTAAGGAGAGTTCCAACAAGCCTCCATGGAAATCTAAATCTTTCAGTATGCAGAAACCGGCAAAGAGAGAGAGAACTTTTAGCAGCGTCTTAGGCTTATCCTCCAAGCTGAAACCCGTGCAAGAGGAGCAAATAGAGTTGTTCGACGAGGGCTTTGAAGACAAGAAGCAGGTATATACCGCAGGTGTGTGTAAAGCAAAAAATAACAGGTCGCTGAGACGATCAGTTTCTTTCCAACCAGCCCGGGAACCCGGCACTGAATGCAGGTTCTCCATCGCTTGCAAGAGTTCCAAAGAGGGCATGATTGGAGTAGAGAAGCCTAGCATGTTGGATTTGAGCTTTGAGTTTGATTCTGCATCAGATTCCGGGGGCTTCTCCTCCAAAGATGTAATGATGGACAGAAGCCTTGGTCTGAGGTCACTGCTAAATCCAGTCCTTACACCATCTCGAAGCTTTGCATCTCCGACAAGGAATGCAAGTGATTTCAAGAAAACGCTGGCTCCCAGGAGGAGCTTCAACTTAAGACATGGTGATGGTGATCCTGCTCTTAATGATTTTTCTGCAAGAGCCAGTGGCTTTCATGACTCTTCCATTGCAAACAACGCAGTTTCAGGACCGGAGTGGATGACTACTGAAGATGCTTTAGCAGAGCCTGGGAGTAGCCCCCTTTTTGATCCTTCAATCTTAGCCACCTTTGAAAAAGCTCTTGAGTCTCTATCTGATGATAGCTGGCAAAGCTCAGACTTGAGCACAACTGAGATCATTTCTTCATCCTCGGAAACAAGTTCAGATGCTGATAGTCCCAAGCTGCAAAAACCCAAGGATGTCAATACACAGACTTTTGAATCTGTAAGCGTCTGGGGTGACAAGACATTAGAGATTTCCTCTGATATGAGAGCAAATGCCTTCTTAAACAGGAGGCTTTCTTTATCAGGATTATTCTCTCTAAAAAATGATGACAGGGACTGGAATGGACAGGATTACCTTGACAGATTTGAAATGAGATGTCCACCTGGTTGTGAGAATAAGATTGTTCTCTACTTCACCAGCTTACGAGTTGTCAGGAAGACATTTGAAGATTGCTGCATGCTGAGGTTGATTCTGAAAGGTTTCAGAGTACACGTTGATGAGAGAAATCTGTGTATGCATTCCAAATTTAGGCAGGAGCTTACTGAGGTAATGGGTGCAGCACTACCTGTGCCTAGATTGTTTATTTTGGGCAGACACATTGGTGGAGCTGAGGAGGTAGAACAACTGCATGAGGAGGGCATTCTTGCAAAGATGCTTGAAGGTTTGCCCACTGACTGGAGACAAGCCTGTGACATTTGTGGAGATGTAAGGTTTAAACCCTGCACTACATGCAGTGGGAGCTGTAAGATTGTTTCCCAGGAGGATACGATGGAGCGCTGTCCGGATTGTAATGAAAATGGTCTGATTATGTGCCTCTCATGTAACTGGTGATGCCAACAGAACAGTCCATTGTGCAGATCCTAGGACCCGACACTGCTGTCGAAAATAGTCTGATTATGTGCCTCTCATGTAACTGGTGATGCCAACAGAACAGCCCATTGTGCACATTCCAGGGCCTGACACTGCTGCCAAACTGTTAAGCAATGACCACGGTAATGGCATTGGCAAGAAAGCTTTGGTTGGATGGCCTAAAGTATATGGAGTCAGGAGGTTGGTAATCTTGGCTTTCTAATTATATTTGGTGTGATACCCTCAGCAGTTAGATTCTTCAACTTAACTGCTGAAGAGTCCAGATATGACTGAAGCTTTTAGTAGTGTTCTTGTGTTCATTTCCAATTAACTTTGCTGTTGTACTTGAAACCTTCTGGCATGAGAGTTGCTTAGCCTGCATGGTCTTTCAGAGGTTGCTCGAGGCTTGAAAGTCTTGGTAGGGAGTCATTGTACAAAGGCTTTTTAATGGATTGCTAACTATTTGTCACGTGAGTGGAATTTTTAGATTCTTATATGGAATCTTCTCAAAAGGGTCAAGTATCTCACCAGGCTAGTATTCAGTCCATACTATGCATGATGAAGTTGTTGGTTGTCTTGTGGATGACTACAAATTGCACATTCTTATAAGTTGAATTTGGGCATGTTCCTGGATTCATCTAGGTATATCTTTATGTTGTATTAGCGGACATGCAAATTTTACATTGTGAAGTTTTCGTCTAAATTGCAGCCAGTTGATATTGTGTTAATTCTTTCTATCTTTAGTGGTGCATATGCCCTATCAATTTTTGTTGTAATAATTCTTTCTATTTGTTATGATTCTTAGTGCTAGGCTTCATTTTGGCTGAGTCTGCCTTGTATCTCCGGAGCTCTGACAGAAACTTTAGTACACAGACCTTTGTATGAATGTATGCTCTTGTGTGTGTGTGTGCGCGTGTGCGTGGTGGGGGGGGGGGTGTGTGTGTGGGAGCATATATTGATACCAAGTTCTACACCCACTATTGGGCACTGGTGACGTTAGAGGGGATGTTGTAGTAACCAGTCCATACTATGCATGATGGAGTTGATGGTTTATTGTCTTGTGGATGACTACCATGAGGTTATAAATTGCACATTCTTATAAGGTGAATTTGGGCATGTTCTTGGATTCATCTAGGTATATATATACGGGCTGGGTTATCTACGACATGCATTTATAGGGTTTTTCTTCAATCGCTTTGGAACCCCTCATTCATGTATCTGTCAAAGCATGGCCAACTTATCTACTATAGTTCCATGTTCTGAATAACAATTGCAGCCATGCATTCCAGTGTTCCATTAGTGTATTCAGTTACATTTGTGGACATCAAAGTTAAGAATCAGCATGCTGCATACTGTAAATCGCTGATGGGTTCTTGAGTATGTATTTCGTTGAGACCTTCGAGTGAAACATTTAGGTGGTCTTGTGATGAGAATGTATTGTGAGTGTGCATTTTCATAACCTATTTTTTTCCAAGTGTGCATGAATTAAATGAATTAAATGGGAATAATAGCAGTCCACCTTAGGTGTAAACCTAAGGTCACCTCTCCCGGACTCCAGTGCCCTCGCCTCCTTTCTTCTATTCGGCTCCCACCGCCCCTCCCTTCCATTCAAGCGGGTCCTCACGGAGTACTTTGCTCCCTTCTAGTAGTCACCATTAAAAAAAAAAAGAAAAGAGCTGGAGCCCTTGCCTCCTTTCTTCTATTCAGCTCCCACTTCCCCTCCCTTCCATTCAAGCGGGTCCTTACGGAGTACTTTGGTGTTTTTTCAATTGTTTCCTAGCTTAGCAACTGATTGCATCAATTAATTGTATAGCCCATCTAAGGTGCAGTCACCTCAGTATTGCAATGCCCATATATTGCAAGAGAGGGCAACCACACCTGTGTGCTGCTGAATAGTATGTGTGAGAGAGAGAGAGAGCATGACACAGATAGCAAGAGCTGCACAGAGCATGGCACATGTAGCAAGAGCCGCACGTATGTGAGACAGAGCATGGCACATGTAGCAAAAGCCGCTTGTATGTTAGACAGATAGATGCTCTTTATATGTAAAAAAAAAAGCTTTAAAGAAACGTTCAAGTAGGGCTAGATAAAGGCAAACCGATCAAAATAAGGAAACTAGTGGTCACATAACCCGGATTGTAGTGTAATTTTCTCCATTGAAATTTGTTGGAATTCGGCATTGTCTTTAATTTTAAGGGATGATATTTACATGTTTTAGTTATAAATCCCAGAATTAGTATGGTTTTTAGAGATTTTAAGGTCTAAATCTTGGTTAGGTTTTAGCATTGCCTTTAATTTTAAGGGTCATAAAGAACATTTTTCGAGCCTTGAAGGAAACTAACCAGTTTTCAAGCTAAATTTGTATATTTTCTTGGTATTTTAATTGAATCTAGTAAATTTGATTTTTTTTAAAGACGATGTATTTTTTTAAATTTCAGCCGATAAAATACATTTGGTTTTTAAGTTGCCTGTATTTTAACTAAAACTAGTAAATTTGATTTTATTTAAGGGCTTTTGATTTTTCCAAATTTTAGTCGGTAAAATACATCGAAATATTGTTTGTGTCCTGGCCTAGAGTTGCCTTATTAAATAAATAAATAGACTATAAATAGTGTCTCTACAAATCATGACGTGCAACGAAAATCTGCCATAAATGTATATTATCAAATACTAGTAGCATGACCCGTCCCTGACGGGCAAAGAGTATTCTTGCATGTATAAAAACAAAAGGCTCGTCCTTGGGGGTGAGTAGAGATAAGCCTTATATTTGAAGCTCATTTCGGGCCTCATGATTCTCAACTTGCCAACCTATATATAAACACACCATGCTTGCCATATCTATGTAAGCACTTACATTTCTTTGAATAAAGCACTAAACTTGGCGTAAATATACATCTAGCATTCTAACCCAATATAGTGTTGACAATCTTAACACACATGAACAAAGCATTATAACAATCTTCGGGCAACTGGATTATCTCTCCTTGGAATCCTATATTGTTCGCCTTCATCTGGCAAAATATATTTAAGATAAAAAACATTAGATATTGCAAGATATAATTTTTGAAGAAAAAAAGAAGGGAAAAGATAAAACCTTAAAAAACTCATTTGGTGGATCAATATTTGAGACGAATGGCGTTTGAACAGGCTTGTAGATAACAAATCGAAAAATTATGTATTGTCCAGTGTCTATGCACCGAAAATCTAACTTATCAGGCTTTTCATAGTCTACAAACATTACATGTACATGAAGCTGATCCGCAATCTTAGATTGTAAATTCCAAGGAGTCCAAAGCTCTCGTTGTAAGTGTCTTGACCATACAAACCTAGCAATAATCTAGGTTCTAAAAAATAAATATATTTTCTATTGCAAAAGAATGTATTAATAATAATATAAATTTATTAAATAAAATGCAAAAGCTACATAAAAAAGCAAGTTTCTATATATACCGTGAAACACCGGTGCTCTCTAATAGTTCGATAATTAGAGATGTAGTTGCATGTCCTTCCCAAAATGGAGGGTCTACAAGTGAGCCATGAATATAAAATAGATTATAGAAAACAATGAATATAAAATAGATTATAGAAAACAATGATGCCTATATTATAACAACCGTCGAAAAAAAATACCTTCAATATCTTGTTCATCACCATAAACAAATGAAAATGATCTCCTTGCCACATCCATCCTAATAAGCAATATACCCGTAATATCAAATATAACACTCACTACGCTAATCATTTACATAAGACTTTAAGGTCTCTCTCTCTCTCTCTCTCTCTCTCTCTCTCTCTCTCTCTCTCTCTCTATGGATGTTCAGTATTTCATGCTAATCAAGAAAAATAAATAATGCCACTGTATATAAAAGCAAGTCAAATGCAAACATTTGCTTATCCAAATGTTTAAAAAACAAACAGGAACTCACCAAGCCCCTTCAGCCATCTCAACAACAATTTGAACCACCCCTTGAGCAATGATGGGGCACTCCCTATTGTGGATCTACATGGTGGCTTTACCTCAATGTTAACCATTTAATCCACACAATGCAAGTAGATTTATACATATCAATTCAATATTACCAAAAAGGGTAGCATCAATGTGAGAGATAAATAGAAGGATTTTACATCCAACTCGTGTTTTTAACTTCATGTCTTTGCATCACAATATAATAATTATCATTCTAAAAGAAACATCAAACAACTTCAAAGCATGCATGCTTACTATAGACAACATAGATTGCACATGTCACATCTTTGCAAACATTCTCCTTCTTTCAAATGCTTACTTCATTGATACAGAGATATCTATGAATGTAGTCTCTGGCATTTGTAGGCTGCTGTATCTATAGGTCGTTATCTAGCTTTTGGGCATAGATTACATTTATATTCTTCTGCATGCCATTTGTAATACCTCTTTGTAGACAAAATTGGTTGTTGTGAAGACTTCATTTGAACCTTCTATGCTACTTTCATGTTCCACAGTATGCTTTACACACACTTTCACTGCATCAGATGATCTAACACATGACATAGCAACATACAATTGTCCATTTGTGAATACTTGTGTAGCCAAATAAAGTCCAAATACACTCAATGTTTATCCTTGGGACTTATTTATTGACATACCAAAAGCTAACCTCACAAGAATTTGTCTCCTTCTCATGTCAAAAGGCAATTGAAGCATAGCTAGTATGAATATTATCTTGGGAATAAAGACCCTGTCTCCAATGTTTGTACCTTTTATGATTTCTGCTTCTATCACCTTTGAGTGGAATTGCTTGCATATCAATCTGGTACCATTACAAAAAGCCCTCGCCAACTGAGGGTCCAAATTGAGGAGCAACATGATAGGAGAATTAATCTTAAGAAGCAAGCGGTGAGGAGGGTAACCACCACCTAAGTTCAAACTGTTCATGTACTCATTTGGATACAATATTCTGTCATTCTCGGAGGAAATAATTGAATCTACACTGAGGTATTCTCTTTCAAGATCGGGTAATGCACTCAAGGCTAGTTCATTGATCTCATCAACCTTTAGATTTCGTGGTGCAAGAATAGCACGGTCTTTGAAGAAGCACGCATAATCCTCCACTCTTTGAAGATCTTTGTATACCCATTCTAACAAAATCAAAAGGGAGTTTCCATGGATCAACATTCGTGGTGGAATTACCACTATGCCTTGATTGTTTGGATGGCCTATAGAGCTATCTCCGATTTGTAAAGTCCATTTGACAAATTCTTGTTCTGTACAATCATAAGCACTCTGTTTGACCCACATGTTTTGGGGGAGCTTTAAAACATTCACATATCTCCAAATATGTGACATGTAGAACGTTGCATCAACAATATCCTCACGTGATCCCTTTACCACAACGGGTAAGATTTTCCTGAAGTCACCACCAAAGAGCATAACTTTCCCACCAAACACTATATCACTTTGCATAATGTCTTTCAAAGTCCTGTCCAATGCTTCATATGCGTAGTACTGATGCATCATTGAAGCCTTATCCCAAATGATGAACCTTGCAAGCTTCAACACCTGAGCCAATGGGCTATTGGCTTTGATACCACATGTGCTAGAAGCATTGAGAACCAATGGGATTTTGAAACATGAGTGTGTTGTACGACTATTTGAAAAGTAACAATGCAGCTATTTTGGATGTTGCACATGCCAATGCAACTTGATTCTCTCCACATAATCGAGATAGCAAGGCATTATAAAGATATGTTTTGCCTGATCCACATAGTCCATCAAGGAAATATACACAACCCTGGTTCAAAGAAACAACCTTAAGGATAGTATCAAATACTCTTGATTGACAACTATTTAGACTCCTTTCCATGGAAATAGACATTAATTAGAATCAAACATCATCTATTCCATCAGCAAACCATTGTTGGGAGTGGCAACACTTGATCTATCATAGAAATAGGCAACCCTTCAAAATCATGTATCCACTTTCCATATTGTTGTAAGAGGTCTTACATGTGCAATAGAGCTTGATTCTTTACTATAGAATGACAAACACCATCAGCACATCCTCTTGTAAGGTATGAAAAAAATCATCTGAAGGTTTGGTGGAGAATTTGTTCCAAAGCTGTCCAGGGAATATAGGCTCACAAAAAACCAGTATAATGACAAACACTTGACGCAGTTGGAATCCTGTTTTTTACAAATGCAGCTTCTTGAAGACACATATACCACTCCTCATCACTCTCCAACATTCCTCTGGCTTCACATGCAACCATAAAACAGAGATACAAATGTCCATTCATTGTTCGTACATTCTCAAAAGATTTATAACCTTTGCACACTGGGAATAACATGCGTTAGTAATATTGCTCACCTGCACTCGAGCTAACATTATTCATACATCCAATCATATTTTTCCTTTTCCTTTTTGTCCATGATCGAAGAGATTGATTAGCTCTGAACCATTCAGTGAGAGAAGTTCTTTGGTTTCTGTCGTCACAACTAATTAGCTCTATCATGTCCTTTATATACATACTTATACAAATACTTCACTGCTGTAATGGTAGAGCATACTTCTATGTTAATATGGGCTTTGTACCTCATAGTAGAGAGAAAAGGGGTATATGGAACAACCCATCGACTATCCACCCTATGATCCTTTACTTGGATGAAACTACCATTGTCTTGCCGCATGGTAAGTTGGATACACATTGTCATCAACGCTAGTAGTCTCAGAAAACTTTCGAGGGTACCGATGTTTGCAACTCCCGTTAACCATGCAAGGAGAGCGCATATTTAGTTTCCCACAAGGTCCATGGACATTACAATGACTGATTATGTTGTGCAACTCAGGAAACATCACCTTATCAGGAAGTTCAGCACATACCAACATACCATAGTGAGCAATCTCAGTTGGTTTACATCCACTGTCCAATATCAATAATATATGTGCACGTGGCAAGCCTCTTTTTTGAAATTCAATAATAGAAACAAATCCCACTACCCTTCCAAATAATGCTTTTTTCACCAATAAGTGCATCATGTCCTTATGCTTATAATAAAATACCCGTGTCGTCAAGTCAAGTCGATCTTGGGCAGCCTGACCCGGCAGTAAAGCATTGGTTATTTCATCCCACTTAGGATTGCAAGTAAAGGTAATAAACAAGTCAGGTTTACCCTTAGTTGCCATTGAATCCTGGTACAATTGATGTATATATTTAGGCCCCCCCACCAGTATATGTAGATGGTAAAACTACCCTATGTCCCTAACAATGCCTCCAAAGACTCTATTCCCACGGTTAAATTAACTATATCTGTAAGATCTTGGTATACTTCAACACACAATGCTTTCTGGTTTTTACATATCCATACTAATCTTGATTCTTTCATGCTACTATATGCATTAACAATGTACTGTTGCAAAAGTCGACCACTGCGCGCAGAAGGTAGGCATTTGTATCTTCCCTTATTTGTAGTCTATATGCATAATATTGCCATTGAGTTACGGTCTTTGTTTTCTTATTTGAACCTTGTCTATTCCTATCATTGACTGGAATTCCAACACGCCAACCATCCTCTCCTCGAAGAAATAGAAGAACATATAATAGAGGCATATATGAATGATGCATGTTAGATATTTTTTAATAGCACCTATGTGAGACATTATTTGAATATCTCTATGCCCCACATAAAAATCATCTCCTTGACCTAGCCTGATAGCTGCTACCTCACTTCCTGTAGGAACAAAATATTACCTTGAGGTTTGATCATGCTTCAGTGATGGCCATTCTCAAATCTGCATGTGAACTTGACCATAACATTTCTCTCATTGTACGAAGTGCACATCCATAAGGATTATGTTCATACATCATTATTTGCAACCTTTCAAGTACGTTATGATTTAAAGAAGGCATCCTATTAAGCCTATTCTTCTCCAATTCATGCTCCGTATCATACACATAATTGAGCAAATTGAGGTGTCACATCTCGTGTTTCATTAGGTATTATAGAACCAACACGATGATAGGTAGTACCATGGATTCGAAAATTGAATACTCCTCCCTCCCTAGTGAACTAATTATCCAAGTGAGCCTCCAGTGAAACGAATGCCAAGGCATTATTATAAGAGCGTATATTCTTTTTGTATTCCTTACTTGCATTATCATTACCAAGTAACAACTCAACCAATGCAAGAGGAGGATTTTCCAAAGGTAGTAAAGAGATATTTCCACTTGCACAACAGTGTTTTTCCACATATTGTCCAAGCTTTCTTGACGCCTCACATTTTCAAATTAGTGCACCACAAAAATGGTACTTATAATAAAGGACTTCTAATGAGTGAAAAGTACAATCTCCGGAATATACCACCATAGTTGCTGGTGGGTGCTTAACATTCCGAGGAAATGAAAACACATGCCTAATATAGTGACATTCGGATTTAATACCTTTCACATCGCCTACAACACAGTAAATAGATTGAAAATTATTAATATGACCAATCTCATCTATAGGTAGCTCATTTAAATCAAATGAATCAAGGCCTCATGCCATATCTCTATGTGCCTAAACATTCTAATGTTCATTGATAGGTTCTTGAAGTGCCGTAGCATTGACAGTTGCTCTATTACTCAAATCTACGTGGATCCCACCATGGAATTCTCTATGCTCCTTCTCATTTTCAACCCTCCTAAATGTTTCAATTCCATTTTCATTAAAGTACTCTCTTAAATTAGTAACATTTTTTTTTCCAACTACAAGCCCTTGTCCGTGAACGATTATGGCGAGACACGCATGTTGCATCCAAAATTCGAAGCCGACGAACTTGGTTCAAACGCAAGTATATACAGCTGCTAACCATCTTCAACCTCCTTTGAAACACAAAATAATGAACACTAATTTTCTTTTTATAAACATTGTTAACTTCAAACAACATAATATTACCTTATTACATTTATTCTACTTTAAGTGTCATTATTACACATGGGACCTTACTCTCAGTTAGACTCTGCTCAGTAGAAAACATGATGTAATTATTAGAGAAATTTATAATAGATAAGTGAGTATAACATATACAATCCATCTCCTTATGACACTAATAAGAGAAAACCTCTCTCCGTCTCGAACGAGAGTGTGTGTGTGTGTGTGTGTGTGTGTGTGTGTGAGAGAGAGAGAGAGAGAGAGAGAGAGAGAGAGAGAGAGAGAGAGAGAGAGAGAGAGAGAGAAAACATGATGTAATTATTAGAGAAATTTATAATAGATAAGTGAGTATAACATATACAATCCATCTCCTTATGACACTAATAAGAGAAAACCTCTCTCCGTCTCGAACGAGAGTGTGTGTGTGTGTGTGTGTGAGAGAGAGAGAGAGAGAGAGAGAGAGAGAGAGAGAAACAGAAATATAAAACATGTTGAGAGAGAAAAAAAAGAGCGAGAGAATAAAATAGAAGAGAGATGTATTGAATTTTAGAAAATAGGGAGATGAACAAAAAAGAGCGAGAGAACAAAATAGAAGAGAGATGTATTGAATTTTAAAAAATAGGGAATTCATAAATATCACCAAAATGGAGAGCTGAATTTGGAAAGTTGCAATACAATTTGTCCCTTCAGCAAAAACATCATTACTCTCACAAAATCTCTAGGCAACTACCTTGGCTTCCAACATACGGCTCATCTTTTTCATAATAGAATTGAGTCGATTAACAGATATCTTAAGACTCAATACCTCCAAGCCTAATGTACGTACTCGCTCTTTTAGAGAATCGACTTGTTCTTTAGATTCCCTATTACATCCACATAAATGTTCCCTAATTTCAACATGCATATTCTCCATGAAAGAAATCATGTCTAGTTGGTTAGCCTCCATGTAACCACTACTGTCAAGAACGCGATGATGGAGCTGATGAGTCAACTCATCTCTTAGCGTATCTCCCCTTTGGCTACCACTTCCACGGATCTCATCCCAAAGAGCATCTAAGTACTCCTTGTAAGCAACCTGATTTTTCTCAGTGCGCTCACATATGTCCGCAATAGTTTGTAGACATTTAGAGCTTGGATGTCCGGATGGGACCGAGCAAGGTGTTTTGTAGCTCGAACATTCATCAACTCAAGCGGGGTAAACAAAACTACTCCTATGTTAGAAGCATCATTCGCACCCACTACAACATTTGAGCTGTTGTTATCATTCTGGATCTTCATTTGCTAAAATCCAAAATTAATATCTTGAGGCTCTACAAACATCTCTTTATATCTTTGCCAACATACAACTAACCCTAATAACCCAACTATATACCAACACTATATACATGTAGATACCTCGTTGATAGAAAAAGTACACAATGATAACTCTTATCAACAATACATATACTTGTCTCTCTAAAATTATAGTATTGGCAAAACCATAAAGAAAGTTCTTTACTTTTTAAAAAAAGTTTCTCTGCTATTCTAAGACTACTATAGCTTGTATATTCTCTAAGGCTACTATAGTTTGTATATTCTCTAAGGCCCATATATTCTCTCTCTAGAACTCTCTCTACAATCTCAAAGGTAATAGTCTAATAAATGAAAAGTTTTTAGCTTAGGCAGCCAAGTATATTAATATTATAAATTGTATTTATGTGTACACACTAAAGTATTAGACGTGGCAAAAATTGTTATTACATTAACATTTGCCATACAAATTATCAATATTAAAACACTCAATGAGATAGAAAGAGATATAGAGAGTATTTTAATGTGCAGTCTTCTCTCTCTCTCTCTCTACCTCCCTCTCTCTCTTACCTAATTAAACATATGAACAAAAGAAATATCTTTATCTATGCATCACATATTAACTGCAAACACACAAATAGATAGAGACAAAAAGGGCAGCAATAAAACTAACCTCAAGTTGAAGAGAGAATGGTATTCGAAACCACCAACTTTGATGCTATCATCCTTGTGCTTGCCTCTACACAATCACACACAGAGGCAAAGAAAATATAAACTTATGGTCTCTCTATTTTTCTCACCCAGTCCTAGCTACATTTCACACAAAATACACAAAAAAAGGCAGAAGTAACAATTTGTGTATTACATGTGAGAGAGAGAGAGAGAGAGAGAGAGAGAGAGAGAGAGAGAGAGAGAGAGAGAGAGAGAGAGAGAGAGAGAAGAGACATCCATCAATAATCTTAAAGATAATTACATTATCTTTAATGGAATGCACTTCAGTATTTCCCTAAAAATGAAGCGCTTTTCCTTGGAGCTCCTTCATCTACTACCCACAATGTAAAAGCCATCCAATAATCCCAATGCCTCTTTGATTAAGAGGATCTTGAGATTGTCATCTAGCCTATAAGAGTCTAAGACTATATAAAAATACCGTGGATTAATATCATCCCATCCATCAAATCCAAGAACTTCCCATTTTGGGCTAGGTTGGTATCCAAAAAAGCCCAATTGTGGCATCTCCTCAAAGAAGATCGTATCAGCCAATTTATTATTGTCATAGGTCAACTTTAAAATTTTTAATGGCATGTCTTTGCATAAAACATAATCAAACTATATATTAATAACAATCATGATCTTTTTTATAGTTAGCAATAGAGAAAAAGAGCATAAGAAAAGAATGAGAGAGACAAAGACAGTATTTATATGAAGAAAAATAAAAACTATTCAAATACCAAAAGAAATCTAGCACTACTGGTCACAAAAGAAGAACACATCCATATTTATTTTCGAAGGAACTTATGCTTTGGGATATACTTAATAACTTCATCAAATACTTGTCGTACTTGACCTCTACCACCATGGAGATTATAGTCTATTTCATAAAGATCAATCAAGCCTAGACTTTCTTTAATATTCATTAACGCAATATTTTTATCTATTTTTTTACGTCTAAACGTATCATAATTTTATAAACATCGTTCCATCTAGAAACTTGAACCCCGGCCATGGCCCAAACCAGATTGGACTATGAAAAAAACGACGCTCAAATTCTGCAACCAAATTCATCCTTTCCTTAAAGGAAAGCCTGTACTCCTCATGTGCTTTAAAAAAATGCAACTCACCTCTTCCATCTTTATCAATCATACATACATACATATAAGTAAGTAGATGCATGACTACTATGTGCGTGTGTGTACAAATAATAATTGTAACTACTATATGTGTGCACATGGGTGTAAAAATCATAATTGCAGCTATTATGTATGTGTACATGTGTGTTTGAATTTGTACATTTGGGTGCTTACCCTTTTGTGTGTGCACATGTGTGTTTGAATTAATACATGTAAGTACTTACCCTTTTCTTGGTGGGTGGGTGGGTGTGTGTGTGTGTGTGTGTGTGCAAGAGATAGAGAGAGAGAACACTTACAACATCATAATTAATCGAATAAGATAGTAAAATGTGTCTCTTTTTTTTTTTAGCACCCCAACCATGAAGATAAAGAAGTTGCTCTTACTATTCCACTCCCCTTAGGTGTAAGTGCAACTTGGATTCTTATAAACCTACTATACAAAACATATGGCATAATGTATACTACAAAGTTAACACACATATAAAATACATGCCATTGAAATCACAACCCCACATAACCTTTTGTCGCACTTTAAAGGCAAGGGCACACACACACACACACACACACACACACACACATAGACACATGGGCAAAATGTATGTATGTACACACACACACACACTCTCTCTCTCTCTCTCTCTCTCTCTCTCTCTCTCTCTCACACACACACACACACACACACACACACACACACACACACACACATACGCACACACTTTCTATTTAAATTATTAAAACATTCTAAAAAGCTTTCACCTTCAATAAACACACACACACACACACACACACACACACACACACACACACACACACACACACTCACTCACACAGTGAAATGAATCTCTCTCTCTCTCTCTCTCTCTCTCTCTCTCTCTCAAGCACACACACACACACACACACACACACACACCCACCCACACTCACAAAGAGAAATGAATCTCTCTCTCTCTCTCTCTCTCTCTCTCTCTCTCTCTCTCACACACACACACACACACACACACACACACACACACACACACACACACACACACACGTGCGCACTTACAAAGAGAAATGAATAGTACGCCTTGAATTAAAAAATTTAATGATCTTTTGATTATGTTTATCAAATTAAAACCCACATCAATAAAAGCATAATGTGATGAGTCTCAAATCCCAATAGATATCAAAAGGCTTTCAAATATTTTGCATAGAATTAAGTTTACATTCTTAAAGAGTCTAGTGGCATAATTGCATTTCAAATGTCAATGATCATAATAAAACAAAAAACAAGAAGAACATTTTGGGTTTTTAGACAAGAAAGGTATCGGCTTGCTTATCTCAAAATTATAAGATCCCAAAGGCATTTGACCATAAATTTATGTCACAAACAACTTGAATAAGGCAAGTAGTGATGAAAAAACTCTTGTTGTAATGTCTTGCACTCATAATGCAAAGCAAAACAAGAGAATGCAAAATTGTGTAGAGCCAAGATTGTCAAAGATCATCCATCCTTCTAGCCTTTGCATCTTTCCAAATTTCAAACACACGCTCCCACTCCATCTTTTCTACACTTGGCCCTGTCATTGAGACCCTCATTAACTCATCCCATGTAGTCACTGTTAGCTTGGTTCTTCTTACATCTTTGATCAAATTTTACTTTGAGAACTCTCTTTCACATGCAATTGTGCTTGTCTCGGTATCACAAGAATTGCTTGCCATAACTTCATCGAGTTAGGGAAGCTATTATGCCAATCTTTCATTGTAGCAAAATACCTCCAAGCCTCTTTCATAGTGAACCCTTCACAATTTAGATGCAAGTCATCCACAAATGCATAGAGCTCCTTCCCACATGCCTTGGCATCAACAATTTGAAATGCATTACCCTCAACATTTGGGCTAGGTTGCACATGTTGTAATAGCCTTTGAAGCCACATTTTTGCATTATGTTATTTGACCACATTGTCCTCCGCATAATGCCAAGGGCTAAATAGCTTTCATGCATTGAAAAGAGGAATATCGGAGAACCGAGCATTCAAACCATCCACAATCTCTTGCACATAATCCTTTGCCAACATCATACATTTGTCCAAAGAACCATCCATGCGTGCACGCATTACATTTACATCATTCACTTCATCCACAATATCATTTGCAATGCCATTCACATTATACGTCTTGTGAGCATAGCCTCATAAAAAATAAGATCATGACGATGCATGTAGCCATCTTTGTCTAGTAGCTCAAGGTATCCAAACTTTGAGCACTTCAAAAACTCCTTCAAAAATGTTGAATCCAAGGCAAAACCATCTAGATTTAAGAAGGACCGTTTTAACTTACTTATTGTTAGGTCTATTACAGTTCCAAGAGAGGTCAAGTCAAAATTGTCCTCTTGTAGCTTGAGACTCAAAAAATTAAGCTCCTTCGCAAGCATATGTAAACAAAATTTGAGTGGGAAAAGTATATGCTTTGTTATACCACTCTATAAGTTTTTTTTTCCCACAATGTTAAAATGGCGGGCATTAAAGTAACAAGTCAAATGATTACTTCACCTCTGGAAAGCCACCTAATTGCATGAATCTGCAAAACTCGATGAGAATCTAATTCCATGAGCTCTTTGTTTCTTTTAGTAGAGTTATTTATCCACGAGTACACTTTGTTTGCAAGCTTTTTAACAAACAAGAGCTCATGAAAAATGATGAGCAATGCAATGGATAGCTATTCAGCTTGGGCAATCCTTTTTCATCAATGTTACCAACCCAAATCTCACTACCAACCATGGCAAAAGCACCATCCATTGCAATCTTATTTATCGCATAGGCCTCTTTCACCACCAAGAAAGATCTTTAATGCATTGTAAATAGTTTTCCCCTTCCCATCATCAATGCAAAAAATACCCATTTACTCTCTAAAATATTTGGCCCAATACCATTATTTGTTAAATAAGTCCCATAGATAATAAGATGAAGCTCAAGAGCCCTATCAATACTCTCATCAACCATAATTGAAAAAAAGGTCTTTGTAAAATTCGTAGCATTTGTCCTTCTAAAAGTTGTGATGCAATGGCATGAAGATATTTGTTTCCAGCATACTGACTTGTGTGAGAAGAGTATTATAAGCTTTTAGGCATTTTGGGCATCTTCATAATCATTGCAAATTTGTAGAAATCCTCAATGTAGCAATAGAGAGATCTCTTTGTGCAATGAAATACATTAGTTTCATTGTGGTGATTATGTGTTCTATGTTAGTATCCATAATATTAGCTACGTGTACATGAATTGGCTTTGCTTTCTTTTCCATCTCACAAGTTCATTTCTCTGTGGCTATTTTGTGAGGGACCGACATTACATGAGTTGTAAGAGAGTCATGTTGTATATTAATACAACCATTCCTAAACAAAAAGGACTGGGCAATCCATACTTCTCACAATACTCACATTTCATAACACTTCTTTCTGCCATTGACTACTATATGTCGTACCCAAGGAAAATTCTCTCTCAACGCCTCACAAAATTCACGTTTAGGTCCCTGTATTTGTGCATTTTCAATGCTCCCTTTACTCTCATCTTCTAAGTGATCTAATTATATCCCTAAATCTCCGCATCATTGTTTAAGTCACAATCGATGCCTCACATTGGTGCCTTCCATCCAAACATAGAAGAAATAGTTTTTTGTGTTTTTTTTCTTTGAAGGAGCCATTCACTTAGATATTTAGAAAACCTGGTTCATGTGATAAGCTAAAGTATTACAAACAATAGGACATGTTCACATTCAAAGACCATGTGCATTTGAGTTAATAGAGTAAAAATAAATGATCAAATGAATAAGAACATACTTGGTGAATAAGGAAGTCGAAGTTGAGGATGCCACTTAATGCCGCTTGAGGCCTCCAATTATAGAGCTTGCAAACTCTCTTATAACTCATTACCACCCTTGGTGTTGATCACCTTTAAAGCATATCAAGGACAAGAGTGGTACGCAAATGTAGGCCATGAGTTCAAAATGGAGCTCAAAAGTTTTTTCTTGATATGCCTAGCTTTTCAAACAATTGAAGGCAAAGGGAAAACATTGAAGCCTAAAGGTTGCGCAATGTAAGTAGAAGTGCTGAGGAATAGACTTGAAACTTGAAAATTGGAAGTTTTGGAAGAGAAAACTATGCTTTGCATGCTCTGTGGAAAAAATAACATCCAGGTTTCACATTATGGGCATCCACGCTACATGGACATTTGTCTTTCTAAGTTTTGAATTATGAAGTTTAAAAATGGAGGCTTGTTTTGAGTCGTGAGACAAATTTACAAAGACTCTTGAGTATAGCCTCTATGTTTTGTTGGAATTCACATAAAGTTAAGAGCACGTTAAAAAGAAAGGGTAGATGAACTCTTTTATTTAAATGCTAAAGATCCTTGAAAGTTGAGATGTTAAAAAGAAAAGGTAGATGAAATCTTTTATTTAAATGCTAAAGATCCTTGAAAGTTGAGAGAGAGAGAGAGAGAGAGAGAGAGAGTGTTGACTGGACTTTAGCTGCCATATGCTAGCTACCCTACCTCTCTTGAACCTAAGTACTATCATAGAAATAGTAAATACTAAGTACTATAATCATAAATTATAATATATTCTCTGATTTTCTCATAGAAATAGTAAATACTGAGTACTATAATCATAAATTATAATATATTCTCTGATTTTCTCAGACTCCACGCACTCTCCCTGGATGATGCACAGGTGCGGCATATGCATGACGACCAATTTTAGACAATAAACATAAGGTTTACATTGTAAGGTTCTATTCTCTCAACTAATTAATTAATAGCAAAGACATATTTTCGTCCCCTATATATATATATATATATATATATATATATATATATATATATATATATATATATATATATATATATATATATATTGACATTTATTGTCTCTCCACTACCCATCACAAAAAATGGGCACCGTTTTGCCTGCACGGTTGCAAACTCCCAAAACGGGTGATACGGCTTGCAAAAATCAACCCTGAGAGCGAGGGGAAGAGTGTGCCTTTTTTTTTTCACTGTGTGACCATCCACACACTCTCCAACTAATTAAATTCACAAACCAAACTAAAATGTCTTCTAAGTTCTAATGCCTCTACAAATAACCAAAAAAAAATTAGAGACTAAAAACCAAAACTTCTCAGACCAAATTTAAATTGAATTAACAAAAAATGATTTTAAAGATATTTTTTATGTTCATTAAAAAAATCCGTATGAAACGCCTCTCTTGGGGCTCCTAATGTGCTGCTTGCGAGCGATGAGAGAGAGCGAAAGACAGCATGGAGGATGCTTTTTAAAGAAAAATCTGATAGATTTGCAATATTTCAGTTTTAGGAATTACATTTTTCCTAATTAAGATTTACAAATACCTTAATATCAAATGTAACTCAAAAAACCATCACCTACAAATCTAGTGAAATATACCCCCTCAAGTTCTTTTTCATTAAGTAATCAATAACAAGAGAAGAACCTTAGGATCAAATTGAGCTTTTATAAGGTATAGGTGACACATTTTCTTTTGGCAACTAATGGCTAGAACTTTTAGAGCTCCTAAATGATCCCAAAGATAAGGGAGAAAAAAATTCATATGGAGCAATGCCATTTGGACAGAGAGAGCACATCGCACTAAGATAGCCATCATGCAACACACATTTCTCATTAAAAACCAACAAGAATTATGTTTATCATTAGGAAATTTGGGGTCTCCAAAGGGCCCTCTAAGAAATTGGCGCATGAGAATATTCTCCCTAAAAATGGGCGCATGAGAAATTTTTTGCAAATCAACTCCAAATTTGTCGGAGGTTGGTATTTTTAGAATCTACTCTTTAAGAGAGTTCTGTTGATATATAGCAACATGATGGGGTTTTGCAATGAGAAAGGAGTAATACTCAAAATGTGTTTTTCAAACCCCCAAAACTATCTGTAATGGATGGTTTTGGGGGTTTGAAAACCACCTTTTGGGTATCACTCCTTTCCCACATTAAAACCCCATCATGCTATATATCATTAGAAATCTCTTGAAGAGTGGATTCTACATATGCCAACTCCGATAAATTTGAAGTTGATTTTTTTTAAAAATACCATGCGTCCATTTTTTGAGTTAATAGGAATATTCTCATGAAAGGTCCTTAGAGGGCCCTTTGTAGACCCCAAAATTCCCATAATGGCTTATTCATTTCACGCTTTCAGGCCCCAAGGTTATTAGGTTGTTGAAGGCGGCAACAATGGCATGCCTTAGGTGATCATTATTGTAGACCAAAAAATTGCATGATTTCAAAAAATATGAGAGAACCTGATTGACATGAGAGAGCTTGATTCAATCGTGCTGGCTAGCATTTTCATCGAAGGGTAGAAAGAGAGACAAGATGTCATAAAGAGAGATAAGATGGGGATGGTTGGACAGTTATAGTAATAAATAAACTTAAAAAAACTTGTATGGTATAAAAAACTTTAGCAGATTAAGGTACTATGGTCTCTCTATAAACCCAACCGAGCAAATATAATGATTTATAATTTTTAATGCAATTTAGGGCTCTATGTGATACGAATCTTCCATAAAAAGTATGTTGCCTATGTATTTTTTGATCGCTTCATGCATCTCCCTCTCGAGAGACGCCTTTTCTCTTACAATGGGGAGCTAGGAAACTCCCTCTCACACATTTTGTAGGCCAACCTCTCTCTCTCTCTCTCTCTCTCTCTCTCTCTCTCTCTCTCTCTCTCGGTTAATGAGCATGATTACTTTATCTCTTGGACTAAAACAGTGGGATGTGTAGGAGATGGCATAGGTGGGGCATGTGAGGCAGGCATGGGAGAGGTGGGGTTTCTCTCTGCATACATGATACGCATGCTCTTCCACATGTCCATGCTTGAGTAGCCTCTCTTTCTTCCCACTCCTCGATGAGATGATTGTGCTCTCTTTGTCCTTGCAAAGCATGAGGTTGACGGAGGATGGAGGGAGGCTGGGGTAGCTTTGGGAGGATAGAAGCATCCCACAAGTCTCTTGCCACATGGAAAGCCAACCTCCTTCTAAGGTTCACCCTCCCACCCTTGCTGCACAAGTCCATGGCAAAGAAATAGATTGCCAAATTATGTTAACCCCTCTCTAGTCATGTTACTACCCCCTTTCTCCAACCAAGAGAGACAAGTGCATTGAGAGAGAGAGAGAGAGAGAGAGAGAGAGATCACCGAGTGTATTTCTATGAAGGGAGGGAGGGATAATGTAGACTAGTGTATATAGAGAGTGAGGGAGAGATGCATATAATGATGATACGCGCTTGGTTTAGGGAAGACACGAAAATATTTATTTCTAAAAGTAACTTTCCAAAGAGGAGAGAGTGCATGTTAACGATATGCATATTAACGATATTCACCCTTTTGTTGATGGTGTATTAATTAATTAACGATATTCACCCTTTTGTTGATGATGTATTAATTAATGCCCACTATGCGTGGGTATTAATTAATACACCTATCAACCTTACCCCTCACCGTCCTCTATCAACCTTACCCCTCACCGTCCTCTCGCCCACTTGCCTCGGTACCTGATTCTAACCTTACCCCTCACCATCCTCTTGGCCCACCTCCCTCAGCACAGCACAGCAGGCTGATGCCAACTTCCCTCCCCACACCCAGCTTCTGTCCTGTTCAAATATGAAAACACAAAAAAGGGGGCACATCAAAGCTACGCTGAAAAGAGAAACTCCGTGCCTGTACATTCAGAGGTTGAAATTGGAAAACACAAGGAAGGGGCATGCATCGCAAGGCAACAGCAGAGAGGGATAGTCGGCAAAAATAGCCATAACCTGCACAATGAAGAGGGAGGCCGTGCCCTAATTTGCCTGCAAAAGAAGGGGGCGGGGAGAGAGAGAGAGAGAGAGAGATACGGAGAAAGAGGAGACGTGTTTCAACAATACTAAAAAGGGGAAATCATATAAACATATTATTAAAAAAAGCCTCCAACCAAACCTTTGCAAATCTAAATAACATTAATCAAAACCTAAGCATGATGAATTACACTATGCGCGACATTAATTAATACACCTACTATCAACCTTACCCCTCATCGTTCTCTCACCCACCTCCCTCAACGGCTAATGCCAACTTCCCTCCCCCACACCCAGCTTCTCTCCCACCTGCCTAGAATCGAGGAGATGGATTGAGGAGATAAGAGAAGGCAAAGTAGAGAGCTGGAGCTCAAACAACACAAAGAGAGGATTGCTTTGTGAGGTTCAAATACGAAAACACAAAAAGGGGCACATCAAAGCTACACTGAAAAGAGAGCCTCCGTGTGTACATTTAGAGGTTGAAATTGGATAACATAGGGAAGAGGCATGCATCGCAAGGCTATAGCAGAGAGGGACAGCCGGCAAAAATAGCCATAACCTGCACAGTGATGAAGAGAGAGGTTGTGCCCTAATCTACCTGCAAAAGAAGGGGGCATGGGGAGGGAGGGAGGGAGAGAGAGATACGAAGAAAGAGGAGGCATGTTTCAACAATACTAAAAAGGGGAAATCATATGAACGTATTACTCAAAAAAGCCTCCAAACAAACCTTTGCAAATCTAAATAACATTAATCAAACCTAAGCATGATGAATTAATAAATCCAAAGACATCGTTGTGGGGCATATAACGATGATAGGCGCTTGGTTTCCATATGATGGAGGAAGACACGAGAATATTTCTTTCTAAAAGCAACTTTCCAAAGATAACGTCAAAATCCTTTGAAGCCAGTCTTTGCTAATAGATAATAGCACAATCGAAGGGATTTTTTCATCTTATTTTTTAGAAATTTAGGATTTCTATTTTCTCTCCTCTCCTTGTGCCTTGGTTGTCCATGGTTAATACTATTTTTTTAAATGTCAGTAGTGGTGATACTAAGAAGTTGGTGAATGCCGTACCTAAGTAGATATTAAGTTAAGCTTGCTCTCCGTTTATGGCCATTATACAAACGGTGAAATCTGAGGGTTCACTTTGATTAGGCCATTATAAAAAACGTTGATATGAGGGTTCACTTTGATTGGGATGGTGTGCAATCATTTTAGCTATTAGAGTCATTATTAGGAGAGAAACCACGCACAATAATTTGTATGTACTATCAGCCTTCAGTACCTGAGAAACTAGCAACCAATGTGGGCACTAGTAGGCTATAGCACAAGAGATTAAGACATGTGAGCTATGTGGTCTTGTAAAATCTAGGATTATAGAGAACTTACCAACATTTTTTAAGATATTAGATGCATGTGAAGCAAGAAGCATCAAAAACCTTTTTCGCATGAGAGCAACCTCCATTTCCGTCAAGAGAGTAGCAATAGAGCTAAGTCTCCTCTAGATCTTGTGCATGATAAACTTTATGGTAAGTTGCCTACCATTGCACTAGGTGGTTCTTCTTATTTTATGTTACTGATTGATGACTGTAGTAGGAAGTGGCTATATTTCTATGGGATAAGGATGATCCTTTTGAAAAGTTTAAAATATTGCATAAGATGGTCAACAATAAGAGGGGAAAGAAGATAAAGAGGGTTTGGATATCGGGGTGGAGAATTTACACCAAGTGAATTCAATGCCTACTATTACGGATTAAAAGACATTTATACTCCTCAGAAATATCCTCAAAAAAATGGCATTACTGATGGTGTTATTGAGTGCAAGTATTACATAGTTGTGGAGATGGCAAGGAATCTGATAAAGGGGAAAGGAATGCATACCTTGTGGGACAATGTAATTCACATTGTAGTGCACATACCCAACAAGAGTTTTACACCCAAGTAGTGAAATTATTTACCATCCGTTACACAGTAGTGCTCATCGAACCTTTGATGTATATCACCATCCTTTACAAATTAGTGCTCATCTTGGAAATTCCTTACAAAAGGATTGAGTTGTGTGAATATGAAGGCTTTTTTCTCAATGGATCATGCAAGAACACTCTCTTCCATCCATTTTTTTATCCACCACTGATCTTCCTAGGCCTCATTACCCATGAATTTGAATAACCTTCGAGTTACAAATCCTTTTCTTTCTACAATTCCATTAAGCATTTTCTAGAATAGCCTTCTGTGCATTCTTCTCCTTCATCTCCCACATTACTATTGTCATGAGTTCTTGCACACTATAGATCATGGGATTGTTTCTTGCAAAACACATTGATGTATTTGTTTGAAAGATAATAAGTATACACATCACTACCTTGGATCATAGACATGTTGTATTTGAAAGATAATAATCATACACATCACTACCTTGGATCATAGACATGTTGTGTCCACCCTTGAACTCCCTTGAACTCATCTCACGTGGTCAAAACACACCCAAGCACGCTTCGTCCCCTTTTACCATGTATCATATCTTGTTTACAAGGTCTGTCTCCCTACTACTATTGGGCCAGTGGTGGTTAACATCTTGAACACATAGAAATGATATCCTTCATAATGCGTGGTTTGTCCAAGAGACCATTCACATGAAAAAAGTCATACGTACATTGTTTTTGAATTACAATATGCTAGACTCTATGCCCCCCTATTCAAGTCCCCTTTTCCCACACATCACATCTTGTTTACAAGGTCCACCCCCTACTACCACAAGGGCTAGTGGGTTAATATCTTGAATACATAACAATGATATCCTTCATCATGCATGGTTTGTCCAAGGAACCATTTACCATGAAAAAAGTCATATGCACATTGTTTTTGAATTGCAATATGCTAGAATCTAGCCCCCCTATTCATGCTCCCCTATTCATGCTCCCCTCTCAAACCATCTGAATATTCCCATGTATGTACACGCGTATGTGTGTAGTATGTCATGACTTGAGGTGGGTCAAGTGTGCATGCAACAAATAATTCCACAATTGAGATTGGCATGGTATATATATAGATCACATAAAATTGTTCCTTGAAATGTAATTGAGTTATAGTTGATTTGTACTTGATATGATCCAAATATGGTTTGTAGATGCACCACCTCATCATGGATTTTTTCATGAAAGCATTAAAAAAGTGTACCTTGAGCAAGATTATGTGAAATACATGTGTACATTGTAGGATTGATTGTGTGATAAACATAGTATTCGATGGAGAGGAGACACTTCTTTTTGGTTTGATTGTTTCCATCTCTACCAAAATTGCACAAGAGGAAAAACTAACTTCTTGTTTTTGTTGTTGTGTGTAGGGGGGTTGTAGTGAGAACCAAGTCTTTAGAAGTATGTGCTTGGGATCTTAAGCAGGCAGCATGATGCTTGATTTAAATGCTAGAATAGGAGACTTGGTTGCTTTCACCTCTAGGTTAGGGAGGCATATTGTTGCCACCATAGAATCATAGGTGGTAGAAGTGCAACATGAAGTAGTGAAGGCATTGTTTTCCCACAACATAGAATCATAGCGGTAGAAGTGCAACATGAAGTAGTGAAGGCATTATTTTCCCACAACATAAGATCATGCAGTTCTTAGACCATTAAGGCATTATCATGTTATTATCCTAAGTACCCACCATAACTTCTCTCATTCCCAAATAGAAATTGATTGTTAGAGAGAGAGAGAGAGAGAGAGAGAGAGAGAGGGGGGGGGGAGGGAGGGAGGAAGGGTATTTTATGCTAGTTGTTGCTTCATTTGTCATTTCACGTATTGTTAGTTATTATTTCTTATACTATTGGAGAGAGAGAGAGAGAGAGAGAGAGAGTATTGTATGCTAGTTGTTGCTTCAGTTTATCATTTTAGTTATTGTTAGTTATTCTTCCTCGTACTATTGGGGGGGGAGGAGAGAGAGAGAGAGAGAGAGAGAGAGAGAGAGAGAGAGAGAGAGAGAGAGAGAGAGAGAGAGAGAGAGAGAGTATTGTATGCTAGTTGTTGCTTCAGTTATCATTTTAGTTATTGTTAGTTATTCTTCCTCGTACTATTGGGAGAGAGAGAGAGAGAGAGAGAGAGAGAGAGAGAGAGAGAGAGAGAGAGGTATCAAAGAGAAAGGAGAAAGAATACAAAGATATATTAATGTCTTTAGAAGAGGGTATCAGACAGGGGGTATCAATAGAAGGCCTAAATGGTCTATGAGATCGAAAAGGTAATAAAATGTATCCATGATGAGACCAAAATGGTAGTACAACGTATCCATGTTGAATTGTGAGAACCATGGAAAAGAAACAAATTGTGAAAAACTACAGAAAGTATCCATGTGATGCTACTTGATGACCATCCCCAATGATCATATAGTGATACATTCCTCCTCCAAAATAGAATGTAAAGTAGCCATACACAGCATCTCCCCTTAATGATGGGAGCTTACCATATCACCAAATGATATCCTAGACCTACAAATGCTGGTTATATATATATATATATATATATATATATATATATATATATATATATATATATATATATATATATATATATATATATATAATGAGAGGGAATTAAAGAAATCTAGGGTAGCAACAACAGGGTAAAAATGGAAGATATTGGGAGAGAGAGAGAGAGAGAGAGAGAGAGAGAGAGAGAGAGAGAGAGAGAGAGAGAGAGAGAGAGAGAGATGGGGGTGGGAGGAGGAGGAGGAGGAGGTGGAGGAGGGAGTAGATGCAAGACAAGATGGAGGCTCAAGGGAGAGGGGAGAGATCATGGTGGGGAGGGAGAGTAGAAAGAGACTGACAAAGGTGGGGGTGGAGGAGGGAGTAGAGGTAGTAGAAAATGGAGGTTCCAGGGAGAGGAGAGAGATATTGGGGAGGGAAAGTAGAAAGAGGATGACCGAGAAAATAAGGTCCCTTGCAAGCTCCCTCTTGGGCCATCCTCAAATAATGGATATATCTTTGTTTATGCACCTCATTTGGTGGTCTCATTTATTTTGCCCATTTTTAGAGGATGTGAAATAGGCTAGGAGATTTGAAAATAAAGTTATCATCTTTAGAATTCTATGATGTCCCATTTCTAGAATGGATATATTCTAACTAGATATGCATGTTATGACTAGGTTTGAGAATGACAAGGTGAAAGATATGCTCACACAAGTCAAATCGATGTTAACATGGATTTTAATGCATAGGCTGAGTCCACCACTATTTCTTCCTATCACTTCAAACATCTATGAGGGATTGATGTCATGTAAGACTTTACTTAGCTCAACAAGATTCAAATTCCTCCACAAAATTTGAAAGATATGCTCACACAAGTCAAATCGATGTTAACATGGATTTTAATGCATAGGCTGAGTCCACCACTATTTCTTCCTATCACTTCAAACATCTATGAGGGATTGATGTCATGTAAGACTTTACTTAGCTCAACAAGATTCAAATTCCTCCACAAAATTTTATCCCCCACTGGCTACTTAGCTCAATAAGATTCGATTTCCTCCATAGGGTTTAGTTCACTAGGTTGATAATTAACGTCCCAATTAACACAAAATGGTTTGGATGAAAGTTAACAATATTTAGGAGTAAGTTTTTGGCCAGGAGCATATTGATTAGACCATGATCTAGATACAAACAAACATTGAAACCATCAAATTGCCTAGTTGTAAGTGGATTCTAGTCCCAAGAAATTATGTAATATAATATGGACATATTGGTTAATAGGTAAATTAACTTGACCTTCAAATGAATTTAGCTTGATAGTCTAACTACTATTAATATTGACATATTAGTTGATATAGGTAGATTAACTTGACCTTCAGATTATCTTGACCTTCAGATTAATCTAGCTTGATATTATAAATATTGAGTTTCTAAGCTTTGTGGGAGTTCAAGGATGGCTTGAATTTTGTTAAGTTTAATTGATTTAAGTCCAAATGTAATAGTTGATATGGCCTATCAGAAATCTCAAATCCACCATTAAGCATTTTATATCTTCCTTGAAAGACTATAGAAAGGGATGGGCTATACCTTTGAAATGTAGTGTGATTTGTGAGTTTTTTTTTGCAGTTGATGGAGTTGCTGTCTTGCAAGCTATGGTTATAGTGATTACTGCTCTAAGCATGATTGCAAGATTTCCTCCACTACTCTTCTCACTTCTCCACATTGGTCCATTTGAACTCCTATGCTACCACATTCATAACAACGTGGGTGTCTATATAACGGACACTTGTTGAGATATCAAGCTCAACTAGTGCAAATATGGATGACATGCTAGGATGCACAAGATGACAACTCTATACTTATGCCACTAGCATGATTGATGAGATTATGGATGATATGCAACCAGTGGTTTATAAAGGGAATGCGGGGGAGAGGGAGAGCTTGAATTCCTTGCAAGAAAACACACATACACGAGAGAGCAATAAAACACACATACACAAGAGAGACGGATGGCTAAATTTTCTTTTATCTTCTTCTCTTCTCCTACAAGCGTAAACTAAAGAGATAAGAGTACATACTATAAGGGAACTTCTAATATAACTTACAATGGTCGGTTCATAGTGTGAAGCCGACTATATGAGTTGGTGCTATAACTATGCCATACTCTAGTAATCCAAATATGGATGTCACACAACCTGTGACATATAAACCATAATCTCACCAACCATGCCAGTGGGATATGTGTGGAAGCTATCACCCAAGAGGGTTATTGGCCAACTTTATACTACTCATGTTATCATAATAAAGGAAAATGGCCCTATCCATGAGCTCACTCATATCACCAACAAGTAGCTTTTGAAACCAAGATACCTCACAAGTTGCCACACAAGTTGCCATAGCAACCCCCTTGTACCCTACCTTTGTAGTCGATAAGGCAACTATCGATTTTTTCTTACTACTCCAACTCATAACAACACTTCCAAAAGAAAACATAAAGCCGCTAGTAGACCTCATGTCTGTAACACTACCAGCCCAATCAGCATCTATGTACCCATATAGCTGTATCTATGTGCTAGCCTCATTGAACTGTGGACTTCATGTACCTAAGAATCCATCTAGCCACATCCAAGTGTGGCTTCTTAGGGGCTTGCATAAACTGACTTACAAGTCTAACATCATAGCTCAAGTCTAGCCTAGTAATGGTCATACAAATATAGCTACCCATTATGCACTTGTTCATAGTGGGATCCTCCCCAAAAGCTTGCATGTATATGTGCGAAAAGCTTTGTGTTATGCTCTAATAGCATGCAAATAGGCTTACAGCTTGTCATACCATACTTGGAGAACATGTCCAAGTCATGCTACCTTTGTAATAATAAAATGCCATGAGGTTATCTCATCACCGCTATACCCAAGAATCTAAGTTTTGTCTGACCTTATACACCCACTTACATCCAATTACCTTCTTTTTCTTAGACAATGGCACTAACTCCTATGTTGCATTTGCATCCAATGCTGCCACCTCCTCATTCATAGCATCTTCCCATTTTTTATTTCCAATTGCCTACTCAAAAAAGTGGGCTCCAACTTATGTATTACTTTAACCATGTAAGCATAATGATGGGCCATATATCCATTATATCTCAACCTGTCAAAAAAGATATCTAAAACTCATAGACCTGCATACACTTGGATCACTGCCAGGTGTCCTCAAAATAGTCCTGGTTCTCCTTGCACCAAGAGTAACCACTTACGGAAGGCTCTGCTCAGAGCCACTAGAGTCATCATCCACATATGAGTGATGTGTTGACAAATCAGGCACAAAGGTTGATCTACCTTTTCCTTCCTTGTGTATGATACATGTGTACTTACATCTGTTCTCAATCTACTTGACCATGGATTAACATTGGATCCACTACTAGAGGACCCTCCAGATCCACTAAAGCACCTGTGATGATTGCTACTTCACATGTGGGAAAACACCATTACTTCTTACATCTATATCTTTTGTTGCCTTCACTAGTGTATACTAGCTACTCATTTCATCAAAGATAACATCTTTGCTTACTCGCATCTCATGAGTGGTAGGGTTATAGCATCTATAACCTTTCTACTCTAAAGCATAACCAATGACGATGCATTTCTCTACCTTTGGATCCAATTTTTCTCTCACTTCATCAAAAACATATGCATATGCAATATGCCCAAACACTTTCAAAACATATCTGGTTTTATGCCTATAAACTTCATACCATAAATAGCAGCTATAGTGGGGGTCTTGTTAATAATTTAAATAGCTGTTAATGTTGCTGCTTCTGCCCAAAAATAATCTGGCATATTCTTTTCAGACATCAAGGCATGTGCCATATTTGCAATGTGCCTATTTTTCCTTTCTATAACACCATTTTGTTTGTTGCAGAGTATACATACGTTTTGTTGTGGAGTGTATGTACTTGTGAATTGTCTCTTGATTTGTTGCTATCTCAACAAGAAATCACTGAGCTCATTGGAGAAATGCTATCCCTTACCATTTGGTCTCAGGCATTTTATTTGCATGCCTTTTTCCTTCTCAACCAAGGCTTTAAATCTGTGAAAGTGAGCAAACACCTCACTTTTCTCTTCATGAAATAAATCCACACTTTCCTAGTGTGATATCAGCGCAAACGAATGTAACATAATATCGTTAACCTACAATTGTTGTAGTCTTGGTCGGTCCCCATACATCCGAATGTATAACATCCAATGGTCTTGCACTGACGTGTGTTTCATGTGAGAAAGCATGTTTGGCCTACCTATTACCAAGCTGGCATGCTTTACATACTTTATGCATACCATCATTATGGACCACAAAGTAAAATGCCGAAGTAAGCTTTTTAGCCCATGGTTGATGTTAGAAAAGGAGAGTTTGTTCCTATTTGACCATCGGAACTAATATATCCTATATGGTTGGGTGTAGCTCAGAGTAACATAGATGTCAATAAATCATCTGAAAACTGCAAGAGGATTTTAATACAATTTTGGGCACCTATATGCAAAAAGAGAAATGTTAATGATGCTGATGTTTATAGAGATTGTCAGAACAAATTCTGGATGTGTAACAAGAAGGATCATGTGCATTAGAAACTATCACACAATAGTTTTTACATGGGCCACTAAGTAACACAAAAGATTAAGATTGTCAGAACAAATTCTGGATGTGTAACAAGAAGGATCATATGCATTAGAAACTATCAAACACAATAGTTTTTGCATGGGCCACTAAGTAACACAAAAGATTAAGATTCTAGCAAATGTGTGCTAAGGCAAATGAGAGTTTGGCAACATCCAAGGACTGTGATTAAGGCCAGTGAATTTAGATTATTGGAGTACTAGTTCGATCTATGTTGGTCACTTTTTTTAATGAGTTAGTGCATGTCAGTCGCCTACTATTTAGAATTTGATTATTTTTTACACTTTTCTTTCAAATTTTATGGATATTTTCTTGGCTACATTGTAGCCTAGATAGTGTTTGTAAACACCCCATATGTGTTATTATCAACCTTGAGTAGCAACACTTTCTCTTTCAAATTTAGTGAAATTACCAAAGTCATCAAAATTACCAGAATTAATTTAAAGATGTCAATTATAATTTTTCCAAAATGCATAGTATGGTTTTTCAATCTTAAACTTCGGCAAACCTGTAAACCATATTTTGGCTTACATAGACTTCAGTCGTCGTATATTCACTTGACTAATGCACTTATGCCATATGTCGTGGTTACCTTCATCTCAGACATGTTCACATCTAAAGTAAACATCCTGCCATTTTTGTTACCCTTTGCAACCGATGAATATTGATTTTTAAAGTCTTACATAAAACATCCTTGAGGATTAAACCTGGTTTGCCACAATAATAGCACTCTATGCTGTTATTGTTGTGACATAGTTGCCTTGTTACAACTTTTCACTTTTGGTATCATTATATTTTTTATAGTAATCCTTTACCATGTGCCCTAGTTTGCTATAATAATAGCACTCTATGCTATTTGTATTTTTATTTTTTGCTAACCACATCGAACTATGTGACTCCCCCTGCCTCTAGAGTGGCCTCTTCCACCTATATGAGATTAATTTTCTTATTGTTGTTACTGCTCGTTTTGATTTTCAAACTTATCCCACCACCTCATCCTCTAGATGATGACCTACCTCAGCCTCTACCTGTATCTGAGTAGAAGGCTTATTCATTTGCATTTCCATCTCCTAACATTCATCTCTTCATAGATGATAAGGAGAGCAATCAATTCTTGAAAATTAGGAAAGTTCTCTTGAACTCCAATGGAGGTCTAAAACTGGTTGTATTCCTTGCCAACACCATTCAAGGTCACTGAAGCTATATCATCATCATCTACTAGTGATCTAATAGAAGTGAGGCCATTTGTTGTAAGTCCTTTACCTTCACTGAGTAATCATACACTCAGCTTTCCTCTGGTGACATTATACAGCTCCTGTTTTAGCTACATCTTTTGAGCTTTGTGCTGTACATCTTCACCAAGGTGTCCCAAGTCTCCTTAGCATTATGTATATACACAATCATAAAATCTGTCATATTGACAGACAACCAATACAGCACATTTCTGGCTTTTTCATGCCATAATTTATATACCTACACCTACTATGGGGTTGGATTTTCTTCAGCAATCTCCGACTCCTTTTCATCACCTGTGATGAACTCCCAATATCCTTTTCCCATAAGGAAACTGGTCATCCTGAACTTCTATGCTTGGAAGTTATTCTTGTCTAGCTTCTTACTCACAATCTATGATAGAATGTCAGACATCTTTACTTGTAAAAAACTTTCAGCACTTGCAGCAAATCTGCAACCTTCAACAAAACGGTACTATAACCCTGTTATAATGCCACTGTATATGAACCAGTCACATAAATATACATCCACCACAACAACTGCAACACTTAGATAGATTGTCCTGCAACCAGATTTTTACTGCAACTTTGCTTTGACCAAAAATTGGGTATACTATACAGTCAAAATCGACACTTTCACAGAGTGTATATAAAAATCTTGCAAAGCCAAAACAGGACCCAAGAATGCACTGAAGTGCCCATGTGTACCGCTTCCTTGCTTGCCTTGTTCTTGCCTCTTGTTTGTCTCCTTAGCTCTCACATGAACCGGAGCTCTAATACCATAAAGAGAATGCAGGGGAGAGGGAGATCTTGAGTTCCTTGCAAGCAAACACACATACACAAGAGAGAGATGGATGGCTGAATTTTCTTCTATCTTCTTCTCTTCTCTACAACCATAAACTAAAGAGATAAGAGTACATACTATAAGGGAAAGTACTCTCCTACTATGACATACAATGGTCGGTCCATAGTGTGAACCCGACTACATCATCTGGCGTTATAACTATGGTATACTCTAGTAATCTAAATATGGCACATAGCCTGTCATCCACTAGCGGCATATCAATCATAATCTCACCAACCATGCCAGTGGCATAAGTATGGAAGCTATCACCCAGGTAGGCTAGCAATGTCCACAGCACCAGTTGAGCTCAATATCACAACAGTTTATAGGCTATGAGATAACCACTTTGGTTCACTAGAATTATGGCATAGTTATAGTGCCAACTCATATAGTCGGGTTCACAACATAGACTAACTTTGTATGTTTTAATAGTAGAGTACTTTCCCATATAGTATGCATGTACTCTTATGTTTATGTTATAGTTGTAGAGAAGAGAAGAGAATTCAACCATCCATCTCTCTTATGTGCTTGTATACTCGTGTGCGTGTGTGTGCGCGCGCGCACGCTTGCAAGGAGCTCAAGCTCACCCTCTCCCCCACATTCTGCTCATGGTATCAGAGTGTCGACTTACAAAGAGAGCTCAAGAGGCAAGCTAGCAAAAGAAACGATACACAAGTAAAGATAACTCCATCTCTTTCCCTTTGATTCAAGAGCAATTGTTTCTAAGAGAGAACATAATTTTTGGCATGCTAGTCTTGCATATAATAGTGCAAAGCATGCAGCAAATAGGGTGAGTTTATTCATTTTTATCACTTAAAACATCAGTTTGCAAAACATCAAGGTGCAAATAGCTTTTGATTTCTTTTTGTATTGCAAGAGAGAGTATTGAAATTACAATGCCATCACCTTCCACAGTGGGAGAGATTCGAGCAGGGTAACCACTTGGTAGACAAGCACAAGCGCTACCGCTGAGCTACAACCTAGGAGGCAGCATATGTTACCTTGCAAGAATCTTTGCACAGCTCAAGAGTTGCAAATTGCAAGCAAGAATATTTGCACAGCTCAGGAGTGTTGCAAATTGCTAGCGACAATACTCAATACTAAACTCAATTTCATGCATTTTCTTAGAATCCCAAAGGATTTCGATGTCCATAAGAGTTTACAAACTTCTTCCCATGTGCAAAGAGCCATTTAAAATCATTAGTGTAGTTCCTAATGTTTGACTACAAGCTGAAATTGCCATCAAGGGTGAGAATTCAACATGTCTTTCATGCCAATGGGTTGAAAGTGGTGCTGGGACTAGAGACAGTTTAGCTATCGCTTCGGGAAACTCATTCCAAATGTATCAAAGATAGTTTTGGATTACCACAAAACAGTACTCAAGAATAGGCAAGTTTCATAGATGCTTATTGAGTAACGATAGCATGTGGGAGACAGTTGAATCTATCAAGAAGTAATTCCCACATTTCCCTACAAACTTGTTTGGGAGGCCACCTTTTAAAGGAGGTGACATGTTATGTACCCAAAAGATGTAACTAGTTTGGCTTTAACTATCAGGCTAGGCTAATCATATTAGTGGCATTAATGATGGATTCATTGCACTAACTGAGTATTAGTGAAATAATAAGCTGATTTTAAGTCAAAAGGCCATCTCAATAAGTTATATGGACTCATTAATGGGTACAAAAGAGGTGAAATTCAGAATTTGGAATGGTATCGATCTGGCCACAGGCTTGGGGGAGCTTCCCGCACAGCTAGTGAGCCAGGCATTTCCCTCCCAGATGTGGTCTTGGACTGATCCATGTAGCCAGTTGAGAGATGCTCATAATACAAATAAGGTAATGCCCACGTAACCATAATCCACCTGTGTATGTTTCAGCAGTGTGCTAGGCTCCTCCCCTCACATAGATGTGTCCAATGACGAGATGTGCAAGTTTTACACAGCTCTCTGCAAGAAGCGAAGATTCTAGACAGCTCTCTTCTCTCTGCAAAAATTACCACTTGTCAGACTGTCTGCATCGGCTGGCCGATGCCCTATTTTGGGCAGTGGAAGCCAGCACCCCATCGTATGCAAATCCATGGAATCCTATACAGCAAAGTGACACATAAATGTGTGTAAGGGGAGTCCTATGCTAACCAGCACCCATCTCTCGGGTGGCTATAAAGTTTTTTTATGTGACGAGCCTACAACTTTTAGACTTTCTGTGAGATGGTTTCTAAGACTAAGATCATGCAAAACAAGGTGCAGTCACATCTCCTCCTTTGCAGGATAAACAAAAGCATTCAAATATTACTTTTCAATCTCACACCTGTGCATTTGCTAGCCAACAGAGGAACAGGTTTAGCTTAGGTGCATATAATCCATGGCATACCCGCCTTCTCCCCACTGATCCACCTCTGTATCAGCTCACCTTGTTCGAGAGCTAGTTTATAATGCTAAAGTACATGGTACCTAGATGGATGAGGCTTTTTATTGATTGTAAGTTGCCCTCAAAGGTATCAAAACATCACGAAATCCTGGTGGAGAAGGCACCCCCACATGCAAGACATGGTGACAGCTGCTGAAATCTGGTGGAGAAGGCACCCCCACATGCAAGACATGGTGACAGCTGCCGAAATAGCTAAGTACATGACCCAGTCTCAATCATGGGAGACAAGAAATCGATAGGGGATAGAGAGGGCTTCCTCGCTGGCTGGCCGCTCTAGGAGGAATGCCATCTCATTACAATGGGGGGGAGGAGTGAATAGCCAATCAGGTGGCCTATAAAGCCAAGTAACCTCGTTGTCTTTGACCCCGAGGAAAGGACCGCTGCTGTCCATATGCTCCTGATGGACTCACCGGGTGACGTGGTAGTGCTCTCTATGGCTTCCCCTAAGAAAGCATGCCAGATGTGCCATGTTGCTATACTTCTGATGACCTCCCACCTCTGACAAGGGCCTGTGGGCCTCCTCCCAACTGGGGCTTCTGATAATGAGGCTGTTGTGATACAGGTGATGAGAGAGGAGAAGGGTGAGGTCCTGTCCCGTCTCCTCACATGCTAAGGCCAGTGCTGTCTCGGAAGCCCTGGCTACCACCCCCCAGGTGATGGTGCGGGGTGGTGTCTGGTCCATGGTGAGAATGCAGAGAATCCACAACTTAACTTGGGACAACCCCAAAGGAAATGCCATTGTGACTCCAGAGAGTGTGCACACCTAGAACAAAGAGGCGGCCAACCTCCAACTGCCAGCCAGGTGCCCAGTACCAAGCTCCTGTGTGCTATCTGCCAAAGGAAAAGAGTAATTTTGCGTGGCCCGAAGCTGTCCCGCAGCCTCTTCCAAAAATCATGGAGGAAGCACGTGGGGATGCCCCGTGTGTCTGCCAATGTGCTGCAGGCATACCAATAACCTCTCACATCTAAATCCTGCGGCCGAGACGGACTGTGAACTCAAAGGGGATGTCGGGGGCATCCTCAAGGGCGAAGGGATCGTGCCACTGCCACTCATTAGGATCCCACTGTATACGCATCAGTGGCGGGCCCTCCCATAACCATAATCTCCAAGAGCTCTCTCTAGCCACTTTGGCCAGAGGTGGGTCTACATGCCATCTGTGGTCATGAAACCCTACCCTCTGTGAAGAGCAACAGCTCCTAAGAACTTTAAAGTGGTTCAGCTTAAACTTCTGATTGAAGGTTTAGCAAAGCTTGAATACAAGCTTGGTAGTAGACACCGAGACCACATGTAGTGCTTGCAAGGCATGGTAGCAATTTCGCAGAAAAAACGCTTAAAAAGGGGGTCAACAGAAGCTTTTAAAGGTAAAGTTAACGTTGATTATGTCCACTACAAGATTTCACTAAGGTGTATAAATGCACGTATCGCTGCTAAGCTCCCTGCACTACATGATCTCTCTGATGAGTTTCCACTTGGTCTATGACAATCTTAAGGCATTTATGCACAGAGAATCTATCAAAGGATGATAAAATGATAAAAGCAATACAGATAACGCTTTCAGACACATCCACATAACCTCAAAGAATCAAAAGTGACTTTTTATATATGCTAAAATCACAATGCCTGCAAGTCTGTCTTCAAAGGAAAACCCTCAGCTATGAATAGTAGTTACAGAAGTCATGTAGCTCTTCATCATGCACTCATCTTTAGCGATTGATCTTGTTAAGAATAAGTCCAGGCCGCCCAATGCATGAAGAACTCAGGAAACAGACTCCACCACCTCAACAAATGTGTTCTATACAGATGCAAGATACCCCTTCTTTCAAATTTTTTGGCAGTCTTTGAAATTGTGCATCAGTCCACTTTGTAGAAGTAGAAGAAGTGCTGTAAGCAAGAAGACTTCATCTTGCATACAACGAGCAACAGACGCTTTACAATACCATGACAAAGCCAACGAGATGTATATAATGTGTTTTGCTACCATCTTTGCAGATATACCTCCCAAGCCAGACATTGCTTTGACGTATGTGGATCTGCCTATCTGTTTGTGTGAGGATTACAGCAGTAAATTGGAGGGTATTGCGGAGGGTATGTGGTGGCATATGTGGGATAATCTGGATATGGCGGATAAGGAGCCACAGGGTACAGGAGAGCAGGTGGATACAGAATCTCCGAGCAATGTGGAGCTGGGGGAGGATAGGGCACATCTGGGTAATGAGGATATGGAGGAGCACCAGGAGAATAGGGCACATCTGAGTAATGAGGATATGGAGGAGCACAAGGAGCCGGGGGGCTATGGTACGAGTTATTCATGGGTGGGTAATTTTGTGGAGGATGGGGAAACATTTCATATGCCGGGTAGGGTGAGTTTGGCTGCTGCCTGTAAGAGTCATGGTCGGCAGCATAACTCACAGGTGGGTATGGCTGCAGTGGAGAAGAAGCAATCTCAGGTGCTGGGTAAGCTGGATAAGGCAGTGATACGCTGGCATCAACTCTCTCCACAGAAGGATACATGACACCCGCAATGTCAGCAGGTGGGTATAATGTGCTAGATTCCAGAGCCGGCTGGGGGCTTGACTCCGAATCAGGATGATGATCCAGCTGTTGGAATAAGGGAGCTGCAGAAGGTGGATGCATAGGACTGCTCTTTGCAGGCTTCACAATTTTGGCCAAAAAACTCAAACTTCACAAGTTAAGAGCACGTTAAAAAGAAAGGGTAGATGAAATCTTTTATTTAAATGCTAAAGATCCTTGAAAGTTGAGACGTTAAAAAGAAAGGGTAGATGAAATCTTTTATTTAAATGCTAAAGATCCTTGAAAGTTGAGACTTTAAAGACAAAGGGTAGATGAAATCTTTTATTTAAATGCTAAAGATCCTTGAAAGTTGAGATGTTAAAAAGATGAGAGAGAGAGAGAGAGTGTTGACTGGACTTTAGCTGCCATATGGTAGCTACCCTACCTCTTGAACCTAAGTACTATCATAGAAATAGTAAATACTAAGTACTATAATCATAAATTATAATATATTCTCTTATTTTCTCATAGAAATAGTAAATACTATAAGTACTATAATCATAAATTATAATATATTCTCTGATTTTCTCAGACTCCACGCACTCTCCCTGGACGATGCACAGGTGTGGCATATGCATGACGACCAATTTTAGACACTAAACATAAGGTTTACATTGTAAGGTTCTATTCTCTCAACTAATTAATTAATAGCAAAGACATATTTTCGTCCCGTATATATATATATATATATATATATATAGAGAGAGAGAGAGAGAGAGAGAGAGAGAGAGAGAGACATTTATTGTCTCTCCACTACCATTAATAGCAAAGACATATTTTCGTCCCGTATATATATATATATATATATATATATATATATATAGAGAGAGACATTTATTGTCTCTCCACTACCCATCACAAAAAATGGGCACCGTTTTGCCTGCACCGTTGCAAACTCCCAAAACGGGCTTGCAAAAATCAACCCTGAGCGAGGGGAAGAGTGTGCCTTTTTTTTTTCACTGGGTGACCATCCACACGCTCTCCAACTAATTAAATTCACAAACCAAACTAAAATGTCTTCTAAGTTCTAATGCCTCTACAACTAACAAATAAAATAAAATAGAGACAACTAAAAACCAAAACTTCTCAGACCAAATTTAAATTGAATTAACAAAAAATGATTTTAAAGATATTTTTTATGCTCATTAAAAAAAATTCCGGATGAAACGCCTCTCTTGGTGCGATTCATAAGGCTCCTAATGTGCTGCTTGCGAGCGATGAGAGAGAGCGACAGAGAGCATGGAGGATGCTTTTTAAAGAAAAATCTGATAGATTTGCAATATTTCAGTTTTAGGACTTACATTTTTCCTAATTAAGATTTACAAAAACCTTAATATCAAATGTAACTCAAAAAACCATCACCTACAAATCTAGTGAAATATACCCCCTCACGTTCTTTTTCATTAAGTAATCAATAACAAGAGAAGAACCTTAGGATCAAATTGAGCTTTTATAAGGTATAGGTGACACATTTTCTTTTAGCAACTAATGGCTAGAACTTTCAGAGCTCCTAAATGATCGCAAAGATAAGGGTTCTGCCTCCATGGATATTTTCAAATAATGGAGAAAAAAATTCATATGGAGTAATGCCATTTGGACAGATAGAGCACATCGCACTAAGATAGCCATCATGCAACACACATACATCAATCGATTTCTCATTAAAAACCAACGAGAATTATGTTCATCATTAGGAAATTTGGGGTCTCCAAAGGGCCCTCTAAGAAATTGGCATGAGAATATTCTCCCTAAAAATGGGCGCATGGGAATTTTTTTGCAAATCAACTCCAAATTTGTCGGAGGTTGGTATTTTTAGAATCTACTCTTTAAGAGAGTTCTGTTGATATATAGCAACATGATGGGGTTCTGCGATGAGAAAGGAGTAATACTCAAAATGTGTTTTTCAAACCCCCAAAACTATCTGTAAATAATGGATGGTTTTGGGGGTTTGAAAACCACCTTTTGGGTATCGCTCCTTTCCCACATCAAAACCCCATCATGCTATATATCATTAGAAATCTCTTGAAGAGTGGATTCTAAATATGCCAACTCCGATAAAATTGAAGTTGATTTTCAAAAAAAATACCATGCGTCCATTTTTTGAGTTTGAAAATAGGAATATTCTCATGAAAGGTCCTTAGAGGGCCCTTTCTAGACCCCAAAATTCCCATAATGGCTTATGCATTTCACGCTTTCAGGCCCCAAGGTCATTAGGTTGTTGGATTGACATTTTGTCAAAAGGCGGCAACAATGGCATGCCTTAGGTGATCATTATTGTAGACCAACAAAATTGCATGATTTCAAAAAATATGAGAGAACCTGATTGACATGAGAGAGCTTGATTCAATCGTGCTGGCTAGCATTTTCATCGAAGGGTAGAAAGAGAGACAAGATGTCATAAAGAGAGATAAGATGGGGATCGTTGGACAATTATAGTAATAAATAAACTTAAAAAAACTTGTATGGTATAAAAAGCTTTAGCAGATTAAGGTACTATGGTCTCTCTATAAACCCAACCGAGCAAATATAATGATTTATCATTTTTAATGCACTTTAGGCCTCTATGTGACACAAATCTTCCATAAAAAGTATGTTGCCTATGTATTTTTAGATCGCTTCATGCATCTCCCTCTCGAGAGATGCCTTTTCTCTTACAATGGGGAGCCAGGAAACTCCCTCTCACACATTTTGCAGGCCAACCTCTCTCTCTCTCTCTCTCTCTCTCTCTCTCTCTCTCTCTCTCTCGGTTAATGAGCATGATTACTTTATCTCTTGGACTAAAACAGTGGGATGTGTAGGAGATGGCATAGGTGGGGCATGTGAGGTAGGCATGGGAGAGGCGGAGGAGGTGGGGTTTCTCTCTGCATACATGATACGCATGCTCTTCCACATGTCCATGCTTGAGTAGCCTCTCTTTCTTCCCACTCCTCGATGAGATGATTGTGCTCTCTTTGTCCTTGCAAAGCATGAGGTTGACGGAGGATGGAGGGAGGCTAGGGTAGCTTTGGGAGGATAGAAGCATCCCACAAGTCTCTTACCACATGGAAAGCCAACCTCCTTCTAAGGTTCACCCTCCCACCCTTGCTGCACAAGTCCATGGCAAAGAAATAGATTGCCAAATTATGTTAACCCCTCTCTAGTCACCTTACTACCCCTTTCTCCAACCAAGAGAGACAAGTGCATTACGAGAGAGAGAGAGAGAGAGAGAGAGAGAGAGAGAGAGAGAGAGAGAGAGAGAGAGAGAGAGATCACCGAGTGTATTTCTCTGAAGGGAGGGGGGATAATGTAGACTAGTGTATATAGAGAGTGAGGGAGAGATGCATATAATGATGATAGGCGCTTGGTTTCCATATCAGGGGAAGACACGAAAATATTTATTTCTAAAAGCAACTTTCCAAAGAAGAGAGAGTGCATATTAACGATATTCACCCTTTTGTTGATGGTGTATTAATTAATTAACGATATTCACCCTTTTGTTGATGATGTATTAATTAATGCCCACTATGCATGGGCATTAATTAATACACCTATCAACCTTACCCCTCACCGTCCTCTCGCCCACCTGCCTCGGTAGCTGATTCTAACCTTAACCCTCACCATCCTCTTGGCCCACCTCCCTAAGGACAGCACAACAGCAGCTGATGCCAACTTCCCTCCCCACACCCAGCTTCTCTCCTGTTCAAATACGAAAACACAAAAAAGGGGGCACATCAAAGCTACGCTGAAAAGAGACCCTCCGTGCCTATACATTCAGAGGTTGAAATTGGAAAACACAAGGAAGGGGCATGCATCGCAAGGCTACAGCAGAGAGGGATAGTCGGTAAAAATAGCCATAACCTGCACAATGAAGAGGGAGGCCGTGCCCTAATTTGCCTGCAAAAGAAGGGGGCGGGGAGAGAGAGAGAGAGAGAGATACGGAGAAAGAGGAGACGTGTTTCAACAATACTAAAAAGGGGAAATCATATAAACATATTATTAAAAAAAGCCTCCAACCAAACCTTTGCAAATCTAAATAACATAAATCAAACCTAAGCATGATGAATTAATAAATCCAAAGAAATCGTTATGGGTGTATATAATTCACCCTTTTGTTGATGGTGTATTAATTAATGCCCACTATGCGCGGGCATTAATTAATACACCTATCAACCTTACCCCTCATCGTTCTCTCATCCACCTCCCTCAACGGCTGACGCCAACTTCCCTCCCCCACACCCAGCTTCTCTCCCACCTACCTAGGATCGAGGAGATGGATTGAGGAGATAAGAGAAGGCAAAGCAGAGAGCTGGAGCTCAAACAACACAAAGAGAGGATTGCTTTCTGAGGTTCATATACGAAAACACAAAAAGGGGCACATCAAAGCTACACTGAAAAGAGAGCCCCGTGTGTACATTTAGAGGTTGAAATTGGAAAACATAGGGAAGGGGCATGCATCGCAAGGCTATAGCAGAGAGGGACAGCCGGCAAAAATAGCCGTAACCTGCACAGTGATGAAGAGAGAGGTTGTGCCTTAATCTACCTACAAAAGAAGGGGGCATGGGGAGGGAGGGAGGGAGAGAGAGATACGGAGAAAGAGGAGGCATGTTTCAACAATACTAAAAAGGGGAAATCATATAAACATATACTAAAAAAAGCCTCCAAACAAACCTTTGCAAATCTAAATAACATTAATCAAACCTAAGCATGATGAATTAATAAATCCAAAGAAATCATTGTGGGTGCATATAACGATGATAGGCGCTTGGTTTCCATATGATGAGGGGAAGACACGATAATATTTCTTTCTAAAAGCAACTTTCCAAAGATAACGTCAAAATCCTTTGAAGCCAGTCTTTGCTAATAGATAATAGCACAATCGAAGGGATTTTTTCCTCTTATTTTTTAGAAATTTAGGATTTCTATTTTCTCTCCTCTCCTTGTGCCTTGGTTGTCCATGGTTAATATGTAATAGATGTTGCCTTAATTAATAAGGCACCTCGAATGATGGTAAGTTGGATGGAACCAACTGCACACATTGGAAGTTCAAGTTAAGGTAAATTTTGTCCTCTTATGAATTGTGGAAGACCACTATTGGGGATGATAGGAGGGTGCATATAACTTTGGATCATATGGATCCAATTTAAATAATTATCCTATATCCAACTCTTGTTTTAGTGTGAAGGAGAAGAAATGAAATACTGTGTATGATGCTATCATCACTAGTGTCATTGTTATTGTTATGAATCTATGCAATATATTTAACATACACACAACTATTGTAATAGAGAGGCGTCACATTCCATTCTATGGAACTAGCATAAGACATGACAAAAACAAGGATCCAAAACCTTAAGAATCAAATAGTATTGGAGAATCTCTTTAATGGAGAAGTAGTAGAGCGGTTCACTACAAGGATTAGCAATCTACAACATCAAATGATGGGAAATTGGGAACAATAAATCAAGTGAAGATCTAGCATGTAGGTGCATCAAGATCTTGCCCCAAAAATATATTGGTTTAATCACTTTTTTAAACACTTAGGTAAGGACTCCTCCTTTGACTTTACTAAATGCCAAATGCGCAAAAAAGGCACATGTACTATTTTTTTTAAATGTTGACAGTGGTGATACTAGGAAGTTGATGAATGCGCACTATGTACTAGTGGTGATACTAAGAAGTTAATAAATGCGCACTATGTACTAGTGGTGATACTAAGAAGTTAGTGAATGCTCTCTATGTACTATTTTTCTAAATGTCAGCAGTGGTGATACTAAGAAGTTGGTGAATGCCGTCTATGTACTAAGTAGATATTAAGTTAAGCTTGCTCTCCGTTTATTAAGTAGATATTAAGTTAAGCTTGCTCTCCATTTATTAAGTAGATATTAAGTTAAGCTTGCTCTCCGTTTATGGCCATTATACAAACGGTGAAATCTGAGGGTTCACTTTGATTAGGCCATTATAAAAACGTTGATATGAGGGTTCACTTTGATTGGGATGGTGTGCAATCATTTTAGCTATTAGTGTCATTATTAGGAGAGAAACCATGCACAATAATTTGTATGTACTATCAGCCTTCAGTACCTGCTGGCTGCTGAGAAACTAGCAGCCAATGTGGGCACTAGTAGGCTATAGCACAAGAGATTAAGACATGTGAGCTATGTGGTCTTGTAAAATCTAGGATTAACTTACCAACATTTTTTAAGATATTAGATGCATGTGAAGCAAGAAGCATCAAAAACCTTTTTCGCATGAGAGCAACCTCCATTTCCGTCAAGAGAGTATACCCAACAAGAGTTTTACACCCAAGTAGTGAAATTATTTACCATCCGTTACACAGTAGTGCTCATCGAGGCTTTATTCACCTTTGATGTATATCACCATCCTTTACACATTAGTGCTCATCTTGGAAGTTCCTTACAAAAGGATTGAGTTGTGTGAATATGAAGGCTTTGTTCTCAATGGATCATGCAAGAACACTCTCTTCCATCCATTATTTTATCCACTGATCTTCACAGCTTGCAAATTTTCCTAGGCCTCATTACCCATGAATTTGAATAACCTTCGAGTTAGAAATCCTTTTCTTTCTACAATTCCATTAAGCATTTTCTAGAATAGCCTTCTGTGCATTCTTCTCCTTCATCTCCCACATTACTATTGTCATGAGTTCTTGCACACTATAGATCATAGGATTGTTTCTTGCAAAACACATTGATGTATTTGTTTGAAAGATAATAAGTATACACATCACTACCTTGGATCATAGACATGTTGTATTTGAAAGATAATAATCATACACATCACTACCTTGGATCATAGACATGTTGTGTCCACCCTTGAACTCCCTTGAACTCATCTCACGTGGTCGAAACACACCCAAGCACGCTTCGTCCCCTTTTACCATGTATCATATCTTGTTTACAAGGTCTGTCCCTACTACTATTGGGCCAGTGGTTAACATCTTGAACACATAGAAATGATATCCTTCATAATGCGTGGTTTGTCCAAGAGACCATTTACATGAAAAAAGTCATATGTACATTGTTTTTGAATTACAATATGCTAGACTCTATGCCCCCCTATTCAAGTCCCCTTTTCCCACACATCACATCTTGTTTACAAGGTCCACCCCCTACTACCACAGGGCTAGTGGGTTAATATCTTGAATACATAACAATGATATCCTTCATCATGCATGGTTTGTCCAAGGAACCATTTACCATGAAAAAAGTCATATGCACATTGTTTTTGAATTGCAATATGCTAGAATCTAGCCCCCCTATTCATGCTCCCCTCTCAAACCATCTGAATGGTAGAAATGCAATTGAGTTATAGTTGATTTGTACTTGAGATGATCCAAATATGGTTTGTAGATGCACCACCTCATCATGGATTTTTTCATGAAAGCCTTAAAAAAGTGAAGTACCTTGAGCAAGATTATGTGAAATACATGTGTACATTGTAGGATTGATTGTGTGATAAACATAGTATTCGATGGTGGAGAGGAGACACTTCTTTTTGGTTTGATTGTTTCCATCTCTACCAAAATTGCACAAGAGGAAAAACTAACTTCTTGTTTTTGTTGTTGTGTGTAGGGGGGTTGTAGTGAGAACCAAGTCTTTAGAAGTATGTGCTTGGGATCTTAAGCAGGCAGCATGATGCTTGATTTAAATGCTAGAATAGGAGACTTAGTTGCTTTCACCTCTAGGTTAGGGAGGCATATTGTTGCCACCATAGAATCATAGGCGGTAGAAGTGCAATATGAAGTAGTGAAGGCATTGTTTGCCCACAGCATAGAATCATAGCGGTAGAAATGCAACATGAAGTAGTGAAGGCATTATTTTCCCACAACATAAGATCATGCAGTTCTTAGACCATTAAGGCATTATCATGTTATTATCCTAAGTACCCACCATAACTTCTCTCATTCCCAAATAGAAATTGATTGTTAGAGAGAGAGAGAGAGAGAGAGAGAGAGAGAGAGAGAGAGAGGAGGGAGGGAGGGAGGGAGGGAGGGTATTTTATGCTAGTTGTTGCTTCATTTGTCATTTCACGTATTGTTAGTTATTATTTCTTATACTATTGGAGAGAGAGAGAGAGAGAGAGAGAGAGAGAGAGAGAGAGAGAGAGAGAGAGAGAGAGAGAGAGAGAGAGAGAGAGAGAGTATTGTATGCTAGTTGTTGCTTCAGTTTATCATTTTAGTTATTGTTAGTTATTCTTCCTCGTACTATTGGGGGGGGAGAGAGAGAGAGAGAGAGAGAGAGAGAGAGAGAGAGAGAGAGAGAGAGAGAGAGAGAGAGAGAGTATTGTATGCTAGTTGTTGCTTCAGTTATCATTTTAGTTATTGTTAGTTATTCTTCCTCGTACTATTGGGAGAGAGAGAGAAAGAGAGAGAGAGAGAGAGAGGTATCAAAGAGAAAGGAGAAAGAATACAAAGATATATTAATGTCTTTAGAAGAGGGTATCAAACAGGGGGTATCAAAGACACGGATAAAGAATATGAAGATATATTAATGTTTTTAGAAGGCCTAAATGGTCTATGAGATCGAAAAGGTAATAAAATGTATCCATGATGAGACCAAAAGGGTAGTACAACGTATCCATGTTGAATTGTGAGAACCATGGAAAAGAAACAAATTGTGAAAAACTAGAGAAAGTATCCATGTGATGCTACTTGATGACCATCCATTGATGACCATCCAATGATACTTGATGACCATCCATTGATGACCATCCAATGATCATATAGTGATACATTCCTCCTCCAAAATAGAATGTAAAGTAGCCATACACAGCACCTCCCCTTAATGATGGGAGCTTACCATATCACCAAATGATATCCTAGACCTACAAATGCTGGTTAGAGCAAATAGGGCTCTAAGCTCTCTGTCATGCAACTGGCTCTCTAGAAGAGATCATGCTTGCTTAATAAACCCTATTATGTACATGGGGCCAAAGAGAGAACATGCAGAGGGGGGATATGGAAAGAAGGTAGCAAGGAGAGAGAGAGAGAGAGAGAGAGAGAGAGAGAGAGAGAGAGAGAGATATTTAAATTAGATAGCGAGAGGGAATTAAAGAAATCTACAGTAGTAGCACAACAGGGTAAAAATGGAAGATATATATATATATATTTATATTTATATAATGAGAGGGAATTAAAGAAATCTAAGGTAGCAACAACAGGGTAAAAATGGAAGATATTGGAGAGAGAGAGAGAGAGAGAGAGAGAGAGAGAGAGAGAGAGAGAGAGAGAGAGAGGTGGGGGTGGGAGGAGGTGGAGGAGGGAGTAGATGCAGAACAAGATGGAGGCTCAAGGGAGAGGAGAGAGATCATGGTGGGGAGGGAGAGTAGAAAGAGACTGACAGAGGTGGGGGTGGAGGAGGGAGTAGATGTAGTAGAAAATGGAGGTTCCAGGGAGAGGAGAGAGATATTGGGGAGGGAAAGTAGAAAGAGGATGACTGAGAAAATAAGGTCCCTTGCAAGCTCCCTCTCGGGCCATCCTCAAATAATGGATATATCTTTGTTTATGCACCTCATTTGGTGGTCTCATTTATTTTGCCCATTTTTAGAGGATGTGAAATAGGCTAGGAGATTTGAAAATAAAGTTATCATCTTTAGAATTCTATGATGTCCCATTTCTAGAATGGATATATTCTAACTAGATATTACTCATGCATGTTATGACTAGGTTTGAGAATGACAAGGTGAAAGATATGCTCACACAAGTCAAATAAATGTTAACATGGATTTTAATGCATAGGTTGAGCCCACTATTGTATCCCCCACTGGCGACTTGGCTCAATAAGATTCGATTTCCTCCATAGGGTTTAGTTCACTACGTTGATAATTAACGTCCCAATTAACACAAAATGGTTTGGATGAAAGTTAACAATATTTAGGAGTAAGTTTTTGGCCAGGAGCATATTGATTAGACCATGATCTAGATACAAACAAACATTGAAGCCATCAAATTGCCTAGTTGTAAGTGGATTCTAGTCCCAAGAAATTATGTAATATAATATGGACATATTGGTTAATAGGTAAATTAACTTGACCTTCAAATGAATTTAGCTTGATAGTCTAACTACTATTAATATGGACATATTAGTTGATATAGGTAGATTAACTTGACCTTCAGATTAATCTAGCTTGATATTATAAATATTGAGTTTCTAAGCTTTGTGGGAGTTCAAGGATGGCTTGAATTTTGTTAAGTTTAATTGATTTAAGTCCAAATGTAATAGTTGATATGGCCTATCAGAAATCTCAAATCCACCATTAAGTATTTTATATCTTCCTTGAAAGACTATAGAAAGGGATGGGCTATACCTTTGAAATGTAGTGTGATTTGTGAGTTTTTTTTGCAGTTGATGGAGTTGTTGTCTTGCAAGCTATGGTTATAGTGATTACCGCTCTAAGCATGATTGCAAGATGTCCTCCACTACTCTTCTCACTTCTCCACATTGGTCCATTTGAACTCCTATGCTACCACATTCATAACAACGTGGGTGTCTATATAATGGACACTTGTTGAGATATCAAGCTCAACTAGTGCAAATATGGATGACATGCTAGGATGCACAAGATGACAACTCTATACTTATGCCACTAGCATGATTGATGAGATTATGGATGATATGCAACCAGTGGTTTATAAAGGGAATGCGGGGGAGAGGGAGACCTTGAATTCCTTGCAAGAAAACACACATACATGACAGAGCAATAAAACACACATACACAAGAGAGATGGATGGCTAAATTTTCTTTTATCTTCTTCTCTTCTCTACAAGCGTAAACTAAAGAGATAAGAGTACATACTATAAGGGATCTTCTAATATAACTTACAATGGTCGGTTCATAGTGTGAAGCCGACTATATGAGTTGGTGCTATAACTATGCCATACTCTAGTAATCCAAATATGGATGTCACACAGCCTATGACATATAAACCATAATCTCACCAACCGTGCCAGTGGGATATGTGTGGAAGCTATCACCCAAGAGGGTTATTGGCCAACTTTATACTGCTCATGTTATCATAATAAAGGAAAATGGCCCTATCCATGAGCTCACTTATATCACCAACAAGTAGCTTTTGAAACCAAGATACCTCACAAGTTGCCATAGCAACCCCCCTGTACCCTACCTTTGTAGTCGATAAGGCAACTATCAATTTTTTCTTACTACTCCAACTCATAACAGCACTTCCAAAAGAAAACATAAGGCCGCTAGTAGACCTCATGTCTGCAACACTACCAGCCCAATCAGCATCTATGTACCCATGTAGCTGTATCTATGTGCTAGCCTCATTGAACTGTGGACTTTATGTACCTAAGAATCCATCTAGCCACATCCAAGTGTGGCTTTTTAGGGGCTTGCATAAACTGACTTACAAGTCTAACATCATAGCTCAAGTCTAGCCTAGTAATATAGCTACCCATTATGCACTTGTTCATAGTGGGATCCTCCAAAAGCTTACCTGTATCTGCGAAAAGCTTTGTGTTATGCTCCAATAGCACGCAAATAGGCTTACAGCTTGTTATACCATACTTAGAGAACATGTCTAAGTCATGCTACCTTTGTAATAATAAAATGCCATGAGGTTATCTCATCACCGCTATATCCAAGAATACCGGCAGTGTACCCAAATCCTTCATCTTAAACTTTTGCTTCAAAATCATCCCGACATCATGTATGTCAACATCACTATCACCACAATGATAATCAAGTCATCCACATAATAGTATGATCCGTCTATCTTTCTTTTTCATATAAAGTGAAAAATCTGCATTGATATTTGAAATCCAATGGTAACAAGATACTCCTCGATCTTATTTAACCATGCTCTGGGTGCTTGCTTTGAGACATACAAGACGTTGCATAACTTGTACACAAAATCTAGGTGTGCATCACTCATACCCGGTGGCTGCATCATGTATACTTCTTGCAAATCACCATGCAAGAAAGCATTCATTACATCCATCTGATGTAAAACCAACCCTTTGCTGCGCCATAGCAATGTCAGTTCTCACGGTTACCATTCTCGCAATACAACTAGGCTGATTAATTCCTTATAGTCATCAATACCATAGGTTTATGCATAACCCTTGGTAACCAATCTTGCCTTATACTTATAGTGGTCCATCTAAGTTTTGTCTGACCTTATACACCCACTTACATCCAATTACCTTATTTTCCTTAGACAATGGCACTAACTCCTATGTTGCATTTGTATCCAATGCTGCCACCTCCTCATTCATTGCATCTTCCCATTTTTTATTTTCAATTGCCTACTCAAAAAAGTGGGCTCCAACTTGTGTATTACTTTAACCATGTAAGCATAATGATGGGCCATATATCCATCATATCTCAACCTGTCAAAAAAGATATCTAAAACTCATAGACCTGCGATCACTGCCAGGTGTCCTCAAAATAGTCCTGGTTCTCCTTGCACCAAGAGTAACCACTTACCGAAGGCTCTGCTCAGAGCCACTAGAGTCATCATCCACATATGAGTGATGTGTTGACAAATCAGGCACAAAGGTTGATCTACCTTTTCCTTCCTTGTGTATGATACATGTGTATTTACATCTGTTCTCAATCTACTTGACCATGGATTAACATTGGATCCACTACTAGAGGACCCTCCAGATCCACTAAAGCACCTGTGATTGCTACTTCACATGTGGGGAAACACCATTACTTCTTACATCTATATCTTTTGTTGCCTTCACTAGTGTATACTAGCTACTCATTTCATCAAAGATAACATCATCTTTGCTTACTCGCATCTCATGAGTGGTAGGGTTATAGCATCTATAACCTTTCTACTCTAAAGCATAACCAATGATTATGCATTTCTCTACCTTTGGATCCAACTTTTCTCTCACTTCATCAAAAACATATGCATATGCAATATGCCCAAACACTTTCAAAACATATCTGGTTTTATGCCTATAAACTTCATACCATAAATAGCTATAGTGGGGGTCTTGTTAATAATTTAAATAGCTGTTAATGTTGCTGCTTCTGCCCAAAAATAATCTGGCATATTCTTTCAGACATCAAGGCATGTGCCATATTTGCAATGTGCCTATTTTTCCTTTCTATAACACCATTTTGTTGCAGAGTATACATATGTTTTGTTGTGGAGTGTACCTACTTGTGAACTGTCTCTTGATTTGTTGCTATCTCAAGAAATCACTGAGCTCATTGGAGAAACGCTATCCCTTACCATTTGGTCTCAGGCATTTTATTTGCATGCCTTTTTCCTTCTCAACCAAGGCTTTAAATATGTGAAAGTGAGCAAACACCTCACTTTTCTCTTTCATGAAATAAATCCACACTTTCCTAGTGTGATTATCAGCAAACGAATGTAACATAATATCATTAACCTACAATTGTTGTAGTCTTGGTCGGTCCCCATACATCCGAATGTATAACATCCAATGGCCTTGCACTGACGTGTGTTTCATGTGAGAAAGCATGTTTGGCCTACCTAGTACCAAGCTGGCATGCTTTACATACTTTATGCATACCATCATTGTGGACCACAAAGTAAAATGCCGAAGTAAGCTTTTTAGCCCATGGTTGATGTTAGAAAAGGAGAGTTTGTTCCTATTTGACCATCGGAACTAATATATCCTATATGGTTGGGTGTAGCTCATAGTAACATAGATGTCAATAAATCCTTTGAAAACTACAAAAGGATTTTAATACAATTTTGGGCACCTATATGCAAAAAGAGAAATGCTAATGATGCTGAGGTTTATAGAGATTGTCAGAACAAATTCTGGATGTGTAACAAGAAGGATCATGTGCATTAGAAACTATCAAACACAATAGTTTTTGCATGGGCCACTAAGTAACACAAAAGATTAAGATTGTCAGAATAAATTCTGGATGTGTAACAAGAAGGATCATGTGCATTAGAAACTATCAAACACAATAGTTTTTGCATGGGTCACTAAGTAACACAAAAGATTAAGATTCTAGCAAATGTGTGCTAAGGTAAATGAGAGTTTGGCAACATCCAAGGACTGTGATTAAGGCCAGTGAACTTAGATTATTAGAGTACTAGTTGGATCTATGTTGGTCACTTTTTTTAATGAGTTAGTGCATGTCAGTCGCCTACCATTTAGAATTTGATTATTTTTTACACTTTTCTTTCAAACTTTATGGATATTTTCTTGGCTACATTGTAGCCTAAACAGTGTTTGTAAACACCCCATATGTGTTATTATCAACCTTGAGTAGCAACACTTTCTCTTTCAAATTTAGTGAACTTACCAGTCATCAAAATTACCAGAATTAATTTAAAGATGTCAATTATAATTTTTCCAAAATGCATAGTATGGTTTTTCAATCTTAAACTTCAGCAAACCTGTAACAATATTTTGGCTTACATAGACTTCAGTCGTCATATATTCACTTGACTAATGCACTTATGCCATATGTCAATGTGCAAATGTGGTTACCTTCATCTCAGACATGTTTACATCTAAAGTAAACATCCTGCCATTTTTGTTACCCTTTGCAACCGATGAATATTGATTTTTAAAGTCTTACATAAAAGATCCTTGAGGATTAAACCTCACTTGTAGACCATTTGTCCAATAGAAAAACCAAGTTCTTCGTGATGTTTGGAACATGAAGTATATCTACCAAGTACTTCATTTTGCCATTCTGCATAGATAATGACACTTTAACAACATGCACAATGGGGTGCAAAGTATCATCACATGTTTTTATATAACCTAGTTTTTTCATTTTTTGCATATTATCTCTAAACCACTAACTATGATTGGTCATGTGGTTAGAGGTTCCACAATCCACATATCAAACACTCTAGATCTTGACACGTCTCTTGTTGTTGAACTGTCATATGTTGTATCACAAACAGTTGCTCACTTCTGTCATCACCCTGTTTCCTTGATGATGCATAGTTTCCTTGCTGCAACTTTCCACTTTTGGTATCATTCTTCTTTTTATAATAGTCTTTTTCCATGTGCCCTGGTTTGCCACAGTAATAGCACTCTATGCTGTTATTGTTGTGACATAGTTGCCTTGTTACAACTTTTCACTTTTGGTATCATTCTATTTTTTATAGCAATCCTTTACCATGTGCCCTAGTTTGCTATAATAATAGCACTCTATGCTATTTTTATTTTTATTTTTTGCTAACCACATCGAACTCTGTGACTCCCCCTGCCTCTAGAGTGGCCTCTTCCACCTACATGAGATTAATTTTCTTATTGTTGTTACTGCTCGTTTTGATTTTCAAACTTATCCCACCACCTCATCCTCTAGATGATGACCTACCTCAGCCTCTACCTGTATCTGAGTAGAAGGCTTGTTCATTTGCATTTCCATCTCCTAACATTCATCTCTTCATAGATGATAAGGAGAGCAATCAGTTTTTGAAAATTAGGAAAGTTCTCGTGAACTCCAATGGAGGTCTAAAACTGGTTGTATTCCTTCTTGCCAACACCATTCAAGCTCACCGAAGCTATATCATCATCATCTACTAGTGATCTAATAGAAGTGAGGCCATCTGTTGTAAGCCCTTTACCTCCACTGAGTAATCATATACTCAGCTTTCCTCTGGTGACATTATACAGCTCCTGTTTTAGCTACATCTTTCGAGCTTTGTGCTGTACATCTTCACCAAGGTGTCCCAAGCCTCCTTAGCATTATGTATATACACAATCATAAAATCTGTCACAACCAATATAGCACATTTCTGGTTTTTTCATGCCATACTTTATATACCTACACCTACTATGGGGTTGGATTTTCTTCAACAATCTTCGACTCCTTTTCATCACCTGTGATGAACTCCCAATATCCTTTTCCCATAAGGAAATTGGTCATCCTGAACTTCTATGCTTGGAAGTTATTCTTGTCTAGCTTCTTACTCACAATCTATGATAGAATGTCAGACATCTTTACTTGTAAAAAACTTTCAGCACTTGCAGCAAATCTACAACCTTCAACAAAACGGTACTATAACCCTGTTATAATGCCACTGTATATGAACCAGTCACATAAACATACATCCACCACAACAACTGCAACACTTAGATAGATTGTCCTGCAACCAGATTTTTACTGCAACTTTGCTTCGACCAAAAATTGGGTATACTACACAGTCAAAATCGACACTTTCACAGAGTGTATATGAAAATCTTGCAAAGCCAAAACAGGACCCAAGAATGCACTGAAGTGCCCGTGTGTACTGCTTACTTGCTTGCCTTGTTCTTGCCTCTTGTTTGTCTCCTTAGCTCTCACATGAACCGGAGCTCTAATACCATAAAGAGAATGCAGGGGAGAGGGAGATCTTGAGTTCCTTGCAAGCAAACACACATACGCAAGAGAGAGATGGATGGCTGAATTTTCTTCTATCTTCTTCTCTTCTCTACAACCATAAACTAAAGAGATACGAGTACATACTATAAGGGAAAGTACTCTCTTACTATAACATACAATGGTCGGTCCATAGTGTGAACCCGACTACATCATCTGGCTTTATAACTATGGTATACTCTAGTAATCTAAATATGGCAGTCACATAGCCTGTCATCCACTGGCGGCATATCAACCATAATCTCCCCAACCATGCCAGTGGCATAAGTATGGAAGCTATCATGCAGGTAGGCCATCAATGTCCACAGCACCAGTTGAGCTCGATATCACAACAGTTTACAGGCTATGAGATAACCACTTTGGTTCACTAGAATTATGGCATAGTTTCAGTGCCAACTCATATAGTAGGGTTCACAACATAGACTAACTTTGTATGTTTTAATAGTAGAGTACTTTCCCATATAGTATGCATGTACTCTTATGTTTATGTTATAGTTGTAGAGAAGAGAGGAGAATTCAACCATCCATCTCTCTTATGTGCTTGTATACTCGTGTGTGTGTGCGCGCGCACGCGCTTGCAACAAGGAGCTCAAGCTCACCCTCTCCCCGACATTCTGCTCATGGTATCAGAGTGCTGACTTACAAAGAGAGCTCAAGAGGCAAGCTAGCAAAAGAAACGATACACAAGTAAAGGTAACTCCATCTCTTTCCCTTTGATTCAAAAGCAATTCTCTATAGGTAGCTGTGTTGCTGCTGGTTAAGAGCGTTTCTAAGAGAGAACATAATTTTTGGCATGCTACTCTTGCATATAATAGTGCAAAGCATGCAGCAAATAGGGTGAGTTTATTCATTGCAAAACATCAATGTGCAAATAGCTTTTGATTTCCTTTTGTATTGCAAGAGAGAGTATTGAAATTACAATGCCATCACCTTCCCACTGAGAGTATTGAAATTACAATACCATCACCTTCCACAGTGGGAGAGATTCGAACAGGGTAACCACTTGGTAGACAAGCACAAGCGCTACCGCTGAGCTACAACCTAGGAGGCAGCATATGTTACCTTGCAAGAATCTTTGCACAGCTCAAGAGTTGCAAATTGCAAGCAAGAATATTTGCACAGCTCAGGAGTGTTGCAAATTGCTAGCGACAATACTCAATACTAAACTCAATTTCATGCATTTTCTTAGAATCCCAAAGGATTTCGATGTCCGGAAGAGTTTACAAACTTCTTCCCATGTCCAAAGAGCCAGTTAAAATCATTAGTGTAGTTCCTAATGTTTGACTACAAGCTGAAATTGCCATCAAGGGTGAGAATTCAACATGTCTTTCATGCCAATGGGTTGAAAGTGGTGAGACAGTTTAGCTATCCCTCCGGGAAACTCATTCCAAATGTATCAAAGATAGTTTTGGATTACCACAAAACAGTACTCAAGAATATTTCCCTACAAACTTGTTTGGGAGGCCACCTTTTAAAGGAGGTGACATGTTATGTACCCAAAAGATGTAACTAGTTTGGCTTTAACTATGAGGCTAGGCTAATCATATTAGTGGCATTAATGATGGATTCATTGCACTAACTGAGTATTAGTGAAATAATAAGCTGATTTTAAGTCAAAAGGCCATCTCAATAAGTTATATGGACTCATTAATGGGTACAAGAGAGGTGAAATTCAGAATTTGGAATGGTATCGATCTAGCCACAGGCTTGGGGGAGCTTCCCACACAGCTAGTGAGCCAGGCATTTCCCTCCCAGATGTGGTCTTGGACTAATCCATGTAGCCAGTTGAGAGATGCTCATAATACAAATAAGGTAATGCCCACGTAACCATAATCCACCTGTGTATGTTTCAGCAGTGTGCTAGGCTCCTCCCCTCACATAGATGTGTCCAATGACGAGATGTGCAAGTTTTACACAGCTCTCTCCAAGAAGTGAAGATTCTAGACAGCTCTCTTCTCTCTGCAAAAATTACCACTTGTCAGACTGTCCGCATCTGCTGGCCGATGGAGTGATGCCCTATTTTGGGCAGTGGAAGCCAGCACCCCATCGTATGCAAATCCATGGAATCCTATACAGCAAAGTGACACATAAATGTGTGTAAGGGGAGTCCTATGCTAACCAGCACCCATCTCTCGGGTGGCTATAAAGTTTTTTTATGTGACGAGCCTACAACTTTTAGACTTTCTGTGAGATGGTTTCTAAGACTAAGATCATGCAAAACAAGGTGCAGTCACATCTCCTCCTTTGCAGGATAAACAAAAGCATTCAAATATTACTTTTCAATCTCACACCTGTGCATTTGCTAGCCAACAGAGGAACAGGTTTAGCTTAGGTGCATATAATCCATGGCATACCCGCCTTCTCCCCACTGATCCACCTCTGTATCAGCTCACCTTGTTCGAGAGCTAGCTTATAATGCTAAAGTACATTGTACCTAGATGGATGAGGCTTTTTATTGATTGTAAGTTGCCCTCAAAGGTATCAAAACATCACGAAATCCTGGTGGAGAAGGCACCCCCACATGCAAGACATGGTGACAGCTGCTGAAATCTGGTGGAGAAGGCACCCCCACATGCAAGACATGGTGACAGCTGCCGAAATAGCTAAGTACATGACCCAGTCTCAATCATGGGAGACAAGAAATCGATAGGGGATAGAGAGGGCTTCCTCGCTGGCTGGCCGCTCTAGGAGGAATGCAATCTCATTACAATGGGGGGGAGGAGTGAATAGCCAATCAGGTGGCCTATAAAGCCAAGTAACCTCGTTGTCTTTGACCCCGAGGAAAGGACCGCTGCTGTCCATATGCTCCTGATGGACTCACCGGGTGACGTGGTAGTGCTCTCTATGGCTTCCCCTAAGAAAGCATGCCAGATGTGCCATGTTGCTATACTTCTGACCTCCCACCTCTGACAAGGGCCTGTGGGCCTCCTCCCAACTGGGGCTTCTGATAATGAGGCTGTTGTGATACAGGTGATGACAGAGCAGAAGGGTGAGGTCCTGTCCCGTCTCCTCACATGCTAAGGCCAGTGCTGTCTCGGAAGCCCTGGCTACCACCCCCCAGGTGATGGTGCGGGGTGGTGTCTGGTCCATGGTGAGAATGCAGAGAATCCACAACTTAACTTGGGACAACCCCAAAGGAAATGCCATTGTGACTCCAGAGAGTGTCCACACCTAGAACAAAGAGGCGGCCAACCTCCAACTGCCAGCCAGGTGCCCAGTACCAAGCTCCTGTGTGCTATCTGCCAAAGGAAAAGAGTAATTTTGCGTGGCCCGAAGCTGTCCCGCAGCCTCTTCCAAAAATCATGGAGGAAGCACGTGGGGATGCCCTGTGTGTCTGCCAATGTGCTGCTGGCATACTAATAACCTCTCACATCTAAATCCTGCGGCCAAGACGGACTGTGAACTCAAAGGGGATGTCGGGGGCATCCTCAAGGGCGAAGGGATCGTGCCACTGCCACTCATTAGGATCCCACTGTATACGCATCAGTGGCGGGCCCTCCCATAACCATAATCTCCAAGAGCTCTCTCTAGCCACTTTGGCCAGAGGTGGGTCTACATGCCATCTGTGGTCATGAAACCCTACCCTCTGTGAAGAGCAACAGCTCCTAAGAACTTTAAAGTGGGTCAGCTTAAACTTCTGATTGAAGGTTTAGCAAAGCTTGAATACAAGCTTGGTAGTAGACACCAAGACCACATGTAGTGCTTGCAAGGCATGGTAGCAATTTCGCAGAAAAAACGCTTAAAAAGGGGTCAACAGAAGCTTTTAAAGGTAAAGTTAAGGTTGATTATGTCCACTACAAGATTTCACTAAGGTGTATAAATGCACGTATCGCTGCTAAGCTCCCTGCACTACATGATCTCTCTGATGAGTTTCCACTTGGTCTATGACAATCTTGAGGCATTTATGCACAGAGAATCTATCAAAGGATGATAAAATGACAAAAGTAATACAGATAACGCTTTCAGACACATCCACATAACTTCAAAGAATCAAAAGTGACTTTTTATATATGCTAAAATCACAATGCCTGCAAGTCTGTCTTCAAAGGAAAACCCTCAGCTATGAATAGTAGTTACAGAAGTCATGTAGCTCTTCATCATGCACTCATCTTTAGCGATTGATCTTGTTAAGAATAAGTCCAGGCCGCCCAATGCATGAAGAACTCAGGAAACAGACTCCACCACCTCAACAAATGTGTTCTATACAGATGCAAGATACCCCTTCTTTCAAATTTTTTGGCAGTCTTTGAAATTGTGCATCAGTCCACTTTGTAGAAGTAGAAGAAGTGCTGTAAGCAAGAAGACTTCATCTTGCATACAACGAGCAACAGACGCTTTACAATACCATGACAAAGCCAGCGAGATGTATATAATGTGTTTTGCTACCATCTTTGGAAAGGGAATCATTCCAAGAAAGGCCAACAGTCCAGCAAATATACCTCCCAAGCCAGACATCGCTTTGACGTATGTGGATCTGCCTATCTGTTTGTGTGAGGATTACAGCAGTAAATTGGAGGGTATTGCGGAGGGTATGTGGTGGCATATGTGGGATAATCTGGATATGGCGGATAAGGAGCCACAGGGTACAGGAGAGCAGGTGGATACAGAATCTCCGAGCAATGTGGAGCTGGGGGAGGATAGGGCACATCTGGGTAATGAGGATATGGAGGAGCACCAGGAGGATAGGGCACATCTGAGTAATGAGGATATGGAGGAGCACAAGGAGCCGGGGGGCTATGGTACGAGTTATTCATGGGTGGGTAATTTTGTGGAGGATGGGGAAACATTTCATATGCCGGGTAGGGTGAGTTTGGCTGCTGCCTGTAAGAGTCATGGTCGGCAGCATAACTCACAGGTGGGTATGGCTGCAGTGGAGAAGAAGCAATCTCAGGTGCTGGGTAAGCTGGATAAGGCAGTGATACACTGGCATCAACTCTCTCCACAGAAGGATACATGACACCCGCAATGTCAGCAGGTGGGTATAATGTGCTAGATTCCAGAGCCGGCTGGGGGCTTGACTCCGAATCAGGATGATGATCCAGCTGTTGGAATAAGGGAGCTGCAGAAGGTGGATGCATAGGACTGCTCTTTGCAGGCTTCACAATTTTGGCCAAAAAACTCAAACTTCCGTGCCGTCTACCTGACGGTCGTCGCACTTGATAGGTCAAGGTAGCATTGGCTTCTTTCGTCCCATCCACGGCCAATTCCACCAGAGGCACATACACAGTTCCTAGCAGGGTGTCACCCCAAGCGCCTTTGCAGTGGATCTCAATAATGAGCTGCTTGTCTTGTATTGACCCATAATCACCATCGAACGGCAGAATCAGCCTCTCATGCCACTTTGGCATAGAGCCCCCACCAACTGCAGCTTTTGTGGTCCTCTTTACCATGGGATCCACCCATGCCACTGCAACCTTTTGATCAACTGTCAATCAACACAGTGAACTTGTTATCAATTTAACAAAATAATCACTAATCATTAAACAATATCTAGCAAGTTGATTAATGGGATGATTACGACCTAGCCATGCATTAAATTAACAACTTCTAGCATGGGGATGACATAGCAATCATATGATGAACCATGAATACTCTTTATAGAAAAATTATACATATTATTTAGTAACATCCAGCAGGTGTAGGTAGCATTGTCACGTGCATCCCGCACTTGGATGCCACGTAGACATTTCTGTACAGAAGGTGCAGGACCTGGGATGGTGAACTGGTCCCATGTGAGCCCAGTCCGGGACGAGTCAGCCAGGGATCCATCTCAGTCGTCCGAGGTCAGGTGTGCATTGTCCTGCACATGAGTCCAAGGTCAGGTGTGCACTGTCCTGCACATGAAGCAGTGCCAATCCGCGCTGTGAGTCTCCCTCTAGAATGATGTCAGTGGTTCTGTGTATCTGGTATGGTACCGGATGCCAGATCATTGAGTAGATAGTTGTTAGGACAAGGGGCCAGCCCATAGGGCTACCCCGGATCTTAGTGTGGGCATGGGAATGGTATAGAACCACCCCCATGAGGGCCAGGAAGGTCCAGGCTGAACCCACCAGCCATGGAGGGGCTGTAGGACAACCCTAGGGCAAAGGTAAGGCTATTTCCAGGAGCTTACAGCCTTTATATGGCTGTAGGGCAAGTATGGGGCAGCCCATACAGGCTGCCCAGCCCTGGGATTGTGGACAAAAGATGTGTCCAGACCTTCAGAAGCAGGCGCCTGATGTTCAGCCAGCCACGAAGAGATGCTCAGAATTTCTGGGAATTTTTCCAGTATTTAATGGGATTTTTCAGCATTTAATGCTGAATTTCCAGTCGTGGGACAATTCTGGGCTGGCCAACTGCCTTTGTACTGGCCAACTGCTCCTGATGGGAAGTATAAATAGTGGAGGCCATAATCCCAATGATTCACCTCATTATTCACCAAGTGCTCAAGCAAATCAAGGGCTAGACAAGCCAAGGGACTTGCTAAGCAAAGGGGTGGAGAACTGAAGGTCAAGGGCAGGATTTTCCAGCCAAGAAAAGGTCCAAGATTGTTGTATTTTTCTTTCAGATTTCTCATCATTCTAATAAAGCAAATACACCATCCGTGGTGGGGGCCATACAGAGGGTAATTGGGACCCACTACTGTGTCCTCTCCATCTCTCTCTCTCTCTCTCTCTATTTTCTGCACTTCTCCTTTCAAGTGTTGTGCGTTAATTTCCGTCGCGAAAAGAATGTTGAATTTTGAGTTTTGAAGTTACCGATCTTTCTCCGAAGCTTCCGCATATTACAGTGGTATCATAGCCTACTTCAAGTACAAAGATTCAGCAAAGAAAACCAGAAAATTTTCTCGCTCGTGTGGTTGGTTTTTAGATGCCGGTGGACTACCCCTTTCGGAGTGACTCCTATCCCTCGAAGGACGGTTGGTTTTTAGCCTCCGAAAGCCTACGGAAAGTCTCCCACACAGATAGTGGATGGTCAGATTGCATTCCGGCAAGGAATTGCATTTTCCTGCTATGGTGAGCTTCGGCGACGAGAGAGACCCAGCACCATGGGACCAGAGTGCACCAGGCAGCCCAACTAGGGCACCAGGCTTGAGTGTCACAGACATGTTCCAGCAGATGATGCGAGCAATCGCAGAACAGACAGCCAAACCTCTCCTTCCGTATCCCAGATACCAGATCCTCGTCACAGGGACCCTCTCGCGGGGTCACAGCCGCCGCAGCCAAGCTCCTTGCTTGAGTTGCAGATGTGTGCATTGGAGATCCGACAACGACAAGACGACGCCATGCGACGCGTGGAACACGAGCGTTACCTCAGAGCTTTGGACACCAGATTGACACCGGCGGCGCCCTCGAATCATTTTCCCGAGAAAATGATTTTCAACAAGTATAATGGTAAACTCGATCCCACAACTCTTTATTCACGGTTACATCAATTTGAAGCTTACTTTGCCGCAGTGAGGAAAACAGATACTAACAGAGTGATCTTAGCCAGTTGGTACTTGGAAGGTGAGGCCATTCCTTGGTGTACTCAGTGGGCTCATGCCCACACCAGAGCACGTATGGTAGCTTATGTGTGGGACGAGTTCGTCCGCGACTTTAAGCAGCGGTTTCTACCGCCCCACTACCTTGAGCGACTCGAAGACGAGTTCAGGGGAGCGCGTCAGAACGTGCAACCAGTCCTTCACTTTGCCAATGAAATTTCGACCTTATGTCTGCAATTAGGCTTATCTCATACGGACAAGAAAGGGCAGTTTTTGTATGGCCTGAACACGCAAATCCAATGGGAGGTGCGTATGTTTAGAGCCACCTTTGAGGACGCACTCTCGCTTGCGAGGAGTGCAGAAATGAAACACAATGGTGGCAAGCCCCAGCCGGCTTCTCCCAGGGCTAACACCTCGGGGGGCAAAAGCCAGAACCAAACGGGGTCTTCCCCAGGCCAGAGCCCGGGAGCCTCTGGCTCTAAGAACTCGAACAATGCGTCTAAGCTAACTCCAGACCAGAAAGCGGAGGCAAGCAAGACAGGTGTCAAGTTGACTGCTGAGGAGCTTTCTCAGTACAAGAAGGAGGCTAGATGTTTCTTTTGTCATAGAAAAGGACATACTTCTCGAGATTGTCCAAAGAAGCCTCCAAAGGCCGCCGCCGCCTCCACAACTTCCATGGTGAGCTCAGCTCCCACACAGACCCCAGCGGCTAACCCTAGTTCTTCAAACCCCGGTGCTTTAGTTGGAGCAATTATTAGCCGAGAGCTCGAAGATAAGCAGAAGGGCGCCCATGACCAGGAGTATGAGCGCAACGAATTGCTCAAGTCCTTTGGCTACATAGGTGGCCAGAGAGTCGTTGTCTTGTTTGACAGCGGCAGCACGGAGGATGTGGTCACGGAACAAGCTGCTAGGCGTGCCCGTTTCGAGCTGACTCCAGTGGACAAACAGGTTGAGGGTTTTAGCACAGGTATGACGAGCGTCAAGTATGAAGCTCTAGGTGCTAAGTTAGTGATTCAGGGCATAGAGTTTGTGCGTGACTTTATGGTTGCCCCTCTTGTAGGAGCAGACATAATTTTGGGTATCTAGTGGTTTCACAAGTTTCTTCCTGATGTCAAGTGGAACAAGCACACGTTCCAGATCAATCGGAATGTGTCAAACACCCCGGTGACAATTAAGTGTGAGCCAGGTATTCCGCACTTTCCGCTCATAAGCCACTTGCAGGCTAAGTGAGCAGTCAGGAAAGGCACACAGTGTGCGATGATTTACATCCATACAGCCCAGACGGTGGCCAGTGCTTCCGAGAAGTGTACTCGGTTCTCCATGAAAAGTTCCAGAAGATTTTTCTTCGGGACAGCCTCCCTCCCCAACTCCCCCCGTCCAGACCGAAGGATCACAGGATTGACCTCCTCCCAGGCTCGGAACCCCCGAGCAAGTTTCCGTATCGCCTTTCTAAGGCAATGGAATCGGAGTTGGACCACCAACTCCAAGAATTGTTGCAAGCTGGCTTCATCCGCCCCAGCGTGTCGCCATTTGCAGCACCGATCTTGTTTGTCAAGAAGAAAGATGGGTCTTCCCGGTTGTGTGTCGATTATCGTGCACTCAACAAGCTAACTGCCTCGAATTGACTATATTCTCGAGAGGCTGAATGGAGCAAAGGTGTTCTCAAAATTGGATTTAAAGAGTGGGTACCACCAGGTACGGATTGTAGAGAGAGACATCCCCAAGACAGCCTTCCGTACAGAACGGGCCCACTATGAATTTGTGGTCATGCCATTTGGTTTGACGAACGCCCCAGCTACATTTAACTGCATGATGATGCGTGGAAAGTGTGTGTTTATATTTTTGGACGACATACTCATATTTTCAGCTACAGTTGAGCAGCATGACATTGTTGTGGAGAAAGTCCTTAAGTTGCTGGAAAGCAACGAGCTCTACGTCAATGAAAAGAAGTCAGAATTTTATCTGTTCCAGGTGCATTACTTGGGATATATAATTAGTGCTGAAGGCATTCGACTTGATCCGGCTAAAGTAGCCGAGATTGTTAATTGGGAAGTACCTCACACAGCCTATGACATTAGATCATTTGTGGGTATATACCATGCATATTCCACCCACATCGACAAGTTTTCTGATCTCTCGGCAGATCTCACCGATCTGCTAAAGGGAGTGAAAACGAGAAGGCAAAAGATTCGAATGACTTCACGAGCGTTGGAGGCATTCCAGAACCTCAAGGTGGCTTTGTCAGAAGCGCCTTGTTTAGCACTTGCCTCGTGGGACGAACCATTTCAAGTGATCACCGATGCGAGTAACATCGCAATTGGAGGTGTGTTACAACAGAATGGTCATCCAGTAGCTTACATGTCTTGTAAGTTACTGCCCGCCGAGAAGAACTACTCATTTTATGAACGTGAACTCCTAGCAGTTATACAGGCCTTGAAACATTGGAAACATTTCCTGTATGGCCGTGACTTCGAGGTTCGCACTGACCATCACGCATTTCGCTGGATTCAGACAATGCCAAGTGCACAGTGGAGTGATCGACAACACCGCTGGAGTCAGATATTCCAGCAGTTCGGTGGTATGATTGAGTTCCTTCCAGGAAAGGCCAATCCAGTGGCCGATGCTTTGAGCAGGAAGGGACAAGTGATTACGATTCAGACCACTAGACTTGACCTTGTTGGTACAGGACTAGAGGACATGAAGCACACGTACGCGGATTTCGAGAAATTCGATACTAAGTGGGAACAAGCATTGGATGCCACAGGACCATGCCATTTTCTGATACGCGATGGTTGGCTTTTCTACAAAGGCCGACTATGTGTCATGAAGTCATTCCGAATAGCTCTTCTCCATGATGCCCATGACGCCATTACAGGTGGTCACAGGGGCATGAATTTGACTATGGAGAAATTAGAACGGCAATACTATCGGCCAAAGATGAGGCGTGATGTGTTTACATATATACAACGCTGTGACATTTGTCAAAAGGTGAAAGCTCCTCGTGGAAAGAAGATAGGGTTGTTACAGCCCTTGCCAATTCCTGAGGGTCCTTTCCAAGACATTTCGATGGACTTTGTCACAAATCTGCTTCCCAGTCCGAGTAAGCGTAATACGCAGTGCTTAACTATTGTTGATAGGTTTAGCAAATTTGTTATGCTTGTTCCTTGCAGGGCCAATGTGACCACCGACGATGTTGCCCAGTTATTCATTCGGCATTGGTACCCAATTGGCAGGATTCCTAGAACCATAGTGTCAAACCGAGATGCCAAGTTTACCAGTCATTTTTGGAGGGCATTGTTTGATGATTTTGGTACTAAGCTAAATTTTTCCAGTGCATTCCACCCACAAACAGACGGCCAGACAGAGATATACAACCAGTTGGCCTTTGATGTGCTGAAGTGTTATGTCCACGATCAGCAAGGTAAGTGGGAATCGTTTTTGCCTTTAGTTCAAGCTGTTTTGAATGACTCTTTTTCTTCAGCTATTGGCAGGACTCCATATGAGGCAGCATTTGGAAGACCTTTCCAGTCGTTGTTAACCAGGACTTCGTCTTCAGTACCGGAGGCGAACAGAGTGACGGAGTCTTACCAGGAGATTTTAGAGTCAATAAAGGACAGATTGGCTAAAGCACAAGAAGCCTACACTCGACAGGCCAATAAAGACCGAAGGGATATGAAGTTTTCGGAAGGATATTGGGTTTATCTACGGATTATGAAGCAAAGATTGAAGCAGGTGGGCAAGCAATGCCCAAAGTTGTCTTTCAGGAGCTTCGGACCTTTTCCCATCCGGAAAAAGATTAATGAGGTGTCTATGCAGTTAAAGCTACCTCTGAGTTGGACTATGCACGATGTATTTCATGTCAGTTGGTTAAAGCCATATGCAGGTCCACCCCCTTCAGAGGTCAAAGACGAAGCGAAACCAGACATTGTGGATGAAGCAGAAGTTATGGTTCCAGAACAGATCCTTTTGCACCGTTTCAAGCATGGTTCATGCCGAAGACTACGACAGTTCCTCATGAAGTTTCACGACCGAGGAACTCATGAAGCGGTATGGCTCGACAAAGAGTTTTTCGAAGACTATCCGGCGTTATTGACGGATTATTTGGAGGCTATGCAGCTTCCGTCAAGTTAAGCAGAAGGGGATGTCATGTGCATCCCGCACTTGGATGCCACGTAGACATTTCTGTACAGAAGGTGCAGGACCTGGGATGGTGAACTAGTCCCATGTGAGCCCAGTCCGGGACAAGTCAGCCAGGGATCCATCTCAGTCGTCCGAGGTCAGGTGTGCATTGTCCTGCACATGAGTCCAAGGTCAGGTGTGCACTGTCCTGCACATGAAGCAGTGCCAGTCCGCGCTGTGAGTCTCCCTCTAGAATGATGTCAGTGGTTCTGTGTATCTGGTATGGTACCGGATGCCAGATCACTGAGTAGATAGTTGTTAGGACAAGGGGCCAGCCCATAGGGCTACCCTGGATCTTAGTGTGGGCATGGGAATGGTGTAGAACCACCCCCATGAGGGCCAGGAAGGTCCAGGCTGAACCCACCAGCCATGGAGGGACTGTAGGACAGCCCTAGGGCAAAGATAAGGCTATTTCCAGGAGCTTACAGCCTTTATATGGCTGTAGGGCAAGTATGGGGCAGCCCAGCCCTGGGATTGTGGACAAAAGATGTGTCCAGACCTTCAAAAGCAGGCGCCTGATGTTCAGCCAGCCACGAAGAGATGCTCAGAATTTATGGGGATTTTTCCAGCATTTAATGCTGAATTTCCAGTCGTGGGACAATTCTGGGCTGGCCGACTGCCATTATGCTGGCCGACTGCTCCTGATGGGAAGTATAAATAGTGGAGGCCATAATCCCAATGATTCACCTCATTATTCACCAAGTGCTCAAGTAAATCAAGGGCTAGACAAGCCAAGGGACTTGCTAAGCAAAGGGGTGGAGAACTGAAGGTCAAGGGCAGGATTTTCCAGCCAAGAAAAGGTCCAATATTGCTGTATTTTTCTTTCAGATTTCTCATCATTCTAATAAAGCAAATACACCATCCGTGGTGGGGCCCTACAGAGGGTAATTGGGACCCAATACTGTGTCCTCTCTCTCTCTCTCTCTCTCTCTCTCTCTCTCTCTCTCTCTCTCTCTCTCTCTCTCTCTCTCTATTTTCTGCACTTCTCCTTTCAAGTGTTGTGCGTTAATTTCCATCGCGAAAAGAGTGCTGAATTCTGAGTTTTGAAGTTATCGATCTTTCTCCGAAGCTTCCGCATATTACAAGCATGGCCCAAACCCAGTCCTCATCTGGCAGAGTCGAATGCCTTTACCACTATGCCCGTGCAGATGATGGACCCATGATTTAACCTATAATAATATTATTATTAAATGAGACCTAAGAATTGATGCTATGCAAGCCACACTAATCATAAAATGCGCAATTGTAAAATAAATAAGACCTTACCCATATAATGGTCTATCATACATACATAAATTAACCATACCCTATCATCAATCATAAAATAGATGTAGCCCTAACCCTATTCCCAAGATGCATGATACCTGCCGACGTATTAGATGTACAGTAATCATAGGAAAAACCACAATAATATGGATTAGACAGTACTCGTCTGCATAACATAATGAAAACCCTAACCATAATTATCAGATGGATGACATGTGCCCAGATATTGCAACCATTAATCAGAAGATGATTAACAAAACACATTAAATTAACAGTGATGACAAGATCAAGAGACCTACAGGCGAGCCAGTTGCGTTTGATATCTGCTGCAGAGAGGATGGTGAGCTCGATGGAAGCTTGGGGTTCCATTAGCTTGGAAATCAAAATTGGAAAGAAGGGAGTAGATGTTCGAGAGGTTGGGAAAGGCGACAGAGTTTTAAGAGCACTCTCCGAGGAAGGAACAACGCGTCGACGCTGAGTTGACCATGGATCTCTGTTTCGTAGAAATTTTCAAGAGAAGAAATTAGAATCTCTTAAGGAATACTAGAACAAGTTGCCCTTTAAAAAAAACAACTCGTAAAAATCCTCCCTTTTTATAATAATTATTAATAACTATTATTATTTTGGTTTCATATAGATGATCTCTCTCTCACACTAACCAAAAACATCCAACTACTATATCTTGCAAGTGGATCATTACAAAGGATTCTTTTATCAAGTTTAGCTGCCCCACTATATGTTGAAAGTGGATGGATCATTTAACACGATTCTTTTATTAAGTTTCACATGGAATATGCAAAAGTGAAGTGTCGAGTTCAACCAGAAGGAGAACTATCTCGAATGGTGAAGCCTCTCTTTTTTTTTTTCATAAGGTCTTATTCCATTCTTAGTCGCACACACGAGAATTTCACCTGACTACACACACACCCAAGTAACAACACACACACCTAAGTACCACAAGGGGGTACCACCCTGCCAAATATTGGCCACTTTATATGCAGTGGTGGAGAAGCCGCAGGACGAACCCCACGAGTTAGTCGCTCGACCGATTCAAGTGAACAACCCTGCACAACTTTGGTAGAACTGGGCATCGCAAGTTGAGTCACAATCTTTGATGTCCATGGCAACAACCATCGTCCCTGATCTAGAGCATGAGCTTGAATGGCAAGTATTTCACACTATTGCCACCGCCGCAGGATCGCCAAAGAGGAAGGTGGAAGCAAGCCCCATGACGATTAAACGATGACAGCCTAAGGTGTGGGGATAGCTGCCTATGTGCCCACCTGCACATGAACACACCCTTAGTATAAGATGTCCCCAAGAGGATCCCATGACCTCCCATAGAAAGCCCGAAGTCTTCTCCACTAGGCTACTACCTTGGGGAATTCATCCTCTCTTTTGAAAATGGGTTGTTTGCTAACAAGGATTCCCAACTTCAAGGGACAACTTAGAACTGGTCCCCTTTAGCATTCCCTAAAATTTGACATATATGCTCCCTAATATGTGAAGCACAACCCATTGTCCAACAAGAAACCATATCTGGACAAATATACATATTTCGTTGCTAATAAGAAGTTAGAACCCACTGATGCTTAGCTCGTTACAAACACGAAGTTAGAACCCAGTAATGAACCCTTCACTTGTTTGTCATAAAGTTCTTGCAAACTTCCAAAGAGTTCTTGTGAACTTCTAAAAGTTGAGCACTAAGGGTTAAGCGTAAACTAAAGCTTCTTTGACTCTCTGTTTTGAACTTTTTTGTTTTCTAATGTTTTCGTGTTTTTTGTTATTATCTAAATACTAAGATGAATTTTTATGCACAAGAGGAGAGGTAAGCTATTGTAATAAGCATAATAGCACAAAGAGCAATCTAGAAGTACGAGGATTTTCACATGGTTGAGTTGTTGAGAAATTGGTTATTGCATGTGCTTTTTACTTTATTATAAAGATATTCAAAGTTGTAGGCTTGAGTCTTCCATTTCATGTATGTTAAGGAAATGAACATATGCCACTGATGCATTTGGCTTAAATATATCAATTAATTTAAAGTAATGTATAGTTTATTGCATTCTTAATCTTCCTTTCCAATGATACATTTGTCTTAAATGTATTAATTAATTTAAAGTAATGGACAACTCATGCCATTCTTAGACGAGATATCTTCCTTTGCATGAATAAACAACTTTCAACTTGAAAATTTTCAATAATAAATAGATTAAATGTGTCATAAAGTCAATTTTCTTGCTATATCTAAGTGGGGGGAATACCTCAGTACATTATAATAAAGATGGCCTTAAAGTTCAAAAATCCAATTATTAAAGAGAAGGCATTTTCTTCAAAAGATATATTTTAAAGCCTAAGAAATGAATATAATAATTGATTTGAAAAGGCTATTATTAGTCTCTCACAAGATATATATAGTGATAGAGCTATGGTGCATCTCACGAGAGATGAGACTAACAATGTACTACATCATATAGAATGACAAATGAGAAAAAATGGTAAAGTCTCTCATGATACTTGATGATAATATGAAGAGCATGGGCAAATATATGACAGGACTGATAAAGCTCATCTTCATTAAGCAAAGCTCAATGGAAAGTTATGCTTGGCAACCTCAAGAGCTTTCTTGAGTGCACCAAGGGAGGAGGAGTAGGCTCTTGTTCAAAGAGAGGTGGTGAAAATGGGCTTTGCCTTACAATGAGGAAACTTCACCTCTACACACCTTGGCACTTATTACCTTGGAGCATTTGGCATGTCAGAGAATGGACAAATATCCCTTCTTGTAATAGGAACACACAAAGCCATCCACACTTAATCACAATTCATGTTTGATCATCCAACCAACAAAGTTGGCTTTGCCTTACCTTGATCATATACAAAGCTCATCCTACAACAACACAAAGAGAAATTTTTTCCAATCAACTTAGTGAATGCACAAAATCCACTTCATGGGGCATAAACATTGAATTTGGTACAACCTCTTCCTCCCTAACAATGACATATGCCCTTTTATCAACCATCGTCTTCTTAAGTCATTCATGGCATTTAGTTGAAAGCTTTCCTCATATGGTAATACACTTTTAGCACTTTTAAACATCTAGCTTTTATCAAAGCATTCAACACGTAATCCAAGGTAATCTTTGTGTTTTATAAGAAGCTCTCTGAAAAAATAAAAAGCTAAATGGATTATCAACACATCTACACGACCTCCTTATTCCACTTAAGAATTGCCCTTCTTCTTGAGTTCTTCATGCATCTTAAAGCCTATGGGGTTGATTATGTCACTTAGGTAGTCATAAAATGCATAAAGAGAGAGTAGTTCACATTTCCATGCACGTGTTGAAGGGAATGGTGCCTACCATAGGGAAAAAGAAGCTTGGGAACTCAAAATGCATATAGGAATTTTAGGAAAACTTATGTATACCTCTACATAGGAAACTAGTCAAGTAGCAATGTAGAGCCCACTTTAATATGACCATCATCAACATATACTTACACAATAGGGTCATGAGTAGAGAATGTAAGATGGAAGGCATTTTAAGGGGCAAGAAGGTTACAACCTGCACATTATCATTGATATTAATAGTTGAGCTCGATATTTCAACACTCCCCCTTGAGCTCAACTCATACCCTGCACTTCAGTAAGCTCCTAGACCTATGAAGCTTCTCTATACCTAATGTCGGCCACTATTACTAGTCTTAAGAAAGTATGTACATGTAGTCTTTAGTCTTTCCATATTTTTCATTACCTCATGTGTTCAATTTAAGAGCTTACCTTAGCCTTGTTGAATCATGCATTGGACGGCCTTGCATTAGAGCCACAATTGCAACTTCCAAATTAGGTGCACTACCTCATCTAACTACATCCTCACTCCATTGTCACATCAAATTCCTCCTTGTGCCAATGGTGGGAAGGAACAGATCTCTTAGCCTAGATGGAGGCAATGGTGGGAAGGAACAGATCTCTTAGCCTAGATGGAGGCAAATAAAGATTTGTATTCACAGTCGTTCTCTCTCACAAAAGGTGAGGGAAGAAGAAGAATCTAATGCAACAGGGAAACCTTTCTTGAAGAAATATTAAATAGGATACATGCAAACAAGAATAGAGAAGAGAAGAGCTGAGAAGTATTCTATTACAAGGAAATGATTGTTTTTGCTTGTTGTAAAAAATGACTTATATACAGGTGACTAGTTTTTCACACTAGATTGACCAAACTTAAAAATGGTCTCGGCCACTATTACTAGTCTTAAGCAAATATGTATATGAAATCCTTTAGTTTCCCTATTTGATATTAAGATCAAGGTAAGGCCGCTTTATATGTTCCAGCATCATCTTACAAAAGGTAAGTACCCGTTTGAGCGAGTAAGATGGCAAAGTGCCTTATGTGGTAGGTTGGGTAAGTGAAACCATACTAACCTATGGAGTGGTTAACATAGCCCCCTTCCTAATGGTGATCATGTTCTCACGTCACCCAAGTATGTGGTGAAGATGCTATTGAAAAGGTGTGGGTGGTCCATGATATGCCCTGAAGTGGGGGTGTGACGAGGTTAAGTAGTATGGTTCAAGATTGATCTATAGTTGTATGGAGGGCATACTTGTGATAAGCATTGGGTAGCCTTGGTGGTATAGGCAACCTGTCAAGGAAGGATGGAAGGTATAGGTCATGTTAAAGTTCTTCATGTGAGGCCTCTTTTTGTTATCAAAATGACTAGGATCCTTTTAAATGAGGTAGTTATTAGTAAAAGTGGTCCACATCTTGTGATTGGTGGAATGAGTGCGGGGATCACCATAGAATGATTTGCATGGGTAGATGGCAGTTTACGTCTTCTTGGTGCATGACATGATACTATCCCCTAATCTCACATAACATGATGCTTAGAGATGAGTATTTTTTATGGTGAATATGCCACCCCACCAGGGCAAGGTTGTGTTGGTGGAGAATTAGAGTCAAAGGCAGAGGCTACATGCATTGAAGCTGTTTGGAGGTACCTACAAAAATTCAAGGGTTTCAATGAGTCATACCATGGGCCACGCTTGTGCCCACCATGGTACCCCGATACAGAGATGTACCTAGAGGGTTGGCATTAATGAGGTTGGTTACAAGTACATGTATTTATGTGTACCATGATATGGGAGATGTGAAAAAATATGTGATGCGCTCGTAGTGAAGTATGCAAGTGACATGTATGGTCAATGAGTGAAAGGTGTGCCTCGGTGTGTTAACTCCTTTAACTCAAAGATTTCTTCAACTCAACTTCTTTTGTTGACTCTTTTTATTGTTTTCTTTGGCATTTTCTTTATAGCCCTTTTCTTGGAGTCGAGATTATTATATTGTTGATGTATGGAGGGTGGTTGTGGCCATAGTTGCAATGGAGCTAGGTGGCCTTGCAACTCAAGGCATTTAACACTTTAGAGAGCACTAGGGATAGAGGCAAGGTGGACCAAGAGTAAGTGTGGTCAAAGATGAGATCATAAGAGGTTCCTGCTGATTTGAGGAGGATCCAGGCAATAGGTCATTGTACCATATGGGCCATGCTTGTGCTCACCATGGTCCCCCCATCCAAAAATGTACTTGGACGACGTCTCTCGGTAATGAGACTTAATGTAGGTTCTTGAAAGAGTGGTGCCTATGTGTCTATTACATGATGCAGATCCTGTGTATGCATTGGAGGTTCTTGAAAGAGTGGTGCCTATGTTTCTATTACATGCTCGTGTATATATATTTCATGTTTTGCACATGGGCATGGGGCTAAAGGTGTAAAATCTCCACCAAGAATAAGTATCATATTCCCATAATAGATAAGCTGTTAGACCATTTGCATCATGAAGCCCGTATATTCACAAATATTTACTAGAAGTCAGGATATCATTAGATCAGGATTAAGGTGCAGTATAGACGTTATGAGTTCATAGTAGTGCCATTTGGATTAACGAATGACCATGCTACCTTTAATCAATTAATGTAAGAAATCTTCAGAGAACATCTGGATGATTTTTTTTGGTCTTGTTTGTTGATGATATTCACGTCTACTCCAAGAATGTTGCTAATCATGAGAAGCATATGTGTAAAGTCCTGGAGATTCTTCAAAAGTATAAACTTTTTGGCAAGAAGAGTGAGTGTACCTTCTTTATTGACCATATTGAATATTTAGGGTTCATAGTGTCAAGAGATGGTATATCAGTTGATTCCACAAACGTGCAAGCTATCATTAGTTGGCTAGAATCAAAGATGATAAAGGAAGTGAGAGGATTCCTATGATTGGTGGTATCAGATTTTTATTCCCCGATATGAAAAAGATGTGTCTCCATTGTGACAACACTTCTCAAGAAGGACATTCCATTTTGATGGTTTGTGATGTGTTAGAGTGCTTTTGATAAGCTGAAGGTTACTTTAGTGATGACTGATCCAATGCTAAAGTTGCCAGAGTTTGGGAAGCCTTTGAAGTCATTATTGATGCTAGTGGTTTTGTTGTTAGAGGAAGCATAATGCAAGAAGGATATCCAATAGATTATGAGTCTCAGAAGCTGACCTCATGAAAGGAACTATGTTGTCCATGATCTTGAGCTACTCGTAGTAGTGCACACCCCTAAAGCTTTGGCGACAGTATCTTCTCAGACAAAAGTTTACTTTGGTTACAAACCATGAGACTTTAAAGTAGATTTTTACCCAGAATGATCTTAAAATAAGGCAAAGAAGGTGGATAAATATGCTTCAAGAGTTTGATTTTGAAATCAAATGCAAATTAGGCAAAGAGAATGTAGTCGTGGATGTACTTAGCAAGAAGGCTTCCTTAATCCTCTACCAAGATGAGATCAAGGAGAAGATCAAATCAAATAAATTCTTTGCCCTTGTTATCACATTGCTTAAGCAATAAAGTAATACTTCTTAAGAAGTGAAGAAGGTTCAAGGATTCAAATTAGAAGATGGATCTTCTTTGCCCCTATTATCATAGTGCTTAAGTAGGAATTGATGGAATCGCCAAGCATTGGGACATTGTGATATGAGGCCCCGAGCGAGTCTCTCTACCCTTAGTGTGACTCTGTTGTGCCATAGATAGAGGGGTAGGAGTCTCATAGCATGTCTACATGCCATGGATCAAATACGGGGGGAGGTGGGGTATAGTCGATGGCTTATGGTTTTGGCTCGGATTTTGTAGGATGTCCCAAGAGGGTGATAGGTCTCCACTACCAAATCTCCAACCTGTCACCCCTGGAAATCAAGTGAATAAACCCCTTTGCCAATGTCTATGGCATAGATTTGGATCTCATAATATCATTAAAGGCCACGTGGAATCTTCCCTCCATGAGCTCCCAATGTCAAAGAAGAAACAATGAAACCGGACGCCCATCTTTGCCTAGGCATATGCCCCTAGGGAGCACCTACAAAGCCTCTACAATCTTCTTGGAAGAGAAGGGAATCAACAAGAAGCTTTGGAGAACTGGTGGATCCACCTCACGCGTGTGCTACCAAACCCTCTCTTATGCATCCTACCTAGTGTGTCTTTGTAGTGATCCAGAAACTCAAGAAACCTATAGCTATGGCTATGGCTTGAACTTCGGGTGGTTCAAAAACAATAGTGCCATCCAATTCTCTAAGCCTCCAGATTCCATCCCTCATGTGGTGAGGCCTTTTTTGCTTGAAATGTCCCTAGTGTCTTTATCTCCCACCTAAGTCTAGAGAGATTCTTGGGCATGGAATTTGTACTCCACTCTCATCTCCTCTAAGGAGCAGATTTTAGTGCGGCTATGGGCCATGGCCATTTGTGCCTCAATCCATGGGCTATCCCATGTGCACTCCTATAGGCGTTGGAGTGCACATGGGCTATCCCATGTGCACTCCTACAGGCGTTGGAGGGAGGAAAGGCTCCAACAAAGACTCCTCTCCTACTCTCTAAGCTCCACTAACCTAATTTGGGCTACCTCCTAGGGAATGGGGCTCACTGAGACCAGTATCCAAAGTTGCAGCTCATGTGCCCTCATGGAGGCCAAGCTCCCCCATAGCTACTATAAATCTCTTTGGGTCCTCTATCAAGCTCTCAGATATATGTGAAGGCTCTGCTAACTATCCTATCTTGAAGGGTCCTATTGAGAGAGGATGACGCAAGTGAATGGTAAAAAATGGTAGTGTTGGCTAAAATACCAACCAAACCACCTTGTGCATATGTCCACTCATCAACATAGAAGCGGTTTAACTAGGAGAGGTTGGGGCATGCACTCCACTTTTGTTAGACTCTCGTGACTATGCCCACACTTTAGAAGATGCCAAGGATCTTGTCCCATGAGATGGTGAAGACAAGCTCCTCCCAAGCCACTAGCTCTAAGATGGTATTGTGTCTACCACCACCAAGTTTGTCCTCCGTGTTGGTCTCCATCATATTGAAGTCTTCCCCCATACACCAAAAATGTGGCCTAAGGGAGGCCCTACCTAATCGCGCTTTGCTAGGCCTGCCATGGAGTTAGGGGCATAAATGTTAAGGAGGTCCACCCGGTCTCAGTCCTCCCCAATTCTGATACTACACACTCCCTAAGACTATGATGCCTGAATCTGACATGACTTGGAGAAGTTGCTCATTGATAGAGATATATACACCACCTTGGATCCCAGATGGGCTGAATACAAGTGACCAAAAAGGTGTCTCTTGCCTTAAAAAATCTTCCTACATTTGCCGATAAGCATGATCAACTAACAAATGATGCTCCCATAGGAAGATGATGTTGATAGAGCCTCCCACTAGGGCTCTCTACAACTCCTCATGAAGGAATCCCTGCCTAGAGTGACAATAAGGGTTGCCCAATCCTTAGATGTTCCAAGTGACTATCCACATCATAGGGGTCTAGTGGGGTGAGATGATATGTCTGTGATGACCTCTATTGTGTGAGACTTAGACATGGGATTGGATGGCAAGAGTAGTCACTGTCTATTCTAGTGCGTAGCCAACTAAGGAGTTCCCCAATCCTATTCTCCATGTGGGACCACTCCACTCTATCTCAACTATATGCATAAATTAGGATCCATCTGTAGAGGTATCTATAGGAGGGAGGGAGAGGGATCACTAAATGATACATGCAGGTAAATAAAGAGGATCACCTCCAAGATTGATCTCACGAGCTCACCATCCATGGCTTGATCGGCCAAGCTCCATTCAGGCAAAGGGCCAAAAGTGGGAAATAATGTGTGAGTAGAGGTCTCCTCGTAGGTGGTGAGAGAGCTCTATCACCTATCCATTAATAGTGGAGGAGATAGAATCTGAACTCCACTCACACTCTAATGTAACACTTAGGGTGAGAACAAGAAGATCACTATGCCACTCTCACAGTGGCCATGTGAAAAATGACATTGACTTGGAGAGGAGCCAAAGCCTTAATAAAAGTGTTGTCATCCCACTGAAAGACACCCGAGGAAGTTGTAGTCCACTGAATGTCTCATGATTTGAGGAGGGCCATCTGGAGACTCCAAGGAGAGGTCTTTCACTACCGACTCTAAGAAGTGATGAATCAATCTACAAATGGGTCAAGGGCTACTATGTGATCGATGGGAGTGCTTGAGAGAGGCTACAAGGGGAAGGGGGAGAAAAGGACGCTCTGGAGAGGAGGATCAAGGACAGGGCAAAGGGGGGAGGGGTAGATCAATGGGGGGAAGCACAAAAGTGGGAGGATGGGGGGACCAAGGAAGAAGGCGGAGGAGGAGGAGGAGAGAGTAGAGGGGGAAGAAAGAGGGTGGAGAGGGGGATGATGGTACCTACTCATGCTTATGAGGAGAGAACACTGCTCTAGTGAGGGATCATATCCTCTTGAGAGAGGGGTGAGGAAGTCTTCCAAAACATTTGGAAGACTAACACCAAACCACTTTGTGGAACTGGTCTCTCCAAGTGGTACCTAACATTGGGAGCCCCTGGGGATAGGTGGGGCATCCACTCAATATGTGGATGATTGTGCAAAAAGTGCTCATAACTAGTCTCTAACACAACCGTTCCTACCTAGACCCTTTTGGATTTATCTCATCTGGATTTATCTCAAGTGAAGGAATCCTAATCACATGTGCCAGCAGCAGGCCGAAGGGGGCGGTTCACTAAGAATTCCAACACACTTGCCCTATCATTCTCCCAATGACAAGAAGAAGTAGAAGGTACTCCTTCTTGAGGCCTAGAAAATAGAATGTAACAAGGAATCTTGATACTCCACAGTAAGAGGGTCATAGGTGGGATCAAAACCATGCTGCCAATGTGCAAAGAACACATGAATCGTACATAATGTGGGTTCCAACTGAAGCACACGGTTTGAAGTTGTTGACAAACTTCACATGGTAGTAGTCGTGTCTTAGGGTATGGATGTCTATGATCTTTCATGGCTCACCCCGCTAGTAAGTCAGTGGCTCTATCCGCAATCTTGCAAACCAATGTAAAGGCTTCAAGGAGGCTAAATTTGAAGCTTGGAGCTAGAGGTCTGCTTTGGAGAAGAGGCAAGAGGAGACAGTCTCGATCACGGATGTTGGAGCAGCTACCATGGAGTCCTCCTAGAGGGCTGAAGATAAAAGGAAGCCCACACCTACTACCAAAATGAAGTAGTCTGAATGCTAAAAATCTATTATTGTGAAAACACTAGAAAATACAATGTAATAAGGAATCTTTATACACCATAGTAAGAAGATCATAGGTGGGATCAAAACCGTGCTGCCAACATACAAAGAACACATGAACCGTACATAATGTGGGTTGCAACTAAAGCACACGGTTTGAAGTTGTTGACAAACTTCACATGGTAGTAGTCATTCCCTAGGGTATGGATGTCTATGATCTTTCATGGCTCACCACCGCGCGAGGAGAGGCTGGTAAGTCACAAAGCTAGTTGTGTGTGCTGGGTGGCTCTACCCACAATCTTGCAAACCAATGTAAAGGCTTCAAGGAGGCTTAATTTAAAGCTCAAAGCTAGAGGTTTGCTTTGGAGAAGAGGCAAAAGGAGATAGCCTTGATCATGGATGCTGGAGCAGCTGCCATGGAGTCCTCCTAGAGGGATGAAGATAAAAGGAAGCCCACACCTACTACCGAAATAAAGTAGTCTGAATGCTAAAAATCTATTGTTGTGAAAACACTAGAGAGGGGAAGCGAGGAGGAGGCTCAAAGAGGCGGTAAGGCAAAAAAAAAAAAGGGGGGGGGGGTGGGGGGAGGTGACAATGAGATGGGAGAAGTAGAGAGAAAAGGAACAAACTTAGGGTGGTGGAGAGGGAGGTGGCAATGAGACAGGAGAAGCAGAGACAAAAGGAGAAAAGGGTGAGTGAAGGAGATGACAGGGTGAAGAGAGGCTAGGTTGTACAAAACCAAGGGCATCAGGCAGAAATGGGTGAGGTAGCACCGATAGAGAGAGAAAGAGGGTATGACGAAAAGAGGAGGGTTGGTGAGGAGGAGGCTACAAGTAAGAAATCTAGCTTAGAGGGTGGTAGGCAAAGAAAGATAAGGTGACAGCACCCAATCAGGCTAGATAGAGGCAAAGGCAATAGGTGTGAAGACTTAATGGGGGTAAAAAGGCATAAGACAAAGATGGGGACCTAGTGCAAAAAGACACAAGGAGGGGGACGACCAGCATGCACATAGGGGAGCTCCAGTCCCATGTCTTAAATCTTGGAAGATGTTCAAAGTTAGAAGAAAGTCTATATGAGAGACTTGTAGATAATTTAGAGTAGAATTTTTTTGCTAAGGAGACCTTGGCCTGATTTGTATGTCATTATACCCAAATCTACCCTTCAAACTTGTACACATGTTATTTATAGCTCAATACTTGCATAGCTTTTTGTGTCACTGTTTTGCAAGTCTCACCACCTCAGCATCTTGAAGGCCACCAAGCTTGCAAGGAAAGACATAGTCACCTCCTCACATTCCATGGGTGGCATCTTCATCAACAAGGTTTCCTACCACATGCACTATGGATGCCTATCCAACTGCTACTACTATTATCCCTTCCTTCACCAACTACTAGCCATTCTTGCATATTATCCCTTCCTTCAACCAATCTTTGGACTCTACTATCCCTTTCTTTCCCCCAGCTACTCTACTTACCATTCTCAACTATTATTCCTTCCTTCACTAGCTACTCCGATCTCTGGACTCTACTATCCCTTTATTTCCCTAGCTACTAAAACTGATCTTGACTTTCTTTCACCAACTGCTAACCATTCTCAACAATTATCCCTTCCTTTACTAGCTACTAACCAATGGACTCTACTATCCCTTTCTTTCCCTAGCTATTAACCAATCTTGACTATTATCCCTTTCTTCACTAGTTACTAACCATCCCTTTCTTCACTAGCTACTAACCATCTCTGGACTCTACTATCCCTTTCTTTCCCTAGCTACTATAACCAACTTGACTATTATTCTTTTCTTCACCATCTACTAACCAATCTTGAATCTACTATCCCTTTCTTCACTAGGCTACTAATTGATCTCGCTTGCCATGTTCATAGCTAACACTACAAGACAATGTTGCCATACACGTGTTTCATACACGCGATAAATTACGAACGCGTGTATGGTCGCGCCTGTATTTGAATAGAATCGGACGCGTGTATTTTCACATTTAAGTCCGCGTGTATGTTTGCATTTATCAACGCGTGTATAAACGCGTTTATATACACGCAGTAATACACGCATCTATACACGGTAATATTCACGGATTAATACTCGCTATTATACACGGATAAATACACGCTACTATACACGGATTAATACACGCATGGCAGAGAAAAACTGAAGAAAAACTGAATTCCTTTACAAAATTAAAAACTATTTTCCTTAAACCATCTCATAGTACATTACAGTATACATCATTACACAATCCCACTACATGCATTTACAACAATGAAATATATTCAAAAATAAATCATGCATATGAGATGATAGAAATGTCATCAATTTAGAACATACAGTGACGGATTGGTTAGGGTTCGATCTCATCTTCAATAAGATTCATCCTTGCCAAACGATCAACATCAATATCCATTTGATCAATTGGTAAGGCTACGATTAAATTTATTCCACTATCGATATTCTGTACTCCATTGATAATGGTATCGATGTCCTGATCATCCTCATCAACATCACCATCATCCTCAATGGTAGGGTCATTCTCATGATCATGAGAAATGGCATGCTCATCCTCATTATCATGATCATCTCTTATTTCTTGATCATCGATCAAGAATCAATGGCATGTTCGACATCATCTTCATTGCGGCTTGTTACATCCTCCATATGCTCCATATCAGTGAATGTATTATACATCACTTTGGAACATGGTGCAATAGGGATGACGTACCACCATTTGATGTCATGCACCATTGGTAGATAGATAACCTACTCAAATACACACAGTACAGTAATTAATTAGCATATCAAAAGTCAAGGGGTACGCGAGCTTAGATATATATGTACATGAAACACATTAGTAAAAAAATGTATACCTGCTCACATTGTTGTGGCAATACGAGCCTATCTTTCTTTGTTTGCCAGAACTTTGTAGAGTCAATAGTTACATATCCACTTGCATGGCGTTTTATCGTTGCATCAGGCCCTTTTTCCACCACGTTCATTTGCCATTTGACATCCAAAACATACACAAAGAAGCGACGAAAGTCAAGCCTAAATATGTCTTGGATTATGCCACAATAATCATCCATTTTTTCATTAGCTCCCTCAAAGCTACTAATGACACCGCAATCTTGTGTATTTCTCTTTTCATCAATTCTTTAATGTATTTTATCATAATCCAATCCTCCAAGAGATGTCACATAGCGCCTCGCTATGTCTCTTGAGGTGGGTAGTCTATTTTCCTTTGGAAGCATGTTTGATAATAGCCTGCATCCAATATCATCAATTATAATTAGTCTTAAATCCTAAACCTTAAACCACTAATTCAAATTTGTAAGTTAGAATGCTTACTTCAACAATGCGTCAAGACTTGCATTGCTCCATCCATAAACTGTTTGTATATTAAGTAGTTCAAGTGAAGCACGTAAAACAGAGAATGTGCACCCTTCAAACACCGGTGTCGATGAAGCCTTATAAAGATGCTCTTGTTCCATATCATCGTCGTCCATACCTTTGGGATCATCCTTAAAAAGATTCCGCACCATATCATCAAGCACCTCCTCTTCCACAACTTCGTGGGGTGCAGGGCTATTGTCATCCCTTTCCCACTCATCTCTGACAATAGATCTCGAAGCTCCAGCATCATCTCGTCGACGCTTTACGTACTCTCGTCGCGCGTAGGGTACCATGTTAGGGTGTGGTACTGCATCCTGCTTCAATAAGAGTTTATATATTACAACTCTATTAATTTAATTTGGATACCATGAGTCATTTGAATACCATCAATTTACATCTACTCACCTCTAAACCTGTTTGATTCCATTCTCCATACATGGAGATGTGATTCAAGGTAATTCGACGTGCTCGTACAATTCATCCTTGACATCGATTACACATACATTTGATCCGTTGTCCCAACCACACATCGCGATTACGATGACGCATTGTCTCATCTTCCCCAGAACTGCTTGAAGAGGTTGATGACATCCTGTGTACAAATCAGAAAACACAAAATCATAATATGTTTTTAATGAAAGCACAAAAATCGCGTGTATTGACGCGGCTATTTCCTAAAAATTGCGTGTATTAACGCGGCTACTTCCTAAAAATCGCGTGTATTAACGCGGGTAATTTCTGCAAAACGCGTGTATAAACGCAGCTAAAATATCATACACGCGAATATACACGCGTTTATAAACGCGAATATAAACGCGACGGTATGTTTAAACTAAAAATAGCCCGCCTTCCCCAAATATAGATTTTGAACTAACAAATCAACACTGCTTGCGTTTTCGCCTGTTTTCGCCTCTTCCAACAGCAAGGAGGGAGCAGAGAAAGGAGCACACACACGGGAGAAGGAGGGAGCAGAGAAGGAGCAGAGAAGACTCACTTTTTCAGAGGTGAGTCACTTTGTCCTGTGCCTTGTCTCTTTCCTCAGATTTGTTTATGCTATTTGCTCTTTGCTCTTTGGGTTTGTCTCCGTCCTTTTGCTTCTGTGCACACGATTGGGTGAATGATCCTGACAGGGGCGACAATGGTCCTTTTATAAGGACACTCTGTCTTTGTCGGGGGTCGGTCCTTTTGAAATTTTTTTTTCGCAGGTCGCGTGTAGAAACGCGTGTAAAAGCGCGTGTAATCTGTCTGCAGAGTCTGTTCACGCGGATATACACGCGTTTCTGGACGGGTGTATACACGCGTTTTTTGACGGGTGTATACACGCGTTTCTGCACGAGACTGCAGCGTTTCAGATTTCATGATTTGCAAGCAACACAACTGACTTGAATGATGATATTTGTGTGAGTCAAGAGACAGTCCATGATGTACATGAAGATGTTTGTTGCAGGTTCTTTATGGATATTCCAGGTTCTTCATCCGATCCATTTGCGTACAGCAATTGGCTGATGGAGATGCTGAATCATTTTGGGCGCCATCCTGGTCCGGTTGAGCTTACAGAGTATATGTATGCCCATCCCCCTCCTTCCCTGCCTGGTGTCTATACCCCTACCGCGAGTATCCAGGGCACTCCAGTGCCGTCTATTCCTCCGAGTCCGACGAGACGGCATGCAGCTTCTCCTCTTCCACGTCCACCGAGGAGACATACCTCGTCCCAGACACACTCACGTACACCCTCACAGCCACCATCACGTGCTCCCTCAGAGCCACCGTCACGTCAGGGCTCACAGCCACTGTCACGTAGACAATCCCCCAATCGTGACTCCACCCGCAGCAGTAGGAAGAGTGGGAGTGGAGGATGCGGCGGGTGCTTTGGTGGGGGAGGTGGGGGAGGTAGTAGGGCACGCGGTGAGAGAGGAGATAGAGGGAGAAGAGTTAGAGGAGACAGTTGAGAAGAGGAGGAGATGAGAGAGATGGAGAGAGTGGTCTGCTATGATGTGACGGATAGGGGCGGGATAGTGATTCTCGGATGTATGGGGAAGGACGCGAATAAGGGAGATCTTAAGTAATAAAAGATCTCACCTTAAAAAACTCGCGTACGATGACCGGCTAAATGTAGCTGCGGGTGGCTATCCTGCCGAGAAACCTGCCACTGCGCACAAACGCGAGTGGAAGGAGGCAAAGAAACGAGCAGAGGGTGGCGTGAAGAGCAGGCAGCATGTGGAGGCACGACGGATCCAGATGGAGACCATTGGATCTTCGCATTTCGGATCTGGCGGCGTCGAGTCATGGGAGGCAGAGTTCGTATCTTGCCACTTTATTTGATTGTTTACTTAATTCATTGATTCTATGATTGTTTTAATCTTACAAATTGTGTTGATTATGATACAGCGACGGGTTATGGGGAGGAAGCCCACAACCCACGATACTGCGTATGCTCGCCGGCATAGCAGACGTGACACGTGGGCCATCTTCAGAGCCGAGGGACGTATTACGGACGCGCAGTTTGAGATGGCCATGAGACCATACGGTCGACAGGTACTTGAAAATTCTAAACGAATGATTTTGGTTTATTGAATTACATATATATATACTTATATACTATATATTACTTGAACAGGCACAAGCTGCTGATGATCCACCGGTCGCCACTGCAGAGGGTGGACGTGAGCACTACTCATCGGACATTCCGACCGATGTGAGCTCATCTGAGCATGGAGGGAGCACCGAGTCATCATCTGGGTCTGAGTAGTACTCAGACTTATAGTATCACATTCCATATTGAGGATGTGATTGTATATATTTTTTTGTAAACTGAAGCCATGGGCTACTTCGAGATATGGACTCCCTTGTATACATGTATGAAATTTTGATAGTAATATTGAATTGATTGATCGATAGTATTACATTCATGTCTGTCTTGAATCGTGTATTGACAATGTATGCATTCATGTCGTTCTTGTCTTAATCTCCCTCGTGCATATGTTCTTCGTGGATGGTCTAATGGGATGGTCTAATGCACAAAAAAAAAAATCCAGAGAGTGCTATTGGGTGCTGGAATGCTGGAACAGTATTCAGGCACCAAATAGCACTCTCTGGATTTTTTTTTTGCTCTCTGTTCGCGTGTATAAACGCGTCAGAACTGGTAAAACTCGCGTGTATCTACGCGGATACTCTGGAAAATACGCGTGTATTAATGCGTCAAAACTGGCAATTACGCGTGTATGAGCGCATCTAAATTAAAGAAACGCGTGTATAGACGCAGGTATAAACGCGTCTGAGACATCTGAACTGAACAGAACGCGGCTATACAACCGTGTATCAGCGCGTCTAAAATAAGAAAAAGCGTGTATAGCCGCATGTATCAACGCGTCTGTAAAAAGAACGCGGCTACACACCCGTGTATAAGCGCGTCTGAGAGGTGCTATACACGCGCTTTTACACGCATGTCTGTGGCCGCGATGATACACGCGCTGATACACGGGCCCGCTACTTTTTTTCACAAGTCATTTTTAGCGGCTAGGAGCGCGGGTATGAGCCCGATCCCTTGTAGTGTAAAAGCATTGAATTTCATGCATCCATAAAGTTTGTCTCTCTCATGGTCGCTAACTTACACATGGCCTCCCAACTATTATCCCTTCGTTCATAGCTAATCAATCTCGACCCACACCTATTTGTCATACTCATAGCTAATAGCATTGATTTACATACATCCACAAAGGTTCTCTCTCATGATCATTAACTGGTTGAGATATTAAGCTCAACTAGTGTGGATATGGATGACAAACACCACAATGACACCTCCACACTTATGCCACTGGCATGGTTGGTGAGATCATGGTTATATCATCAACTTATATGCCACTAGTAGTTTATAGGCCGTGTGATAGCCATTTTGGTTTCCTAGAGTTATGGCATACTTATAGCACTAGCTCATGTAGTTAGAGGCTCGCACTATAGATCAACCTTTGTATGTTATAGCACTAGCTCGTGTAGTCAGTCTCACACTATAGATCAACCTTTGTATGTTATAGAAGTAGAAGAGTACTTTCCCTCTTATAGTATATACTCTTATCTTTATGTTATGGTTGTAGAAAAGAGAAGAAAATTCAAACATCCATCTCTCTTGTGTGCTTGTATACTCTTATATGTATGTGTTTGCTTGCAAGGATCTCAAGCTCACCCTTCCCACATTCTTCTCATAGAGCATCAGTTTGCATGAAGAGATCAAGAAGCAAGAAAAGGAAGCAGTACATGGGTAAGGGTAACTCTATCTCTTTCCCTTTAATTTAGAAGTAAATCTTTACATACTAGGTAAGACTAGCAGGCAAGCACAACAAATAGTAAGATGCACTATCATAACTCTTTGCCTTTGATTTGAAAGCAAATATCTGTAGGTAGCTACTACTGGCAAGAGTAGTAGGCATGCATACTAAATAGTAAGATGCACTATCATAACTCTTTGCCTTTGATTTGAAAGCAAATATCTGTAGGTAGCTACTACTGGCAAGAGTAGTAGGCATGCATACTAAATAGTAAGGTGCACTATCACATCTTGATCCGGTGAAGTAAAGGGGTATTATATTATGTGGGATATGAACCTTAGTGATTTCAAAACTGGATTTGGGGCCGATTTCGGGCCCTGTCTTGGCTATGTAAGTTTTTGGTATGAACTCTATGGGAATATTGGTTTTAACTGTGTATGCAATTTTTGGTTCGGTACAAAGTTACGATAAAATTTTGGTAACAAGATAGTTGGTGTGCAAAAAATCTAAGATTTATAGGTTGTTGGTGGGATGTATGTTTATGTGACTAGTTCACATATAGCTGCAATATAACACGATTATAGTACTGTTGTGTTGGAGATTACAGGTTTGTTGTAAGTGCAAAAGTTTTTTGCAAGCAATATTTGGTAAGCTGCTATAGGTAATCATGTTTGATATTCTATCCTAGATTATGAGCAAGAAGCTAGACAAGGATAACTTACAAGCATGGAAGATCAAGATAACAAAATTCCTCGTGTGAAAAGGATACTAGGAGTTTATTTTAGGTGACAAGGGAGGAGCTAGAGCTTCTAGAAGAAAATGTTACTCATGAGCTGCCTTTAAGTCGTGGCATGAGAGAGCTATAGTGGTTATCTATTAACGTGTCAGGATGATATGATTGGTTACCTATACAAGACGTAGTAGTGATAACTTACAAGATTTGCAAGCACTATTTGGTAAGTTGCTACAGAAAATCATGTTTGATAGTCGAAATCCTATATTATGAGCAAGAATCTTGACAAGGATAACTTCCAAGCATAGAATTTTAGATGACAAAATTCGTCATGGGAAAAGGATATCGGGAGTTTATTTTAGGTGACAAGGAGGAGCTGGAGCTTCCAAAAGAAAATTTTACTCCTTAGTTACCTTTTAGCTAAATATTAACGTGTCAGGATGCTATGATTGGTCATATATACAAGAGGCAGCAATACAAGATGCGTGAGAGAGCCAACAAAGTAATGTAGCTGGATAAGGATAACTTCCAAGCATGGAAGTTCAAGATGACAAAATTCCTCATGTGAAAAGGATATTGGGAGTTTATTTCAAGGTGATGAGGAGGAGGTGGAGCTTCTAGAAGAAAATGTTACTCCTCAGCTGCCTTTAAGTCGTGGCATGAGAGAGCTAGCAAAGTGATATAGTGGTTATATATTAACGTGTTTGGATGCTATGATTGGTCATATATATAAGATGCAGTGGAATAACTAACAAGGATGCATGAGAAAGCCAACAAAGTGATGTAGTGGTTGTCTCTTAATGTGCTAGATGCTATGATTGGTCATATATACAAGATGTAGTAACAATTAAGGATGCATGGGATACCTTGATTAAACTATATAGCATAAGTATTTGTTGGATGTGAAAGGAGATACGCTGCACAGACTCATAGACAAAACACGTATACGAGCTTAAAGAGTGACAGAGATTATGTGAAAGCTGGAAGTACTCAATTGGTGGATAATGAGCAAGTGGAGTACAAATTACTAGTAGCCCTAGCACTAGAGTTTACGTGGCTGACACACTAAGGGTGTGTTCTCACGGGGGAAAAACCCCTGCCAGCATAGGGTAAAAATTGCCCGAGATCAGTGTTATTCACACATGAACTTCCCGGAGGTAGAAGGCTAACAAACCCCCCTGAAGTGAATGGTGTGAACGGATACAAGGTGTAGCAAACTACCCTGGTAGAGGTAATAAGTTCAGATCCTATCGAAAAGCTTCAAAATTTTCCTTGGAAAGGGTCTTGGTAAATCCATCTACCACATTGGCATGTGTTAGCACGTAGGTCAAGGCTATATCTCCAGCATGGAGGTGTTCCCTGACATCGTGATAATGCACCTTAATATGCTTCGTCCACGCATGGAAAACTGGATTCCGTGCAACTGCTAATGTGCTCTAACTATATTAGTGTAAAGGGTGGTAATAGACTACTATTTGATAATAAGATCAACTAAAAGACGGCGGAGCCAGACACTCTCCACAGTAGCTCTGAAGGTTGTCCTATATTCAGCTTCACAACTAGACGTGACTACTGTCAGCTGCTTCTTGCTAAGTCATGAGATGCATAAGCTTCCAATAAGGAAATAGTATCCACTGATTGACACTCATGTCAGAACATCTTGCCCACAGTCACTATTTGTGTAGGCAGACAAGCATACAGAAGACGTGCTGCTATAAAACAATGCATGGTGCTGAGTGCCTTGAAGGTAGTAAAAGACAAACTTCACTGCTTGCTAATGCCAAGTGACGAGACAAAGCATAAACCTACTCAATTGCAACACTACATACTGAATGTCCAGACAGGTAGTTCATAGATATATAAGGCATCAGACAGCTTGTTGATAAGTGGCAACATCAAAGGGATTAGAAGAGTCCTCAATTGATAGGTGGAGATTGGGTTCCACAAGAGTAGAAACAAGTTAGCCATCTGTCATTTGGAATCGTTTCCAAGAGCTGCTCCATGTATCTTCTTTGAGATAATATGATGCCCCCCTCAATCAGAACAAACTCGCTATACCCAAATAATAATGCAGAAGACCCATGTCGAAAAAATCAAATGCATTCTGCAAGTCAGCTACTATGAAAGTTGCAATGTGCCCCTCATCAGGGCCCGTCATGAGCTGATCATCCACATGAAGGTTCAGGATAAGGAGATGATCCCCTTATTTTCAGACATAAAGAGTGCTTCAGTGGGGCTAATTTGAAATAGGCAAGAGAGCAAGCATGCATGTATCTTCTGATACCAAGTACCAGGAGCTTGTTTAAGGCCATATAGTGTTTTGCGCAATCTTCATACTCAATGCTCTGCACCCTGCTAAACAAAGCCAGGAGGTTGTGTGACATAAACCTCTTCCTACAAATCACCATTCAGAAATGGAGTTTTGATATCCAACGGATGCACGTTCCAACCTTTATGTATAGCCAATGCAACAATAGTCTAGATGGTCATCATACATGATGTAGGTGCAAAAGTCTCATCATAGTCAATGCCTTCTCTCTAGGCATAGCCCTTGGCAACTAATCAAGCCTTATACAAATCGATGGAGCCATCAAGCTTCCACTTTAGCTTAAGCACCCACTTGGTGCCTATAGCATGCTTGCTGGCAGTAGATCACACAACTCTCATGTATCATTTCTGGCAATGGAGTCCAACTCCAAACGCATGGCTGAAACCCAATTGTCATCCTCCAATGCATCAACGTGAGAAATTGGGGTTCCTCATTCAGTGTAGCGACAAGGGTTGTGTCTACAAAATGAGATGCATGTCTAGAGGCAGATCGTGTCCTTCTTGGAAAAGGTACAAGCAACTTGCTATCACGCAAGTTAGCCCGGAGCCAAAAAGGAATCCTATGAGAATCACAAACAGCTGCATCCTCTTCAATTAATGCATCACCCAATGAATCCAGATTAAAGGGTTGCTGATTTGGAGGAGCAATAGGGATATTGTTGAATTCGAGGAGCAATAGGGATATTGTTGAATTGCTAAATCTGTGGATGGGTGGCAGTAGGTTGAGTCAGAGCCAATGCGACGGGCTGAGTTAGCACCAGTACACCAAACAAAGGTAACAATGTATTAAATACATCCAAAGCATGAATGGATGATTGTAGCCGATAGGATAGCATAGGTTGAGATGCATATTCATCAAAGATGACATCTTTGGATACAATCACCTTTCAACTGGACGGAACATGCAGCCAATATCCTTTTCTCTCACTACTATACCCCATAAAGATACATTTCAAAGCCTTTGCTTCAAGCTTATGTTTTGTGTTGTGCTAGTACATGCACATAAACCAGACAACTAAAAATGCACATATGAGTAATGACTAGAATTCTGCCATTCCAAGCTTCATAAGTTGTCATAGCTTTCACGACCTTAATTTGATAGCGGTTCAGTACATAATTAGCACACATGACTGCTTCAAGCCAAAATCTAGAAGGTAGATCCTTGCTTTTGAGCATACATCTGGCCATTTCCATGAGTGTTCGATTTTGGCATTTCAGCCCCACAACATTCTATTGTGGTGTATAAGGATTAGTACATTGATGAGAAATGCCAAGGGATAGCATAAAAGTAGTAAACTCCTTTGACAAATATTCCCCCACTCAGTTGGTACATAATGTCAGCAACTTATGGTTTTAAGCATTCTAAGAAAGAGGAAGAAATTGACGAAAAACTGAGGCATCCGACTTGACCTTCATACCATACACCCAGTAGAAGCGTGTGTAGTCATCAGTGAAAGTCATGAAGTACAAATGTCTGCTGAAAGAGGGAGCTACATAGGATCACAGAGATCACTGTGCACAAGCTGCAATGGGTGAGTAGCATCCACAATGCCATCTTTCATAAAGGACTGACGATACATCTTTCCCAGTATACATCCCTCGCATACATTCTTGTGGGGGAGCTTCATAGGGCGGTAGCTCATTAACCATAGCTTGACACTGTAAAACAGTAGAAGAGATGAAAAATTCAAGTGACCAAATCGAGAATGCCAAAGCTTAGTGTCACGCTGGATTTATGGCGTGGGGAAACAATCAAAGAATCTGCATGAGGATCAGGCCTCCTATCATACATGTCAAGCCTGTATATTAGACAAGAGAAGCGCATCAGAATCAATTTTGTGTCGTGAATGAAACAACAATGATTAAAAAACTAGATCTTCAAGCCAGCTTTGGTAAGTGCTGAGATAGAAATGAGATTCGTTGCAGATTCTAGGTACATAGAAGGTGTCAACAAGAGAATAAGTACTCCCAGAACATGAAGTCAATTCCACATTGCTAATGCCTTTGATAACATAGGATGCATTGTTAGCAGACAAAACTGTTCCACCTAACGAAGCATCTCTCAAGGTAGTAAATGGCTTCTTGCATGAAGTAATGTGCTTAGTGGAATCGGAATCAAAGTACCAAGCATTCGACAACAAGGACAGACAAGAGGAAGGCAGGCAGGCAAATCATTGCATGTTACTATAAGTGTATAGCCATCATGTGTAAAATTTACTTCCTCTGCATTGTCACTTGTAGTGGCAGCAAGTTCTTCTGCTTCATCTTCTTCTCACTCTCCTTTCGCTTCTAGCAGCCCTCTAGAACATGACCAGGTTTTTGACAGTAATTGCATCTCTTCTTCTTCTAAGTTGGTTCCACTTTGGGCTTAGGGGTATCTGACTGGGCTTGTGCTTTGCCCTTAGGCTTAGCACGAGATGGAGCCCTAGATTTACCTTCACCATGATGGGAGGCAACAAAGGCTTGATCAAGCATATGGTTTCGATTGGAACAAGATTGCTCTTCTTATAACCAAACAGCCACCAACTCATCAAAAGTATACAAATGTGTATTCCTCTTTATGAGGAGGCGGAGTGTAGTAGAAAAGTCGAGCACTGAATGCTAACTGTGCTGAAAGCAGAAAGCTAAGCATTGAACACTGACTCCGTTGAAAGTAAACTCGGCCAAGAAAGTAAACCCGGCCCAAGGAAGTGTAGTAGAAAAGCCGAGCAAGCACTGAATGCTAACTGTGCTGAAAGCAGAAAGCTAAGCATTGAACACTGACTCCGTTGAAAGTAAACTCGGCCAAGAAAGTAAACCCGGCCCAAGGAAGTAAACCCTACCAATCGCTGAATCCTAAAAGCTAAAGACGGAAAGCTAACTCTACACTGAATGCAAAAAATTGAAGCTTGGAAGCTGAATCCAGAATGCCAAGCACTGACTGCTAAAAGTACCAAGCCGAAGACAAAAAATAGACTTTTGAAGGTAGAGAGCCAAATGCTAAAGGCATAGAGTAAAGTGCTGAAAGACGAAAGCCACGAGCTGAAGACAGAGGCTAAGCACTGAATGTTGAAGAGTGAAAGCCAACAAACACTGAATGCGAAAAGAACATGGCTGAGCTATAGACTAGGCAAAACTGATTGACATAGCTAAATGAGCTGACCAAGTAAAATCAACTGATGCAAAGGTCAAATGCTCAAGAAGAATGCGGAGGAGTTGATAGGTCAAAGTTGATGGATGCAAAAGTCCAATGTCAAAAGAAAGGTGAATGATTGAACAACAGCAGCAAGAGTAGAACCATCTGAAAAACTCTAATGTAAGCTGAGTGAAGAGCTAGTGCATGTGTGAGCCTTGGATGTACGGCAGTATTAACAAAAATGACACCAATGTACAAAAGAAGGCAAAAAACCCTAGATCTAAGAATTGAGTGAGAGCACAAACTTGATGAATAGTAGCATAAATTAGATACACCAAAAAATACAGAAAAGGGACAAAAGCCCTAGAATTCAACAAAACATAGCTCCTTACCCAAGATGTACAGTGGTGTAGCTTAATGAGTCGTGATAATGATTAGCAGCGACGGGCAAAGAGCTGTTGGTTGTGAAGCCAAACTTCAAACCCTATGCACTGTCTTCAAGACAACAATTCTCTGATACCAATGTTGAATGTGAAAGGAGATGCGCTACACATACTCAAAGACAAAACATGTACACGAGCTCAGAGAGAGACAGAGAAGATGTGAAAGCTGGAAGTACTCAATTGGATAATGAGAAAGTGGAGTACAACTTACATGTAGCCCTAGCACTAGGGCTAATGTGGCTAACACACTAAGGGTGTGTTCTCACGGGGAAAAAACCCCTTCTAGCATAGGGTAAAAAGTGCCCGTGTGATTAGCGTTGTTCACACCTGAGCTTCCCAGAGGCAGAAGGCTAACAGTATCAAGGTAAGAAAGATGCACTTGAAGCAAGAACTGTATAATATGCAAAGGAATAAGATGAGTATTACTAATTAATCATTGAAAGTTAAAGGAATTGTAGATGCCCTCGGCTCCATTGGAGCTCCTATTGATGACGATGTGACTTGGTGTTGGTCACATTGAATGGGCTTGGCAAAGAGTATGATGAGTTTCGAACATGTATCTAAACTCGGGAAAACTTTCAAAACTTTAAGGATCTTATAGTCCTTCTTATCACTGAGTAGATGAATGTCAGGATAAATCATCTTCATGAAATATTCAAGAAATAGAGGTAGATGCATATCATTATCTAGAGGCCGAGGTGCAAACCATTTCGCAAACAAAAATCATAGGCCATTAACAATAGGAATCTAATGTAAAAATAGGAGGAAGAGGCCACTCTAGAGGTAGGGGGAGTAGAGGTAGATGGCAAAGAAATTAGCATGGACATAGCATAAAGTGCTATTATTGTGAAAAACGAAGTCATATATAGCAAATGAGTCCCATAAAAATTAGAACAACATCAAAAGTGCAGCAAGGAAACTATGCATCCTCAAGCAAGAAAGCTAAAGATAGAAGTGAGCATCTTTTTGTGATGTTCCGTGGCTGTGCAGGCAAAAACAAGGAACCTTGGAGATGTATGGTGTGTCAATTTGGGTGCTTCTAACCACATGACTAGTCATGGAAAGAGTAGTTTTTAGAGATATGCAAAAAATTAAAAAAAAAGGATACAGGTGATGATAATGCACATCCTATTGTGCATGTTGGTAAGGTGCCCATTGTCTAATGCAAGATGGCAAGATGAAGTACATGGCTAATAGATGAGGTTTAATCCTTATGGATGCTATGTACAAGATTTCAATAATCAGTTTCGCATGGATGTTATATACAAGATTTCAATAATCAGTGCTGCATGGTATAAAGGGAAATAAAATTGGAAGAATGTTTACATTAGATGTAAACATTAAAAGAATGTTTACATTATATGTAAACATTAAAAGAATGTTTCAATGTTGCATGTTATAAACGATAAAAAATTTGGATCTTGAATATTTACATTAGATGTAAACATGCCTGAAGTGAAGATTGCAATGTTTGCACATGGTACAAGAAGTGTGATTAACATCTATAAGCATATTGGTCATATTAATATTCAAGCGTGTGGTTGAAAAATATGCAAGCCCAAAGCATTGTTATAAGTTTGCTGAAGTTCAAAGTAGATGGAATGCACAAAGTATGTAAAGCATTCCACTTAGGAAAACAATCTAAGCATGCATTTCCACATGGTAGAAATGTGAGTCAAAGACCATTGGATGTGGTGCATTCTGATGTGTTTAACACCAACAAAAATGGCATCAATTCGAGGATGTCATTATTATGTATCTTTCATTGATGAGATCACACTAAAAAGGTGTGGGTTTTCTTCTGAAAGAGAAAAGTGAAGTGTTTATGCACTTTCAAAGCATCAAGAAAAAAATGGTTGAGAAAGATAAAGGCATGCACATATAATGCCTAAGATCAAATAGTGGAGGAGAAAATTTCTCCAATGCATTCAGTGATTATCTAGAGAGCACAGGATGAAGCTCACATATAGGTACACCCCATAGTAAAATGAGGTTCCAAGAAGAAAGGGCAGGCATATTATAGAAGTTTCTTGTGCATTGATCAATGAGAAAGTAATACCTTGTTATTTTTGGGCAAGAAGTTAACGTTATGAACAGAACCCTCACCACTGTACAGCATGTTTGCATGATGCCCGAACAAAATTTATGCACAAAAAAGTAGAGCTGGCACACTTCAAAGTGTTTGGGTGCATTTCATATGCATATGTCCTAGACAAAGTAAGAAGCAAAATTAATCCCAAGGCAAAAAATGTATCTTTATTGGTACTCCCTTGAGCAAAATTCTTATAGATGTTATAGCCCCACTACTCATGAGATGCGGCAAGTGAGCAAGGATGTTGTTTTTTATGAGATGAGTAGCTGGTATACACTAGTGAAGGATTCCATAGAGGCTGATATAAATAGTAATGTGGCTATAGCAAATGGGAGAAGCATTCACATGTGCTTAGTGGACCTAGAGAGTCCCGTAGTAGATTTATTGTAGATTTATTATTAATAGACCTTGGTTAAGAAAGTTGAGGTAGAATGCCAAAAATCTTGACACGTCATTTAGCGGTATTATAGGTGCCAAAAATTAAGCAAATTCACATGTATCACGCAAAAAGAAAAGAGAAGGTGGATCAACCTTTGATACTATTTAATTTTTTTGTAGTTTATTCATTTGTTGATGGGGATAGTGGCTCAAAACAAAGACTTGATAAGGAGTTTGGGATCCCAACTATTGTTACAACAAATGTACAAAGGGCCAAAACAATGCTGAAAACAATTGGTAGTGATCTAGGTGTACGCAAGTCTACAAAGGTCAAATATCCAATGGGTATGTATCTCATCATTATGCATATATGATTAAAGAAATAAAAGGAATAGAGCCCACGTGGAACTTGGATGTAAGATTGGAAAGATACCACGGATGAAGTAATTGTGTTGCATTAGCTGCATTGGATGCAAATGAGACATGGAAGTCAGTGCCTTTACCTAAGGAGAAGTACAAGAGATAGATATACGTCTCATCATTATGCTTATGTGATTAAAGAAATACAAGAGATAGATCTCACATGTTTTGAGGAGGCACTTAGATATAAGCATTGGAAAAATATGATAGATGAAGTGATGGGCTACGTTAGCTACATTGGATGCAAATGAGACACGGGAGTTAGTGTCCCTTTGCTTAAGGAGAAGAAAGAAATTAGATGCAAAGTAGGTCTATAAAGTAAAGCAAAATTCAGATGGGTCTGAGAGTATGTACAAGGTAAGATTGGTAGCCAATGGATATGTACATGGCACGTCGAGTTGCCAATGCATCCGTAGTATTCCTCATCTTGATTCATGCATAGGAACTATGCACACAAGACTATGCTATTGATCATGAGGAGACTTTTAAATTTGGTTGTTAGGATCATGAGAGCAGTCATGCTATAGCTGTAGCTAAGAAATGGTCTTTATATTAAATGGATATAAAGAATGTTGGGTATTTCAAAGTTTGGAGTCTGGTCAAGTGTGTGGTGTGAACACCCTCTTATTTAGGGTTAAAAGATAAGGCATTGGTGCCTATAATAGTATGATGGAATTCTTATGTTCTTATTTTATATATAATTATGTTGTGCAATCTTCCCCTCTTGTGTGTTGTCCCATCTTCCATCTATGTCTATGCTCCCACACACTATCGCGTAATCTCTCCATCTCTTCCTTCCATTCTCACTCCCTCTTGGGCCTAGCACCATGGTTTCTTACGTGGTATCAGAGCTAGGTTGAACCACATCTACATTTTTAGGGTTTTACACTTTTGGGGTTTCTGTATTTTTAGGGTTTTTATATTTTTAGGGCTTCTATGTTCTTATGTTGGATTGCCAGTAGGAGCAAAACAGTAGCCTGATGCATTTTCAACTCTAAAACCTATCACATATGCTATGTTTTTCAACCCTATAAGCAACAGTTTCAACCACCTCTCATGCTATGTTTTCCTCCCATATAATCTGCTAAAAAACAACTACCATTCAATTGTATATTTTTTTATATCGCCTACATGATGCCCCATGCATGGCCCTCTCCTAAAAGATGCCATAATAGTCCATTCGGTGTTTTTCACACATATATATGGTTGCCTTTTAATTCATCACATCAATAGAGGGCTTTCTACAAAAGTCTATAGCATGGAGGCATACAAGAGCAACATACCCATGGAGAAGTTGCAAATTTGCAACACACAAGCCATCAACATCATGTGCATTATTCCTCTAATACCTTGGTAAGAACTTCAATGGATCAAAAGTTTTTTCATTGTTTTGATTCCTTCAAAGAGGAGGCATAAGCTGCACAAATAGGTGCTTCAACCAACATTGCTTCGACAACCATATGGGCCACATCTTATGCTTCCTTCATGAAGCAATTCTCTTAGTCTTCATTGAACACCTTCACATGCATGACTTGTGGGATCTCGACACCACATATATGATCCACGGAACTAGAGCACCCATTGTTTACAACTTTGAGTTTTTCTTCAAGATCATGGGCTTCATCGATGGTATCTTCCTTGAAAACTATGCATGAGTGCCAAGTCACAATGGCTTAGAAATGATGATGCAAAAGGATCTTTATCGGATCGAGGGGAGACTTTCTCAACTTCTAGTCATTTTTTATTTTGTAGTCTAGGGTTCTCTACCCCAATAGTCCCCCAAAATCTAAATAATATATTTTTGGATCCTTTTAGATTTTGTAACGCCTTGTTAAAAGGCTCCTCTCCATTATTCCCTTTTTGGCCCTACTTGGGGGGGGGGGGGGATGTTTTGGTATGCCAATGTAGGGTGTCCTTGTCCCCTATGCAAGACTTGATCTCTGAGTCCTTTACATTGAGCCATGCTTTGTAAACCTCTGAGCCATGCTTTTAGCCTTGAATCCATGTTCATGAGCCACTGAGCTAGTTGGCCATGTCTGATCTTTGCTTGTGTTGGAGTATGGGACTATTGAAGGTTATGCATGTAACTGGACCATCACTTTGAAGGGGGGTTTGTTGTGGGTATTTTAGAGTTAGTATGGATTCTGGTCAAGTGTCCTTAGTGGTCTGAACAAACTAGGTGTAAAAAACCTCTTATTTAGGGTTAAAAGATAAGGCCTTGGTGCCTATAAAAGCATTGTACATGGTGAAAGTCATGCTCATAATTCATTCATCATTGTGTTGTGCAATCTTGCTTGTTTGTGTGTTGTCCCATCTCTCTCTCTCTCTCTCTCTCTCTCTCTCTCTCTCTCTCTCATCCATGTCTATGCTCCCACATACCATGGCTTGATCTCTCCATCTCTTTCATCCAATCTCACTCCCTCTTAGTCCTGGCACTATGGTTTCTTACATGGTATCAAAGCTAGGTTGAACCACATCTACATTTTTAGGGTTTTTGCACAGTTACAGGAGGAGGTCTACATGATGGTGCAGCCACTAGGATATGAGGACCATGCACACTTTGAGTTTGTTTGCAGGTTGCGTGTAAAGCTTTGTATAGTTTTCATACAAATCCTTGTATAGCTTAAAACATGCACATATAGTTTGTTTGCACATTGCGTGTAAAGCCTTGTATAGCTTGAAACATGTACCTACAACATGGTCAAACAAGATAAGCAAGTATCTTGTCACTATTAAATTTCATATATCCAGAGTAAATTTTTCACTTTATGTGAAAGAGACTGACAGGGACATTGTTCTAGTAGTTATCTATGTTGATGACTTGATTATCACAAGGGACAATAACACTGACATTTATGAGGTGAAGATTCTCCTTAAAAGCAAGTTTGAAATGAAGGATTTGGGTGAGCCACAATACTTTCCAAGTGTAGGGGTGATTAGATCACATGATGGAATTTGGCTATTACAGAGGTAGTATGCTTTGGACATGCTAAGGATGACAGGTTATAAGCCAATCTCAATGCCCCATTGGAGTAGAACACAAAATTAGTTGTATAATAGTAGGTGATATTTTGGAGGACCCTACTACTATGTATAGGTGCAAAAGCTATGTTAGACCCTGCTATGTACAAGTGCATTATAGGGAGTTTCATTTACATGACTATCACCAAGACATCTTTGAGCTATGTTGTTGGGTTGGTGAGTCAGTTTATACCGGTCGCGAGGAAGCCATATTGGATGTGGCTAGGAGAATGCTCAAGTATATAAAGTCCACAATATACTATGGACTTTGCTATGAGGATAGAGTACAGGTACATGGATGTACATATGCAGAATGTGTTGGTAGTGTCTCAAACATGAGATTTCTGCTAGCCACTTCATGTTTTCTTTTAGGAGTGCTACTGTTAGTTGAAGCAACGTAAGAGTTATTTTGTCAAGTAAAAAGGCTGATGAGTACAAGGGCATTGCATACTGGGTTGGTAGTGTCTTAGAAAGGAGATCTCTACTGGTGGCTTTATGTTTTCTTTTGGGAGTACTGTTGTTAATTGGAGTATCAAGAAGCAACCAACATTATAGTGTCTCATACATGAGATCTCTACTAGTGGCTTCGTGTTTTCTTTTGGGAGTTCTATTGTTAATTGGAGTGCTAAGAAGCAACCAACATTTACTTTATCGAGTACATAGGTTGAGTACAAGGGTGCTTCTATGGCAACATATGAGGTAGCTTGGTTGTGGACGGTACTGGTAGATATGGGTGAGCCCATAAACAAGGTTGTTATTATTTATGTGAACTATTCGAGTTCACACTATTGACCAACCTATGTTATAGTAGGAGAGTAGTTTCCTTTATAGTATGTACTCTTATCTTTAGGTTATGATTGTAGAGAAAAAAAGAGAATAGAAGAATTTCAGCCATCTATCTCTTTTTTATGCTTGTCTATTCTTGTGTGTATGTGTGTTTGCTTGTAAGGAGCTCAAGCTCACCCTCTCCTCGACATTTTCCTCATAACTTACTGTGGGTTTCCATTAGAAACAAATTCATCTATCTTCATAATCCCATCAAGCACCCTCATTAGCTCCTTCTAAAGCTGAAGGGTTTTAGAGACACTCCTTGAACTCATACTACATAGGAATGGAGAGAGAAAGGATGCATAGAGCTGAGAGAGATAAGAGAGAAGATGCATAGAGCTGAGAGAGACAAGATGTGTAGAGCTGAGAAAGTCAAGAGAGAGTTGAACACAAACACAAATGAATTATTTGATTGATTAATTCCATGATGTAGGCATTGATTGATCGTTACATGATGTAGGCATTGTGATGCCTCTAGGGTTGTACCCTTTTGATTACAATTATTTAAGTTTAACTAATGTTATGTTATCCAATTTTTCTTATTTGTTTTGCTCTTTTTTTGTTATATCCTTTAATGTATTGTCATTTTTCTAACAACAATGAAAGGAGGGTTCACTAGACCACAACTAGTTAAAGAGGACATTAATGTGTATATTTAACTTTTCTTGCATGATTATTTTTTGGTTAGTTTTTTTGTTTTGTTATCTCCTCTAATGTAATGTCATTTTTCTTCACATAACGACAATGAATGAAGGGCTCACTTAGCCACAACTAGTTAAAAAGACCATTAATGTGTATATTTAAGTGTGTAAATAGGGACCTAATAATATGATAATAAATTTGAATGGAGAGTTAACCAAGCCATTATATTTATCATAAATAAAAGATCTCCCTCTTTTAACCAAGCCATTATATTTATCATAAATGAAAGAGCTCCTCTTTTAACCAAGCCATTGAATCTTTACATGATGATGAAAACCTCCTAAGGTGCTAACATTCAAATTTATGTATTTTTGTGCAATAATAATGTTGGAAAAGCTCCACCCTCGTGTTGTTTCTACAGGTGATGGATGTGCTCTATTTTGTAAGGCCTCCTTTATGAGGAGTAGTCATTATGGTGAGCACCAAGGTGGCCAATAAATCCTAGTTTACACAAATATGACCACATGGATAGGAGTAGCCATTGTGAGCACCTGGGCACCCCAGTTTACACACTGTATGGTGGCCAAGTGTGGCTAGATAGCTAGAATATGACTTATGTAGACTTAGCATTTTGCTAAGTAGGATGCATGCTTGTGCGGGCTACATGACCACATTAGTGAGTGTTATGGATAGCAAACCAAGGACACATTGTTCTCGAGTTGTTGTGGGACCCATTTGAGGGTCCAAATGGCTGAGGGAGCTGCACAAATCCCTATGGGAATGTGCTATTGTCTAATATGGTTGCATTCGGATAATGTGGTTGGTTGGTCATTTTGGACCAAGTTATGGGTTGGTTTACATGGCCAACCTATGTCATGCCGACCTTGGGTACTATATATATAGACAAATCTAGTAGCCTTTGTTTATAACTGAGTTTATTATGTTCAATCACTCTTGTAAGCAAGATATTCTCCATACAGAGTATATCTAGATTGCCATCAAACCTTCTTACACCCGGAGCACACAGCATGTGGGAAAATGCATCCGTTTATAATCAAGTTACAGGCAGTAATATTGTTTACTCTTCTTTAATTCAGTGCTTTGTATTGTGTTAATCCTGCTTTCGCTATTGTGATTATAAATGGATGCACACGCCATGTTCTCCTTACACCTAAATAGAGCACACGGTGTGTGGGTGAATAATCAAGTAACAGGCAGTAATATTGTTTACTCTCCACTTCTTCCTATAATTCAGTGCTTTGTATTATGGTGATCCTTCTTTCGCTATTGTGTATTATTACATGGTATAAGAGCATAGGCTCTAGGTAAAACTTGTTTTAGCAGTTTGTTATTTAAGGGCACATGTGGAGATATGGCCCAACATGCAAATAACGCAGCTTGATCATGACTGCCCTCCAACTTTTTGTGATGGGAAGTATGATGGGATGAATATATATATGTATGTATATAGTTATATATATAATATTATTTTGTGTTAATTAGAGAGAGAGAGAGAGAGAGAGAGAGAGAGAGAGAGAGAGAGAGAGAGAGAGAGAGAGAGAGAGAGAGAGAATTATGAAAGGGTGTGTGCGATAATTACTTAAGTTGAGGATGGCATGCTAAAGAGTTTCTAATACAAATATCATTATTGTTATCGAAAAACAAATTGGTCTTTGTGGATGTATATCGATTTTATGAAGTCAAATATCTTTTCTTGTATTTGGTACATATTATTTATAAGAATAATAGTCTCTCTCTCTCTCTCTCTCTCTCTCTCTCTCTCTCTCTCTCTCTCTCTCTCTCTCTCTCTCGCACATGTGTGTATGAGAGAGAGGGAGAGAGAAGAATCTTTCAATATCATATGTGGCATAACCCTCTTTTAGAATAGAGAGAGGCATCTTTTAATAATATATATGGGATGACCCTCTTTTAGAATTGAGAAGTCTCAAATCAAAGCAACATTTAATTAGGCACATCGAGAAAGAGAGAGAGAGAGAGAGAGAGAGAGAGAGAGAGAGAGAGAGAGAGATGTTCAGCAAGGGTGTGTGAGAGAATTACTTAAGGATGGGCATGCTTAAACTTGTAAATTATAATAGCATAAGTAAATTTTATATGTTTGCATTTTTTTGCTATAAAAATATGATTAGTATTTAGTACTAAAGAGTTTACTAGATGAAAGTTATATTTCTTATATAGGTATTCGAATTTGCTATGTAGACTTCATTTCTTTGCTAGTTGTGAGGTGGGTTTTCTCTATGACCATTATCATTTACTATATAGACACTTCACAATGCTATATAGAAAATATTGTTTACGACATAGGAAAAACCTATTTACTAGTTTTAAGATTAATTTCCTATATAGATATTCACATTTCCTATATAGAAATCACTTCATTACTAGATGTAAAGTCGGTTTCTATATAGATATTTCTGATTTTTATATAGGAACCATTTATTTGCTACATCAATATATAGGAAATCGTGTTTACTATATTGAATAAGAAAAATATGTGTTGACATCATCTAGCAAATTTATCCAAATTTGCTAGATAGATTCAACTTTACTATATAGGAATGTGTTTGAAGTCCCTTGTGTTTGTTTTGTTCACCTCTCGTTTAGTGTGGCTACCTAGCTAAGCTCAGATCAGTAGCATAGGCTAGCAGTCGCATCATAATGAGTTCTTAGCTCAATTCAACTCAACAACGTAGATTTATAAAAAATAATAAACAAAAGAAAAAGGAAATCAATGCCTTTTCTATTCCTAAGTCTCACCCAGCGTGCAGAGTAAAAAAACCAGCATCATTGAGCTAGCAAGCTCTTAGCCTTCACCATTGTAAAGTGAAAAATCTTGGCCACCAATGGAAGAAGCCAACACTTGAGGAGAGGAGAGAAAGAAGAGTTTAAAAAAAGAACTTAAACAAGGTTGTCACTAGCATGACAGAATAGAGAAGAAGCTATTGAGCTTTAATTTTTTTTAAAGGGTTGCACACCTCTTTCACAGTTGGTTCTATTCACATTTTTGTCCATTTTCTTATTCACACTTCCAACCTCCATGCCCACATTCCATTTGCACTTTCAATACCCTCTTTCCCTATTCATACGTAGAAGACATTCGTACAAACATTATTTGGGGGGTAGATTTGAGCATTAGCCCATGTTCATGTGCATTGGGCAGACATAGTGTTTGTTCATGCTTTCAGGCTTGGGTGTTGATCATACACATTTTCTAGATTGAGAGATTCATCTTGACAGTGTTCATGGGCTTCATTTTATTACTATCCTTTGTATGATTGCCTTGCTACTCACCATCATCATCGTCTTGGACATCAGTATGACACTATCTTAGACTCTCATTAGATGTCATCTGCTCACGCTCTATTGAGGTGGCTCTACTTGCTCTATATTGAGCTACCATTTCGAGTCATGTGTTACATATCATTTTTTGACTTCACACATACATTTGGCACCACAAGACTCCAATTTTTAGATCCTTCTTCACCGACATCATGCTATGATGAGGCAATATATTCATGTCATCTATGGATGTATGAGCTTGAAAGTTTATTACCTAACCAATTGAGTATATGCTAGATTTTCTAGTTGATTTATGTGGCTATCTTAACACAAATAGCTCAGCACATTGTTTGCTTGGGATGATGCACATGGAGACTTGAACGAGTGCCCTACACTCTTGATCCGTTATGATTATGTCCCTGAGGATGTAGACTCATCGACATAGATTGAGATGGTGATGATGATGACGTATCACATCCACATACCTATGATAATGTATCTCATACACATGATGATGTATTGCACACACATACATATGATGATAGTGATACACACGTGCATATGATGTAACTGACACATACACATTATGATGATGTAGTGATAGTGATGTGTGTGAGTTAGATCATGTGGACATGCATATTATGGATCCTGCTTGTGTGGTCATACGTGATGGGAACCATGCCTTGGTTGAGTTGCAAGATGGCTCATGTGTTGAGGACATGGGTTTACCTATAGTTAAGCATGATACATCAGCTCTCTTGATCCAGGCATTAACTTGGATTATGAGACATTCTTTTGTGATGCTCATGGATGCCTATGCATTGACACAAATGCTGTTATGAGACTGACAAGAAACACTATAAGGTGAGACTAGAAAATATTATTTATATGGTTTGCATATAAATAAGGTTTAGGGGATTTCAAATTAGAAATACCTAAAGCAATGGTTAATAGGCATTAAGGTCAATGTAAAAGGGATATAGATGGTGCATAAGGGAAGTCCAAAGGCCACAGAAGTAGGCGCCCCCTTCTAGGGGGATTGAGGAGGTATTATATAGTGAAAGGGCCATGCCTAGCCATTGAAAGGTCAAGGGGTTGAAGTTGGATGGTCATGCATCACCTAGGCCTATATAACCATGTGTTTAGGGTCCATTTGGGATATGGTTGGGTGAAGAATGAAAGTTCTAGTCTGACAAGTCCTCAAGCTATTGATGTAAGGAGCATTACATTGGTATCAGAGCTAAGTTCTTTCTTTTCCATGTTTCCATTGAGCTACTCATTGCTAACTCTAATCTCTACTCCTTAATCTCTTCTCTATTCATTTCCATAAGCTAATCCTTAATCTCTTATCTATTCATTTCCATAATCCTTATATTTCTCAAATCTTCTCCATACAAATACTTATTGCTTAATAGATTGGGCATACCTCTTGCCTAATTGATTGAGCAAACTTCTTGCCTAATAAATTGGGCATACTTTGGAGATTCTACATGAAGCAAGTGGAGTACATGACAACCTTGAAGAATCATTGAAGAAAATATTAACAAGGATGAATCAACGGAATTATTGTTCACATCATTAGAGATAATTCATAATTACCCAACCAAGTAAGGTCATTGTGTTGCATCTTTTTTTTAAAAAACTTCGTAAGAAACTTTCCATTTTGCTTATTGTTAGAGTAAATGGCTTCTCAAGGTGGGAAGGATGAAAATGGGGAGAAGGGGGAAAACCCATGTCCTCTTTCCACATGAAATAGGATATTACAAAAACAAATGAAATAGATATGCAAGATTTAGATCTTAATGAGTATGAGGATATAGAGATGAAGGAAATGAAAGAAAAAATAAATTTGTGAAAATGATGGGTCTTCTTAGCTCCTTAATGAGAGGGGAAGGATTGGGAGTACAAGAAATATCTAAAAATAACATTGATGAGGGAAGGGAAAAAACTCTAAAAAAAGGATTGAATGAAACCATAGTTGAAGAGGGTCCCAAAACTAGAGACTAGGGTATGGTATTCAAAGATTTAAAGACACGCACTTTTAGTGGAGATGAGAAGGAGAGGAATAAAGATGTGGTCCATATTTTTCTACAAAAATAGCAAGATTTCCATCTTTTAAGAAATGTGCCTGATCATAATCGCCCCATTGAAGCTAGCCTATCCTTACAAGGCAAAGCATATAAGTGGTGGATGAGCTTAACAGAAGCTAGGCAAGTACCCGATTCTTGGGATTCATTTAAGGAATTATTCTTGAAAGAATATCTTCCTGAAAATGAATGTTAGCGGCATTTCTATCCTAAGAGAGAAAACAAAAGAAACAGGAAAAAGGAACAAAAATAGAGAGAAAACAGAGAGAGAGAGAGAGAGAGAGAGAGAGAGAGAGTGTCCATTGCTGCTCAGCCCGAAATCCATAATTGCCCAAAATGATACGTGAATGCCCATACAAAATTCCCAAGGTAGGTGAAAGGTGGTGGCCGTCAGGGTAGGTGAAGTTAAGGTTTATGGCGGCTAAGGGTGGTTCCCATGCAGTAGTGCACGCACCCGAGCTAACACCTGGCACACTTGGTGGGTTGGATTTCCAATCCGATGACTCAAACCCACAATCATAGGGTCATGCTGGTGTCGTGTACATAACCTGAATCTAGTGGAAGTTCAATGCAACCATTTCATGGCAACATGCCAGGGCTGGGAACCCATCATATACAAGGCCATCCAGCCATGATCATACAAAATAAAAACATAAAACCATGTGGTCACTACTAGTATGTCCATACTCCACTAGAATGGAGTAGACACGGGTAGGCATAACACTGCCTAACATAAAAATATGTCGATGAAGCTTCAGCATCTGCTACATGTTGACGTACCCCAAAAAGCACAACAGCTCGAGCTTGACTTGATGAACATGGCACATCATCACCGAAAAATTCTGCTAAATAGCACAAGAGTATGTGCATAAGCAGTAATTAAAGCACTTGATCTACATCTATATCACGCTATGTAGGCTCATCAAGAATACTCAAACCATGCTCCATTGCATCTAGCATACAAGCATAATCTATATGATCGACCTCCTCTTGCAGTAAGGTGTCAAACCAAGCTGTGTATCAACCTTTGCAAGGCTATCACCATGGACAGGCACATCGTCGGCAAGTAACATGTAAAACCAGTCTATGTCATCATCTCGATGGAAGCACTGGGAACTGAATTTTTCGGACTATCTACACCATGCGGGAAACCTTTGCAAGGCTATCACCATGGACAGGCACATCGTCGGCAAGTAACATGTAAAACCAGTCTATGTCATCATCTCGATGGAAGCTCTGGGAACTGAATTTTTCGGACTATCTACACCATGCGGGAAACCTGATACAAGGTTAGAGACATCCAAGGGCATCACCTGGCTCTTCTGGCCTTCATGCTCCTTCCATGCTCTCTCAACCTTCAGCATAACCAGCCCATCATCATGGCTAAGACTACCATCTGGATCATCCAAATCTCCTCTGCTCATTATTAGAGCATAAGCTGCATTATGGGTATTCACCTACTTATCTATCCAAGGGATCTTAGCATGTGAGGGATTTTTTGGGCTCTCTCGGCCACCACATAGCTCCTTCGCTGCTTCTCCCTCTTCCTCATCCATGGGTGCATACTACAACCTTTCCTGCTCATCCATCCGAGCATCTTCAAGGCAAACATACTACTCATTCATGTGAGCATCCGCAAAGCAAACCTCTTGCTCATTCATTCGAGCATCCACAATGTATGCATCCTGCTCTTTCTTTTGAGCATGTATCCGGTAACCATGTTGTTCCTCGAGCTTTGTCTTGGGTGTCATGGCAATGTCTAGCCACCTCTGCTTATCTAGATCGGCATCTTCTTTGATCTCACAAAGAGCTTGCTGCTCCTCCACACGTTCAAGATTCCATACGTGCAATTCAGCCCTATCATGCTGCTCCAAGGCAGCCATACTTTCTGGGAAATCTCCCTTCCGGTTGGCTTTGTCTTTTCCTCTTTCTTCAGCCATCATGGCACAATGCCTTTGTTCCAAGCAATCCCATGCTTACTTATCGAGCCCTTTATCAGCATTTCCGGCGAGACCATAGAATTTCGAGAAACATCCTTCCGGATTAATAGAGTATATGCCTGGACATTTCCGTCCTCCTCCCTCTTCCATGCTTGAGCATTCGAAAAATTCAAGTTAGCGGAATCAGCATGAACTATATCATGAGCATGTCTCACTGATGCATACATCCGGGGAATTTTCGGGTGGGCTACCATTGCCATTTGGGTATCATCAACCAAATTGGAAATAGCCCAGGTCAAGGCTTCTCCGGATACACCATGTGCATCTATAGTAGCAAGAGCCTCCTCTTCCGGATCATCCAGGAAATCTGTCAATCAATTGTACATATGATGGAGATTCATTAAACGCTTGCTCCTCTAGATTGTTGGGCATAGGATGGGCATCCTCATGTTCATGCTATTCATGTGCCATATTGGGACAATGTTCACCCGGCGACACCTGGCCAAAACCCAATCTGGTTTGATCATGGGGATGTCGGTATGTAGGAGGTACAAAGCCGAAATCTGGAAACCTTTCAGCCCATGTGTTTATGACCTCTACTGCTCCGCTTGTTGGTGAGAACATGTGCCATACATCTGGTTCATCATTGGTATGGGCTTCTTTCGGAAGTGATACGGCATCATCCTCATGGGGACGAGGTACATGCTGCTCATTCAACTTATGCCATGCACCATCACTAACATGGGGGATATAATCAATGTGCTGTTGATCATCACCATGCTCTCTAAGACATTCTGGGCAGCCAAAAGCTCCTTATTTGGATGGTCAATCGCAACCATATCTATAGCATTATCATGGCAACCATAGTCAGCCTCGGGATTAGCATATCAGAAGCTTTAGAGTCACTCTCCGGACTGCTGTCCGAGCCATTGTCCTCATCCTCAAGGTTTGCAATGGCATGCTTGACATCAGACAAGAAGTTTTCGGTTGCAATTACCGTCCATGCCATATCCTGTAAGAAGGAGTCTCCTCTTCGAGGGTGTTGGGAATGCCATTCCAGGGCTGAGGCAACATCTTTGAGAAACTACTTGAGCTCCTTTTTACTCTTCAGAAGACGGTCAACTTCGTGGGCATTCTTCCACTTGAGCCATCGGTGCTAGACATTCTCAAACTGCTCCAACAATGCATGTGGGCACACACGAGACTTGTGACCTTGGAATCCGCATTGGCCACATGCATGGTATAGGCAGTCATTGGTTCGATGGTCGTGTTGGCCACATTGCCTACAGGTCAAGCATTCACTGTGGACCGATGTTTCTTGCTGCCCTTACATGTCCTTCGACCCATCAGGCAAGTCTGCTCGGCTTTAGCATTCTTTGCAGCACATGTTGAATTCACAGAATGTGAGGCGAATTCCGGACTGGGACTTTGAACAAATCAGCACCATCCTTTCTAACTTAGGGTTTGGAGTCTACATTGGACCAGCTTTTAAGACTTTCAGCAGCAAACAGCAACAAGTTGCGATACATGCATATGTGGAGTTTGGGAGGTGGATGAGTTCGGTCAACTCGTTTTGTCTTCTTCACTGCATGCGCATGCTTGAAGTCTTCCATCAGCCCAGCAACTTCACTGTCAGCCGAGCTTTCCTCCCATGCAGCATCCAGGAGCAGGGTTATAAGGGTTACACAGTTCTCGACTGCGTATGTCCAAACTGGACGTGCAAAGACATGCAGGCTCCCGGTGTGGAGGAAATGGGGTGGCTGTGTAGTGAGGGTGGCGGAGAGGTTATAAGGTTTACACAGTTCTCGACTGCGTATGTCCAAACTGGACGACGTGCAAAGACTTGCAGATTTCTGCCATGCGGTGTTCAAGCTCAGTCCGTGGGCCTCTGGGTTAATTAGGGAAGCGGAGTGGCTGTTGCCTTCCGGAGTTGTAAGCGGAATAGATATCCGCTTCCTGGATCAGCACGCGGAATTTACTCTTCTTTCCGGGGTGGCAAGCGTGGTGTTGGCGTGTCAGCTCCCGGTGTGTAGGAAATGGGGTGGCTGTGTAGTGAAGGTGGCGGAGGGGTCCGGACTGCTGAAGTTTGCCTGCGTGTGATGAAAATACTTCCAGGTTCTGAATTATGGCGGAGTGCCAAAGGTGGTATTTTGGAATCCGGATTATTTGTTGGCCTTCACCTTGCATGTGTGCCATGTCCCAAGGTAGGTCAAGGGTGGCACCCGTCAGGGTAGGCGACGTTCAGGTTTATGGCGGCAAAGGGTGGTTTCCATGCGGTGCACGCACCCGAGCTAACAATGCAGCAGACCGAAATTGGGAGGAGCCGGATAATTGTTCTATGGATGAAAAGAACTTAAATCTCACTCAATATATATAGCTTGTTATAGAGAAATTGTCTTAAAACTGAAGGGTATAGACAATTTTCAAAAAGTAAGAGGCTTCATTAGAGGCCTAAAAAGGGAGTACAAGAAGGAAGTTCGCTCCAAAGAGCCAAAAAAACCTTAGATGAGGTTATAAAATTTGTAAAAGGTTTTGACGATACCATGGGTAATGGTAATCGTAAAGAAATGATAAATTTTTTTCATATAAGTCTCATGAAGAAAATTTTAGCTCTAAAAAAAGAAAGGATTTTTTTTATAAAAAGGAAGAATCTCTTAAAAAGCAAAAATCCAATCCTAGTAAGTTTCTAAAAAAGTAAGATTTTGAAAGAGCGGTTAAAAAAAAACTTTGTTTAGAACTCTTATCTTGAGCTAGGACATGATAAAAGGAATTGTCCTAAGTCCTAAGGATAAGAACTTACTGGGAATAGTAATGATAAGCCTAAAGGAATGCACACTTGAATTATTTTCATTTGGAAAAACACTTTTGAAAAGCTATTTGTATAATTTACTAACACTTGAGCATAAATGAAAATTTATTACATTGCAAGAAGAACACAATGTACCATCTTCTCCTTTGATATGTAATATTGAGCTCCAGAAGTTTCATCAAGATACTGGAATAAAAAGAACTCTTGTCTTGAGCTAGGACATGATAAAAGGACTTGTCCTAAGTCCTAAGGATAAGAACTTACTGGGAATGGTAATGATAAGCCTAAAGAAATGCACACTTAAATTATTTTCATTTGGGAAAACACTTTTGAAAAGCTATTTGTATAATTCACTAACACTTGAGCATAAATAAAAATTTATTATATTGCAAAAAGAACACAATGTACCATCTTCTCCTTTGATATGTAATATTGAGCTCCAGAAGTTTCATCAAGATAATGGAATAAAACAAATGTTTTTCTATCATACAATTGCTCAGTTTAAAAAACCATTGTGAAAAAATTGATTCAAGTATTTGTGAAGTAGTTAATTCTTCTTTAAACAATTTATCCGCGTGAAAATACTCTGCAGACAGATACACGCGCTTTTACACGCGTTTCTACCGCGACCTGCGCAAAAAAAAAAAATTCAAAGGGACCGACCTCCGACAAAGTGTCCTTATAAAAGGTCCACTATCGCCCCTGTCAGAATCATTCACCCAATCGTGTGCACATAAGCAAAAGGACGGAGACAAACCCAAAAAGCAAAGAGAAAATAGCATAAACAAATCTGAGGAAGGAGACAAGGCAAAGGACAAACTGACTCACCTCTGAAAAAGTGAGTCTTCTTTCTTGCTCGGTTTCCTCCCGTGTGTGCTCCTTCTCTGCTCCCTCCTTGCACTTAGGTTTCGTTTCTGTTGGAAGAGGCGAAAACGAAAGCAGTATTGATATGTTAGTTCAAAATCTTTATTTGGGGAAGGCGGGCTATTTTTAGTTTAAACTGACCGTCGCGTTTATAAATGCGTGTATCTTCACGTGTATGACAATTTAGCTGCGTTTATACACGCGTTTTGCAGAAATTACCCGCGTTAATACACGCATTTTTTAAGAAATAGCCACGTTAATACACATAATTTTTAGAAAATAGCCGCGTCAATACACGCGATTTTTATACTTTCATTAAAAACATATTATGATTTTGTGTTTTCTGGATTGTACATAAGATGTCATCAACCTCTTCAAGCAGTTCTGGGGAAGAGGAGACAATGTGTCATCGTAATCGCGATGTGTGGTTGGGACAACAGATCAAATGTATGTGTAATCGATGTCAAGGATGCATTGTACGAGCACGTCGAATTACCTTGAATCATATCTCCATGTATGGAGAATGGAATCAAACAGGTTTAGAGGTGAGTAGATGTGCATTGATGGTATTCAAATGACTCATGGTATCCAAATTAAATTAATAGAGTTGTAATATATAAACTCTAATTGAAGCAGGATGCAGTACCACACCCTAACATGGTGCTCTACGCGCGACGAGAGCACGCAAAGCATCGACGAGATGATGCTGGAGCTTCGGGATCTATTGTCAGAGATGAGTGGGAAAGGGATGACAATAGCCCTGCACCCCACGAAGTTGTGGAAGAGGAGGTGCTTGATGATATGGTGCGGAATCTTTTTAAGGATGATCCCAAAGGTATGGACGACGATAATATGGAACAAGAGCATCTTTACAAGGCTTCATCGACACCGGTGTTTGAAGGGTGCACATTCTCTGTTTTACGTGCTTCACTTGAACTACTCAATATACAAACAGTTTATGGATGGAGCAATGCAAGCCTTGACGCATTATTGAAGTAAGCATTCTAACTTACAAATTTGAATTAGTGATTTAAGCTAGGTTTAAGATTTAAGACTAATTATAATTGATGATATTGAATGCAGGCTATTATCAAACATGCTTCCAAAGGAAAATAAACTACCCACCTCAAGAGACATAGCGAGGCGCTATGTGACATCTCTTGGAGGATTGGATTATGATCGCATACATGCATGCGTCAATGATTGCATTCTCTTTCGTGGGACGCATAAGGAGGCTCGACATTGTCCCACTTGTGGTGAAGCAAGGTATAGAACAGATATGAAGAGTTTTGATGTACCTCGTAAAGTCTTGCGACACTTTCCTATAATTCCTCGCATCAAACACATGTTCAAGTGCAAATCCATAGCAGAGCTCATGTCATGGCATTCCTCACATCGATCGGATGATGGCATGTGGAGAATTCCCGCAGACACTCCTGCTTGGAAGCATATTGAAGATGAGTGGCCGAGCTTTAAAACAGAGCCCAGAAACTTGAGACTTGGCCTAGGTATGGATGGAGTGAATCCATTTGGTTTCAAAAGCACTGCATACAGCGTGTGGCCAGTTGTGTTGGTGAATTACAACCTTCCACCATCAATGGCGATCAAGAAGGGACATCTTATGTTATCTCTTCTAATTCCAGGGAAACATAAAGTCAAGCATATGGATGTTTATCTTGAACCGTTGATTGATGAGTTGGAGGAACTATGGAGAGGTGTTGCAGTGGTGGACATTAGGCCTCCCTCCTCTCGACATTAGGCCTCCCTCCTCTCGACATTAGGCCTCCCTCCTCTTGACACTTCGACTTAAAAGCAGTGTTGATGTGGACAATGCATGACTTTCCAGGATACAGCGATTGTTCTGGTAAGAATTCTAATTACCTCCCTACTCTAATACTATTGGCTATATATATTAATTATACATATTGACCTTATTATTCTAACTTTTATTTATATTTTAACAGGTTTAAAAACATCGGGTAAACATGCATGTCCTGTTTGTGGCCCTTCGTTAGTACATGAGTATACTGACGGTTTGTGTAAGACCATATTCGATAATCATCATCGATTTCTCCCCTCAGATCATCCTAAATATGTTGCTAGTAAGAGTAACATTCCTCCACAAACACTTCGTGCAAAAGATTGGAAGCATATTTGGGATTCTACAACTATTCTTCCTCCAGATGGCATGAACAGGTATAGTAATGTTTTTTCAATCTTGTTTTGTGTAGTCTCTAATTGGATTAAAGGTCACATAGAGCAATCCCTTGTGTAGGTACTCCATTTTTTTTCGGCTGCCATATTGGACCCATCTTAAGATCAACCATCTTCTTGATCCCATGCACATCTTTAAGAATGTGGGATCTGGTATTTGGGAACATATTATTGGTAAACGAGACAATGTTAGCGTACGTGAGGATTTGCGGGTCGCACGACGTATGCGTCAAGCTTGGCCACGAGAGATGGGTGGGCACGTTCGTCTTCCGCCTGCACCATGGATTATATCAAAGAAAGAGGAGAAGCAGGTAAAGCAGGCCATCACCACTTTGCGTACTCCCACTGGATGCATGAGATCATTGAAGGGAGCCTTTACAACCACTAAGAAAAGAGGTGTTGAGCAACTATATGGGTTGAAGTCCCACGATTGGCACAAGATGCTCCAAGTAAGTTTTTTCCAAGTCTTGTACGTTGAAATTAAATTTTGTAATGCCTCAAACCATATATACATGTGCTCTTATGTGCGCAGTTCATACTACCTACTAGCATCGACCATTGTGCAAATAAGAGTTTGAAAAAATGTATTTATAAGATGGGCAAGCTTGTGAGGTATGTAAAACCCATGTCAGATCACCCTTCATTATACCTTGCAAAATGAACGTGCATGAGGTATAACGTACTATTTATTTATTTTTCAGATATGTTAGTTCCAAAGCAATTGATCCAGCCACGTTGGATGATGCGCGTGTTATGGCAGTGGAGGTGGTTTGTTTGGTAGAGGAGACTTTTCCGCGAACCATTCTCACAAGTCAACTACATCTCATTGTGCATTTAGTGGACGAAATCGCTTTATGTGGTACTGTGCATGCACGTTGGATGTTCTTCCTAGAGCGCTTCATGAAAACCTTAAAAGACTTTGTGAGGCAAAGTGCAAGGCCTGAAGGAAGCATGGCCGAGGGTTGGTTGATACAAGAGTCTCTTGTATATATTTCAGAATTTCTTGGTCAGGTGGACAGCTCTTTGCTACGACTATGGAGCAATGAAGAGGACTTGAGGATGACCTCTATTGTGCCTCAAGGAAAAGGACAGAGTAAAGTAATTGACAGAACATTGATTGATGATCTCAATTTCACTTGTATCCTTAATAGTGATGTGATGAGCAGATGGGTTACAAGATATGAGGATGCAAAGACAAACAGACAAGCAGAAAGAGCTCTCTTTCGGAGGCAACATGGCTCTCGGAAGGCATACCCTAAGCATCTAGCAACACTTCCGAATGATATCCATGTTGATTGGTTGCATGAGGAAATGGAGAGAGCAGAGAGCAACGAGGGGCTGCATATCACGGCGGAAGAATGGGAGTATGCACGAGGATGCATGTTAAAGGTACATAGAACTAATGTTTTGCATTAGTTGTAAGTGATTTGCTTTTAATATTTATTCACATTGCTTACACAAATATTGCTTCTATTTTGGTCCAGTGCACTATGTTCAATGCTATATGGTGTGAAGGCAAGTATTTTCGAACACAAAGAATTGATGAAAAGAGAAATACACAAGATTGCGGTGTCATTAGTAGCTTTGAGGGAGCTAATGGAAAAATGGATGATTATTGTGGCATAATCCAAGACATATTTAGGCTTGACTTTCTTCGCTTCTTTGTGTATGTTTTGGATGTCATGTTGTGATCGATGATCAAGAAATAAGAGATGATCATGATAATGAGGATGAGCGTGCCATTTCTCATGATCATGAGAATGACCCTACCATTGAGGATTATGGTGATGTTGATGAGGATGATCAGGACATCGATACCATTATCAATGGAGTACAGAATATCGATAGTGGAATAAATTTAATCGTAGCCTTACAAATTGATCAAATGGATATTGATGTTGATCGTTTGGCAAGGATGGATCTTATTGAAGATGAGATCGAACCCTAACCAATCCGTCACTGTACGTTCTAAATTGATGACATTTCTATCATCTCATATGCATGATTTATTTTTGAATATATTTTATTGTTGTAAATGCATGTAGTGGGATTGTGTAATAATGTATACTGTAATGTACTATGAGATGGTTTAAAGAAAATAGTTCTTAATTTTATAAAGGAATTCAGTTTTTCTTCAATTTTTTTCAGTTTTTCTTTACCATGCGTGTATTAATCCGTGTATGGTAGCGTGTATTAATCCGTGTATAGTAGCATGTATTAATCCGTGTATAATAGCATGTATAGATGTGTGTATTACTGCGTGTATATAAACGCATTTATACACGCATTGATAAATGCAAATATACACGCGACCTTAAATGATAAAATACACGCGCCCGATTCTATTCAAATACAAACGCGACCATACACGCGCTCGTAATTTATCGCGTGTATGAAACGCGTGTATGGCAGCATTGTCTTGTAGTGCTACTTCTATATTTGGAAAAATCTGTGGTGGTTTTTATTGATGATATATTAATCTTTAGTTAAAATGAACAAGAACATATTGAGCACCTTAGAAAAGTATTTCAATCATAGAGGAAAAATAAATTATTTACCCCAAAAATCTAAATTATTTGAAAGTAAAAGTTGAACAAAGCTCAAAGTAATTATTCAACTTATGAAAAAGAACTATTTGAAATTGTGCATGCTGTTAAAAAGTGGTCATTATTTGTATACTGCCAATTTGGAAGTATTGTGTGACCATGAAAGTCTTAAATGGTTAAGTACTCAAAAAGGAGTTATAAGGTAGGAAGGCTAGATGGGCTGAAATCCTACAAGAGTTTGATTTTCAAATTAGGTATAGAAAAGAAAAAATTAAGGTCATGGGACAGATGCTCTAAGGTCGAGCACCCATGATAAATGAGTTGAGTTTTACTCAACTAGAAAGTGAGTTGCTAGCTCACTTAAAACAAAAATGCCCTAATGACCCTAGGTTCCAAGTAGTTTGGAATTACTTGATTAAAAGAGGTAACTCTCAAATAGGATAGTGCAGTTGCAGCTAGTGGATAAAAGAGTATCACTTAAAAAGATAGTGGTTCAAAGCAAAAAGAAAGGTCAAAAGTGGAAAAGATCGTTAATGCCTAGTGGCCTGTCTATCTATAAATAAGAGTCTAAATCCTTGGAAAAGAGGAAAGACTATAAATTCTCATGGTGGTGATATATAAGTGATGTTTGTTTCGACCACATCATAAGGGTATGAGTATGTGATTGTAAAAGAAAGTAATGACATGTACTCAGTTGTGAAAAGAAAAGTTGACTATATTAAAGAGAGGCATTATTATGAGTGGTTATGGATTCCATAATGGTAAACATGGTACAAGGAACCTTATAATTGTTTCTATATATGCATAAAAAGTTATCAAGCAAATAAGTTGCTTGAAAAAGGTCTACCAATAAAAAGATATGTCTATGTGGACATTGTTTCACTTATTGAAGTGCAACAAAAAAGAAGTTATTACCTAGATCCAAATTCAAGGATGTCCAAACATTAAAAAAGGCAAGGTCTAGTGTTAATGACCGGTAAGGTACTTGGGAGCAACGAGGTGGAATGGGACACCTAGTGATGTATGCTATGCCAACGTAAGAGTAATCAAAAGGAGTTGACCGAGCAAGGTTGAGCTTGTCTCATCCAAAATAATTTCTCGATTGAGTCGACAGTCGAGAAGTAAAAGGAATTGGCCAAGGGAGTTAATGGTTACTTTACTCTTCATTGCTTATGGTATGCAAGGTTGGTCAACTAGTACGTAAGGTACTAAAAGGTAATAGAACAATATTATTTGGGAATTGTGTCTCACGGAAAGGAGGTTATCCGTAAGATTGGTTCTAGTTAGTGTATAGAAGTGTGCACTAGGAAAAGGGTTGATGGTAACCATGTAAAGCTTCTAAGTGATCATGACACTCGAGAAGTAAAAAAGAGCAATAAAAATTCATTAACTGCATACAATCCTCTGATCAAGGACATATGCAAAGTTGGTGGACATAATCATATTGGCTTGTCCTCATGTTTAGCATCAATCAGAACAAAATATTCATCTTAGAAGAAGATGTTGAAGTCAACCTCAGTGTTCTAAGGAGGGTAACATAAAGTTCAACACCATGTCAAATCTGTATGGTGTAATGACACTTACATGGACAGTAGGTGTTTTTAAAAGAAAAAGATACTCTCTTGTAGAAAGGGAGTTTAAGAACACACGAACAAGGAAGTAATATTCCTCTACTAAAGGAAGTGTTTCTATAATTGAAATACTTATAAAAGAGAACTTATTCCAAGTTGAGTGGCTACGTTGAAGAAAAGGTTTCCTGAGTTTGTTTTCGAGGACAAAAACAAACGTCCTGAGTTTGTTTTCGAGGATGAAAACTTTCCTTTCAAGGGGGAGGAAATGTTATGAGACTGACAAGAAACACTATAAGGTAAGACTAGAAAAGATTATTTATATGGTTTGCATATAAACAAGGTTCATGGGATTTCAAATTGGAAATACCTAAAGCAATGGTTAATAGGCATTAAGGTCAATGTAAAAGGGATATAGATGGTGCATAAGGGAATCCCAAAGGCTATAGAAGTAGGCACCCCCTTCTAGGGGGAGTTGAGGAGGTATTGGATAGTGAAAGGGCCATGCCTAGCCATTGCAAGGTCAAGGGGATGAAGTTGGAAGGGCATGCATCACCTAGGCCTATATAACCATGTGTTTAGGATCCATTTGGGATATGGTTGGGTGGAGAATCAAAGTTCTAGTGTTACAAGTCCTAAAGCTATTGATGCAGGGAGCATTATAGATACCAGTTTTGGGGCATTCATTTTTTGCCATATTGGAGATCATATTGCGAGCATTACAACACATTCATCTTCAACCATGGTGGATATCTAGACCGTGATCTTGATGGTGTGATTGATGGACTTCCATTTGATCTAGGCATCCTTGGTGACCATTTTTTGAAAATGGGAAAGTGTTACTTCACATTCGATCTAGGTGGCTAATCATCCTAAGCTAGGCTAATCTTTATGATATTGGATACCTTTATTCATCTTTAGCTTCCTCTCTAATCTAGGCTAATCATCCTAAGCTAGGCTAATCTCAGGGTAATCTAGGTGTAGCTTTCTTTCAAAGAGTCCAGATTCATTCATCCATAGAGCACCATAATTTTTGGTACTCACTTGCTGTTGAATATCAAGGTGAATGATGTTGTCATTGTTTGTGCAAACTAACCTACTCTTTTCTTCATCGAGAAAGATTTTGAAATTCATAAGGTGGTGGTAGAGAAGACCACGGTACAAGCATAAGTAGTAGAAGTCCAAGCCCTCAAAGGTAAGATCAAAGAATCATTAGAAAAAATTTGGACTCAAATAGGTCCCTATAAGAAAGTATTAAAAAAGGAATGGTCTAGCTAGGATTTAAGATCCATGTAACATGGATCTTTTTTAATGTTTTGCCACCAACTCTGACAAGTTAAGTTTCTTAAATATAAGATTGAGAGGTTTACATTAAAATATTAGGAAGTAGCATAGTTTAAATTGTTTTAGCTTTCCTAGTTTTTGTTTCCTCCTTCCATATTTCCTCTTTTTCCATCCCCCTCCCCCCCTTTTCTCTACTCTTAATCCAACTCTATATAGCTTTTACTTTTCTTCTTCTTTTATTAAGAAAAATTTACAAGTACATTTCTTTCTACTAGTGTTTAAGTCTTTATAATTCCAATATTTAATACACTTTGTTGATGTTTATGGCATTATTTAATTACTTTTTTAGATTCTAAGTTATTGATAATGTGTGTTATATTGTAGGTTTAAGGTTTCTATTTTAAGGTTTTAGTGCTCTCATAAGTTTTTTGGAGAAGGTAATAAGCACTCTCTTTAGGTTTTTAAATAATTTTAAACTTTAGATTTAGAGTTTAACCTTTCATAATATTTGTAGATTTTTTTTTGGAGTAGGTAATAAGCAGTCTTTAGGTTTTTTTAAAGAGTAGATAAGCAGTCTTTAGGCATTTTTTGGAGTAGGTAATAAGTAGTCTTTAAATATTTAAAAAAAATAAGTTTACACTTTAGATTTGGATAAGCTAGGCTTGCAGCAGGCGAGTTCTAGTTTTTTAGTAATCTTCCATGTTGTTTGTCTTTACGTGGCTTTTGCTATAGGTTTAAAGTTTTGCTTTATCTCAACACCTTCTTTAAAGAGTTATAAGAAAATATATTTTACATTCTGCATATTCTTTGATTCTTAGTCTTATTTTTAGTGTAATGTCTATTATATGCATAGTTATTTCAAGATAGGAAAAAAATCTCTAAACTAAATTCCTTTTGATTATTAATCTTATATCTTAGTGTAATGTCTATTATATGCATATTTATTTCAAGATAGGAAACAAGCTCCAAATTGACCTCTTTTTGTATGTGTACACAAAAGATTATAAGTTTTATGCATAGTATTGAGGTATAAAACAAAGGAGATGATGAGGGAAGATGGATTAAAGACACATACAATAAGTTTGAATGGATATTAATGTGCTCCCAGCCAAAGTATTTTTAAAGTCAAGACGAAGGATAAAGGGGATTGGACAAAGCATTGGAAAGGTAGAATAGTAGACTTTAGAAGTAGAAATACTGGTGGGAGCATAACAATGGAGGTATTAATCCAACATGTGTACATATACAAAGAATTCTACCTGCATCCAAACAATCGAATTGTAAAAAGCACAAGCCTAATGGTAAGAATATGACTTTCTAATTAATTAGCACATTGTTTTTATATGAGATGAAAATATGGTGGTATGTCTAATGTGTTTGATATGTCTTTCAGTCTAATGGTAAGAGTATGACTTTCTAATTAATTAGCACATTGTTTTTATATGAGATGAAAATATGGTGTTATGTCTATTTGATATGTCTTTCACGGGTCTTTTAGCATTGTCTTTTAGCATTTTCAGCATTGTATCCATTAATAGTTGAAGAATGGCAATGTGTAAAGTGCTTAAATGGAAAGCTAAATGTTTTTTATGCTAAAAATTAGAAGTTTGTTATATGACTGAGAGAATGCTAACTTCTTAGCATTATAGCATATCTTTGTCTATGATTCCTTGTATGTTGTGCCACCAAGGAATATTAAGTGTGCTTCCTTCCATCCCATGTCACTCCCATCACTATCAAGTTTTGAAAGGTAGAACTTGTAAAGGATATGTAAACTTCAATTAAACCAAACACAGGCTCAAAATATATTCACCTAAGTTAGTGTATTCCCTTTAGCTATTTTGTTCATTTATTTATTTTCAACTTGTAAAGAATTGAAGAGAAGTAAGATTACATATAGTTGCAAGAGTCCAACTGCTAAAGGCTAGATGATGAAACATATGTTAAGTGAGAAATGGGATACAAAAAGAACCTATCAGGAGGATATAGTTAATTGTCAAGTTTCAAAATCTTTTGTTACATTCTAGTAATATCTTGGTTAGTGTGATCGTAACCTTTATTTTGAGTAAGTATAGTAATTATAATTTTATTATGTGATGAATAGGTACTTTATTAGTTAACAAACATATTATGTATGCAATTTGTCTATAGGAGAAGACTTGTGAGAGGGGATTGTTAACCCATTCCTAGGGTTAACAAGAGCTACCACCATTATCTTAAATCAGGGAGTCAAGGTAGATACACCAAAAGGGTCATACATTCAAGATATGAAGCAATGGTGTCCAAAGCTACAACTTGGACGGGTGCCCGTAATGGTGTGACTGAATACTTATGGAGATTCCCACTTCAAGAGCATGTGGTAGCATGTAGGATAAAGTCCCAAGTGATGTACTTCATGGATATATTATGAGAGTAGTAATTGTAATAGCATTAGGCCTCTTATGAGCCTAAAGTGCCCGATCGGCCATAGTTTAAGTGAGTGTGAACACTTATGGCCATGTATATAAGTGAATTTCTTTCATAATACAATATACTCTCCCATTGTGCAATTGAGTCTTAATCTTGCTAATCCTCTTGCTAATCTCTCTCCCTAATGCATGCTAGTGAGTGTGTGTGAGTGAAGTGAGGTGAGAGGAGGGACAAGTCCCGTAGTGCAACGCGACAGTGTGACAACGCTCGTGGGAGGCATGATGGAATTGTTTCTCAAGGAGTTGTAGAGCTTGGAGACCTCAAGGGTTATGAGCTTGGCCATTGGAAAGATCCTCATGACAGTTGCAGTTCACCAAGTAATCTCATATTGGATGCGTTTCAAGGAGGGTTAGGGTGAGCCATAACAGGAATGAATTATCATGGACCAAGAAATATGTGTGATTTTGTAATGATAAAACTGAACATTGTTTGGGGAGAGCATGAAATAATTACATTAGCCACTATCCTTTCTTAGATAAGAGAATTCCTTAACGTTGAATGACTCTAATTTTTATTTTAGATTAGTAGGTAAGAAGTTCAGGAGTAGATTTGAGAACTCCTTCACCGCTCCCTATATCTTAAAGATTGTGGTTTCGTGTAATTGATAATTTACTAATGCTAATTGTTTTGTTCTTCCTCAAATTTTTGATTTTCTTTACTTTGCAATCAAAAAAGTCATCAGACCATGTGATCTACGATACACTTTCAAATATAACTAAACTTTGTAATAAAACCATGACAACTAATCTACCATAACTTTCAAATTTGTAATTTTAAAATTATGAAGCACTGGCACTCATCACATCCTTTGACATATTTCATGGTATCTTCAAAAAGTTTCGGCCACTTCACTTCCAAAATGAGCTTGTTCTAGAATATCAATGTACTTATCCTCACATATATAGAGTCTTAAGATATTGTCTCTCCCCTTTTAATAGAGTCTAAGATATCGTCTCTTAGTAAAATGTTAAACATGATTGTATAACAACAGATTTGTATACAATAATCATGTTACGAGTCCATGGAGCCTATGTCGCTAATATTTGCAAACATTTGGTGTAGAGCATAAAACTGAACATTGTTTGGGGAGAGCATGAAATAATTACATTAGCCACTATCCTTTCTTAGATAAGAGAATTCCTTAACGTTGAATGACTCTAATTTTTATTTTAGATTAGTAGGTAAGAAGTTCAGGAGCAGATTTGAGAACTCCTTCACCGCTCCCTATATCTTAAAGATTGTGGTTTTGTGTAATTGATAATTTACTAATGCTAATTGTTTTGTTCTTCCTCAAATTTTTGATTTTCTTTACTTTGCAATCAAAAAAGTCATCAGACCATGTGATCTACGATACACTTTCAAATATAACTAAACTTTGTAATAAAACCATGACAACTAATCTACCATAACTTTCAAATTTGTAATTTTAAAATTATGAAGCACTGGCACTCATCACATCCTTTGACATATTTCACGGTATCTTCAAAAAGTTTCGGCCACTTCACTTCCAAAATGAGCTTGTTCTAGAATATCAATGTACTTATCCTCACATATATAGAGTCTTAAGATATTGTCTCTCCCCTTTTAATAGAGTCTAAGATATCGTCTCTTAGTAAAATGTTAAACATGATTGTATAACAACAGATTTGTATACAATAATCATGTTACGAGTCCATGGAGCCTATGCCGCTAATATTTGCAAACATTTGGTGTAGAGCAAATATTTGCAAACCCATAGTTATTTTGAGAGAATAGATCCTGTTACCTGCATTCATCCAAACAGACAAATAAAGAGTTAGCTCGTGTGTATTTTGAAGGTGTCATAGGATCTACCACTTGTTATAGATGTCCCCCAAAATATCTTATGATTAATTATGCGGTGATGGGATCTAGTCCCTTGATACGTATTAGGATTGTTACCCTAGTATCATCCCTAAGTAAATGGATCAAACCCTATCTCCATCTATAAGTATGGAAGACAGTTGGCTTCCAGATACTAACAAGACAATTGGCCTTGTAGTAATCCCAATAACCTAGTAGATATTCAATCTATCTACTGTCATGTAAGTAGAAACTAGCACGTATTTGTTTCGAAATTTCATGTATCTCAACAGAATACCCTAACTCATAAACAAATGATTTAGCCAAATGATTGTCATATTAGTATCCTACTAGGAAAAATTCAGAAAAGAGACCATGAGGCATGCATGGCCATCAGAGGCAGTATTAAGATCCTAAAATATCGTGTTATGAGCATTTGTGGTGTTATAACCTGTAAAAGCATCCATTTTGTCATATCATCAACTCATTCATGTAAAGCCGTATGAAAAATAAAACATCAAAATGCCATTTAGACAGTATCATTGCAGTAAGCCACTATTAAACCATATTGCCAGACATTCTGTATCGATTTCTAGAAGTAAAGTATACGTAACCCTGTATCCTCAATAATCACACAATATGTGTACATAAGGACTTAGGACATCCTATGTTAAAGATTAGGATCTCGGTTTTTCCTGTTAGCAAGGGTCAAGTGAAATTTTAAGCTCATAATAGCCATTAATTACACGACTGTAGGCGTAACCTATAGGACGGAGAGAGCATCTCAACAGAGCAAGCCCAATGAATCACCATAAAAAATCCATAGTTATGCAAGACCAAAGGTAAAAGAGATTATTAAAAACTTATTTGTATTAAAAAATAGCCAAGGCATTGTATATCATTCCCAGTTACGCACAGCCCTGTATCATCAATAATCCATCACTCCATGTGTGAGGGGGTTTAGGGCATCCATAACATCAAGATATGCCCATATTAGCAGAGTAGGTGTAGTGTTAATCACGCATAACAGTCAAAGTGCAGCATGCAAAACTGAAATAATTTCAAAAGAAACCAGAGAACACATTTTCATCATCCAAATATTAATCCCATATAGGATATTGTGAGAGGTCTATATCCTGTCATCCCCTTCAAAGGTGATAACATGAATATTATGGTCAGAGCATACTATGGGTTTCCATCAATTCCTTAATCCATAATCATATGCAGAGTTAGAAACACACAATAATCTGAAAGCCATCGTGGGATTCCATAAATGAATATCAAGTTACTATGAGTTACCTAAGAGGAAGAAGAACTCCCTACTACAGTTTGCAAGCACAATAGACATGGCGCAAGAACACTAATACACGGGCTAAGTGAGTGTGGAAGCACTCACCATTCATTGCTTTTTATAGGTGGAGTCAAGATGATGCAGTCGGTTATTATCGCCATGAAATCTCTTCATCGAGGTTATTCCACTCCTCAGTGTATTAATCGCAACTAACCAAAGACGGTTAATGCCCAGAATGAATTTCATGCTAGGCACCATTCCGATACACAGAATGTTAATCCACAATTAGCCATGGCCAGCGACGAATGCTCAGAGTGAATGAATGTCAGCCAGTTAGAAATCGCATGCAGGGTGTTAGAGATATGATTTAGATAGTTGTATGTGTATGAATAATACCCTACTTTTAGGTGTTTGTGTGAAACCATACCCTACTCGTTCACACAAATAATAAGAGATTTACCGCAGATGAGAGTAAGTGTGTGTGTGTGTGTGTGTGTGTGTGTGTATATGTGTGTGTGTGAGTAAGTGAAAACTATGAAGCTCACGTCCGTAAAGTTCTTGAGATTCTAAGGATCATGTGAGTTTTATGATAGATGAGGAGTGGTTGTGTGTGTGTGCGTGCATACGTGTGCATGCATGCATGCGTGTGCACACACACACACACACACACACAGATGTATGTGTGTGCACATGTATACTCACATACATGCGCATGCACGTATGCAAACATACACGTTTGGCGATCACACACATGCACACATGCGCATGATCGCCAAACATCAAAGGATTAAGTATCAAAAGTCTTAGTTTACTACCCTCAACAATGCCTCGACTCACCCTTGCCAATAAGCATGCCCTCACCACGTCCCCTCTAATAGTGCAACGATATTGTCCCATGAAGAAATACTACCATATTGAAGAGCCTTAAACCTCATGCCATGTGTGCCATGTATGTGCGTGTGTGCATGCATGTGCACGTGTGTGCCAGCTAAAAATCAAAGGATTAAATATCAAAAATCTGTGTTTACTATTCACACTTTTATCTTGGGCATTAATTAATTAATGCCTTGACCTTACATTACCCTAATGTATTCAAACCTCATTAGCACTCACAATGTATGCCTCCTACCCCCAACCACCTTTGCTCCTGCCTCCCGCCAAGCCTCACCTCACCCTTGCCTGTAAGAATGCCCTCATCACGTCTCCTCCAATAGTAGCAAAACGATATTGGCCCATGAAGAAATACTACCATGTTCAAGAGCCTTAAACCTCCTCCCCTACAAACTCATGTCGCCCTTTCCTCTCCCATGTCTCTATCACCTCTCCTCTACTGCATGCTAAGCTCTTCGTGTGTCCTCACCTGAGAGAGAGAGAGAGAGAGAGAGAGAGAGAGAGAGAGAGAGAGACTACTCTCTGTTTGAGGCGAGAGACAAAGAGAGACCATCTCTCTCATGCAAGCATTTTAGATGGATTACACAATAGAAGAAAAGAGGGAAATTGAGATAGAAGAGTAACATTTGTCAAACATGCTAAAAAAAGAGAAAATGGATTCTCAAACCTTAGATTAAACCCTTAGGGCACCTTAGTAAAAACAAACGTTCGTGATATGGTTAATTAAAAAGAGCATTGGAGAAAATCTTGCATCCACTCTAAATAAAATCAATCTATGGTGTAAAATATATTTTTATTCGGGTATCTATTCACAAATTTTGATTCGGGTATTAATGGGGGCTAACGCCCCCAATTTATTAACCTCTACTAAGGCCATCTCCTATCAGATCCGTGCAAGTTGCCGTTCTCCTCTCCTCCTCCTCCTCCTCCCCCTAGGGCTTCTCCTCCTCTCACTTTGCTTGTTGCTCCACCTCTCCCTCTTCCTCTTATATGCCAAGCACAATGATTGAGAAGATAAAGCTCCTCCCTCCTAGGGATCCAAGAGAGAGAGATCGAGCCCTCCTCGTACCCAATTAATTAATCTTTCCTATGGGTCATCCTTGCACGCATGCAAGCATGGTGCCCTCCTCTCCTCCTCCTCCTTGCGGTCCTCCTCCTCGTGCTCCTATCACACCTCGTTGCTCTGCCTCTCCAATCGCTTCATGTGTTCCATCTTGCTCCCCTCTTCTTTTTCTCTGCCATGCACAACGATATAGAAGAGAGCACTCCTTCCTCCCTGCAATCCTCCTCCTTCTTGCTAGCTTATGACTCTGGCTTCTAACAATCACAACAGTCTTCCATCCGTGCCCTACACTAGCGATCCAAGAGAGAGAGAGAGAGAGAGAGAGAGAGAGAGAGAGAGAGAGAGAGAGAGAGAGAGAGAGAGAGAATTGGAATTGTACAGATGAGAGAGGGAGCTCCTAACAGTCATAACAGTCCATCCATGCCCTACAACAGCGATCCGATAGAGAGAGAATTGGAATTCTATAGTCTAGAGAGCGCGAGCCTCTTCCTCCTCTTCTTGTTCTAGAGAGTGCAATTTGTTTAGTAGGTGCATGTTGTACATGCCCCAAACACAAATTAGATAGTTTTAAATAAAATTTGTTTCCTATTTTTAACCTTTAAAAAAACTTTCACAAAGCCAAAGAAGTAAATTAATCACACGTTCAATTTTGATTTCGGTGGCCTATTCCTCGTACTCTCCATGGCCAACAAGCCCCCTCCGTCTCCTCCTCCTCCTCCTCCTTGTCCTCGCCACCATCTATTCCACGACTACCTCCTTTGTCTTCTTTCCCAACTAGCAGAGCTGCAAGGAAGTACTGCTCCACAGAAGAGCGGTGAAAATTCATCCTCCTCAGTAGCCTACGCAACCTGTGCGAATTTGGGTAGCTAATTAACCCCAGAGGACCTTCTCGACGCGCCTATACGTGTCCACATACATATGCTAAATTCAAACCTTATTTAATTCGTCTATGCAACCCATTCGAATACGTTTTCATTGCTTAATGAATACTAGTACTCAACCCACGCATTGCTATGGTATGTAAAAGACATGAAGAAACGAAACACATGAATGGAAGTCAGAATATAAAGGGTCAATCGAAAGGATTTTTTTCTCTTATTTTTTAGAAATCCAGGATTTCTTTTCTCTCTCTTCTCCTTGTACCTTGGTTGTCCATGGTTAATAGGTAGAAATAGAAGATAAATATCGAAAACCCAAAAAAAATATTTTGGGGACATATTTATGGTACCCATATATATACCTATATATTTAGCCCTAAGACGTACCTATATATTTAGCCCTAAGACAGCGTGATAGACGTCGGGCTGTGAGCCTAAAGGTTTTCGATGGATTCAACTCGCAACGCAGCCGAGTTGCAGAAGCTTGTCCAGGTTTGTCTGTCAACCACTGCATTTGGAAGGTTGTTGTAGTACTTAAACATGATTAAGGGTTTTAAGCAAAACGCGGGCAAGACCACTGGAGGTTTTTGTGTACAAAAAGCTGACACGTTGAAGGACAGTAAACTGAGAGCGAGAGTGTAGCAAAACGCAGGGTTTAGGGTTAAAGGAAAGGTTACACAAAGTAGGAGAGGTGGGGTATTAGGGCTGGTTAGGGCAAGAACTAAGCCAAGGAGGGGAAGGTCCCGAATTCAAACAGAGGGCTGAAATTTGCAACCCTGGCTTGGACTTCAAAATTGAAGGCCTAGATGGATGGTACCTTGAAGTGAAACCCATTACTCAATACTATATACTTGAGAGGTAGTTTTAGAGGTGGGTTTCTTTTGAAGGTAAAAATGGGCTTTGAAGCCCACTGCAGCCCTCTAATTTCAGCTGTGGTGGGCATTCAAGTTGCTACAACAGAAAAATCTACTCAAGGGATAAAAAAATCAGGGTTACAACTGGTTATGAGCGAGAGGGGTGACTGTTCCCAGCCCAGCCACATTATTTAAGGAGGGTACTTCAATATTTACTCTTGAACCAGACAAGTTACATGTGTATGTGTGTGTGCGCGTGTGTGTGTTTGCACTTACGAATGTATGCAATGTGCACGTATGTATGTATGTATGTATGTGTATGTGTGTGTGTGTGTGTGTGTATTCGCACTTACGAATGTATGCAATGTGCGTGTATGTATGTATGTATGTGTGTGTGCACTTGTAAGAATGTATGCAATTTTTGTGTTTATGGTTGTGTATGTATTCATGTATGTGTGTGTGCACAAGCATGGTAGAATGTATGCAATGTTTGTGTTTGTGTATGTACTGTATATGTGTGTGTGAATATATTCATGTATGTGTGCGTGAGTGCACTGTTTTGTACTTCATCTTGGATTGGGTATTTTGCAGCAAGAGAAGCAGCGCGCTATGCTCAATAAACTAATTGTCAAGGTGACAAATATTTGCTGGGATAAGTGTGTTGGTACTCCCGGCAGCAAATTCAGCTCAAGTGAGAATTCGTGCCTCACCTACTGTGCTCAGCGATATTTGGAGACAAGTACATTGATTCTTCGGCGATTCAGTAGTTTGCCACAATGAAGTATTTATGGCATGTTGTTGGTTAATCATGCTTTTAAAGCCTATTTTTTTGACACCTGAGAGGTTATCAGGGAAGGCTATTACCATACACGCTTTGTAATTGTTATTAAACTTTTTGGTAATGTCGATACAGCTTTACACTTCTACCATGGTGGATTAAATATTTGTACCCTTGAATGAGTAGTTCTTGTCAACTTAACATTTTGGTTAGGTAATGGGTTTGCACAAGAGCATTTCTTTGCATGGTCTCATATGCTCCATAATGCAATGACCAATTGGGACTTGGGGGGGAGAGATGATGGTGAGAGTTTTGTTGCTATGTGTGTGTGTGTGTGTGTGTGTGTGTGTGTGAGAGAGAGAGAGAGAGAGAGAGAGAGAGAGAGAGAGGCCCACTATTCAAAATAAACACTACTTGGAATCATGTAACTTATGATAGCCAAGAAGATGAAATCGCTTGGGCCTACCTTTTTACAAAGTCAAGCCGAAGACCAACTACAAATCTAAGCCAGGTGTTAAGATTATCTTAAAGGGATCAAATCATTGGTTGCTTTTGCATTTTCAAAATATATGGTAAGATATCTTAGTTGCCCAAAACCATTCATGCTAAGCTACTTGTCTACAAGCTGGGTTTGCTTAGAAATGGAGGAGTGCTACCACAATGTATGCAATTTGTTATCCACACTCATGTTCTTGAGCTAGTTGAAGTTGTGTCTCCATCTCATGAACTACCTAATTGATTATTATTTGAATTTTACGAAGGAGTGAGAAAGATGACTATGCTACTTGGAGCATTTTCAAGGAAGCTCCAAATTTTTATTATTATTCAAGATAGCAACCATTTATCTATTGAAAGTGCTAAACTATTCCCAATTTCTTCTTCCTAATTTTGTGTTCAAACTTTTAACCTTATCGGGAATATGAAATTTTCCAATGTCTTTTAAAAAGATGTGGTGGTGGTGTAGGGGATGCGCGTGTAGGGGATGCGCGTGTAATGAAATCTTCATCAACAATTGAAGATCGAAGTGCAAGTTGCAAATATAATGGCAAGAGGTGTCCAAGGCTATGCTTAGCAATATTGATAAGACTTCTTAATAAATATAACCAACATAAATACCTTTTAAAACATTGTATGCAGGGATTTCATTAACGTCTTCACAATTTCGTGATCACGTTAACAAAACCTATTGTTAACATATTAAAACTTGTGAGATGACATTGTATATTCACATGACCTGAGCAATGACCTGCCAGAATCCACTAGTCCCGTAACACCTCCGGGCTTTTGGTTTTCCCGGCGGACCCGCCGAGAAAAGAAAAGAACATCGACGGGGTTCTATTCTGTTTATAAACACTGCCCGACACCCATCGTGGAACTTTTGGGGAGATAGTCCTTGTTTTAGGGGCGTGATATCTCTCCTCAAAGTACTTGTAGAGCTCTCGAGTTGCTAGAAGTGTCCTCTTGGGAAGAACGTCCTTATCTTTGGGGCTGTCGTCTTTCCTTGTAGGCACTCCTAAGGCTATTGAGCCACTCGTCCTTAGTTCTTTGAATTGGGGGCAGGGTGTGGTTCGTAGCTAATACTTGCGGAGATTTAGGGACAAATTTGGAGTCATTCAGCTTTGCATTTGAGCTACGTAGGTAATCTACCTCATTCTGCTTTATGAATGGTTGGATGGAGCCAAGAGTCCTGTTTAGGGGCTTGTATTGGTTCTTGATACTTGATATAGTTTAGAGTAGACAAGGGTCTATTGTCCTATACTAGAGTATTGGGCAAGCATAGATCTTTGATTTTCTTTGTGAATGTTAGAGAAGGTCTATTGTCCTATACTAGAGTATTGGGCAAGCATAGATCTTTGATTGTGTAAAGTATCCTTAATTGCGTACAAAAGGTATCTTTCATTGGGGGTGCAATGTGCATGATAGTTTCGAAGTAGTTTTGTAGTAAGATCTTGCAAGATAGTTTCGAAGTAGTTTTGCGTTATGTGATGATCTTTTGTATTTGTCAAGATAGTTTCGAAGTACTTTGTCTGCTAATGTATGTTTTGTAATACGTGAGTGACTTTGTTGTTTTTTCATTTGTGTATTCATTGTTATATGCTTGGTTGAATAAGTTATTTGTTCAGATGGAGGACAATGTTGGATCCAATGATACCTCCAATAGAGTCCAAATTTCAAATAGCAGAAAAAAAAAGGCACCTGGGATAGAGTGGCAATATGCAATTAACGTTGGTGATCGATTCATAGATTGGGAGTGTAAGCTATGCCATGCAGTAAAATCAGGTGGGGCGCCTCGACTAAGAGAACACTTTTTAGGCAGACCGAAGAAAAAGTCATGTACCCACCCCTCTGCACCTGTAGTGGCCAAACGCATAAGAGAAGAAATTCAAAAGAAAGATTCAAGAAAACATGACACTCCTACCGTTAATGTATCAAGGCAGCAAGAACACTGTTGTTCTAATCATCAAACTCCCGCTACATCGCCTACTTGTACCCCGAACGGCAATGTGCAACCACAAAGTAATCTACCCAGTGCATCTTTCTGCAAGTGAAACTTTGACGTAGGAAATATACCCATGCGTCAAACTTCATTGCAAGAAAGCCTACGTCAAGGTCGACTCGATGATGCACAACTCGCCCTTGCTGAAGCGATTTACTTTTCTGGGAGTGCTGATGATGGTGGACAGTGAGCATTGGAAGAGAGCATGGAAGAAAATTGGTGAGTTTGGACCAGGGTTTTCACCGCCTACGTACCATGCTATGCGAAATGATCTATTAGAGAAATGTTATGCGCAAGTAAAAGAACGTGTACAAAGAATAATTCTTAGCAATATTGAGCTTTCTGGATGTAGTATAGTAAGTGATTTATGGTCTAATGTACAAAGAAAACCATTAATTAATATAATGGTTATTTCACCTAGAGGTGAGACTTTCATCCGTGCCATGGATTCAGCTGGTTCAATCAAAACTGGGGCTTACATTGCTCAAGTCATTGGCTCTGTGATAGAGGAAGTGGGTGCCAAAAATGTAGTCCGAGTCGTCATGGACAATGCAAAGAATTGCAAAAATGCATCCAAAATCCTACAGCGACAATATCCACATGTTTTTCCGGTAGGCTGTAATACTCATAGTTTGAATCTTGTATTAAAAGATTGGTATAAAAGTGATGATACCAAATGGTTTGCCTCAATCGTCGACACTGCTCGCCAGCTTGTGAGATTCATGCTCAAGAGACAGAGAGTGTTAGGTATTTTTCGACCTCGCATGTCAGTTATGTTAAAGCTTCCAGCGGAGACTAGGTTTTGCACTCACTTTTACACTTTTGAGTCTCTTCTTAGTAGAAATAAAGATGCAGTTTGCGAAACATTTACATGCATGGCATTTCATGATTGGGAGAGCACTCAACTTGAAAAAGTGAAAGAGAAAATCAAAGTCTTGAAGGCAGCGCTTACGAGAAGAAGTTGGTGGAACAGTGTGATGGATGCATACCATGTAATGATGCCTGTTATGTATGCCGTACGAAGTCTTGATCAAAGAGCGCCTAATCTCGGGAAAGCATGGATGCAATGGTGGACTGTCAGCGGAGTTTGGAGTGTCCTGAGAAATTAGAGCATTCAGTGGTGGAAAAGCAATGGCGTGTACCATTCTCCAGTAGACAAAGAAAAGTCCTATTGAAGTACTTTCATGCTAGATGGATTGGAGCGCATTCACCACTACAGATTAGATCCTGAATATTGGAATATGGATTTGATGTCCAACGTTGAGGTGGTGCAAGATTTTTATAAAGTGGTAAACACTTTCTATAATAATGTTGATGATCGTGTAAAGTGCATAAAGGAGATGACCTCATTTCGATTGAAAGAGGGTTTATTTTCCAACTCCCTTGTTCAACAAATGGCTAAAGAGAAACCTGCATGGAAGTGGTGGATGATGAATGGTAGTGAGCATTATGCTTTATTGCGCAACCTTGCGATGAAGGTTCTAAGTCAGTGCTCTTCAAACTCAGGCTCAGAAAGAAACTGGAGCATGTACAAATATATTCACAGTACTATTCGCAATTGACTTCTTGCAGATCGAGCAAATAAACTTGTTTACATGTATTACAATGAAAAGATCTTGCGAGACATTGAAAGCGAAGAGTATGAAGAAGATATGCCCAGATGGATGTACAATTGTGATGATGTAGTAGACGAGAACTTTGATGTTGGACGCACGTTGTGCACCACCCTTGAGAGATAGAAGACAATTTAGACATTGACTTAGATGAGATTAATTTAGCAGACGAGAGAGTAAACGGTGAAAGAATTTTGGAGCAAGATACTGACATAGAGGAAGAAGTCATTTCATTAATTTCATAAAAAGTACTTGTACAAATGATCGTATTTGGAGAAATTATCAATACAAAAGTAAGATTTATGTCTTTCTTAGCTTTCATCTTGAAATAAATTACGAATTGCACTAGGAGTTGCATCTAAAGGTCCTGGTGGTTTATATTCGCTAGCCATGCCGAACACTGTATAAATACCTTGATTTATTGGGACACTGCACAATGCACATGTGGAAGTATTTTGCATTTGCCTCACTAAACATATTAAGTGGTAGTAGTGTCCACAGGGTAGTATATACTGGCCGCTCCACCCATCGAATATTTTGTAACATACAGGACATTGGGGGGTGGAGGAACTAGTAGCCTCAGCAGAAACTCCCACAAGATCAGGATGTATCAAAAAATGAGAGATGTGGTTTCCTTGGCGCACAGGAGCAATACGTGAAGAGATGCTCTGTACATCTTGGCTGATCTTTGTGAGCTGTTCTTGAATCCCTCTATTGGCCGGGGGAGGAGTTGACGCTTGAGATAATCGCTCAGCTTCTTTCTCCTTCTCTGCTAGCTGTGCCCCTAAGCTTTCTTTGACCTTGTTTAACTCCAATCCAGCGCCCTCCACCATGAGAGCAAGTTCCTCCCTTGTGAATGTCACTATCTCTTCAAGTATGTCGTGGGTGTTGACAATGGCCTCTCTGGAGGCGAAGTCCACTAGAGTTTCTAGGATAAATTGTGCATATAGCATCTTAGCCAAATAGAGTGGAGCATCGGTGTTATGGAGAGGACGACTGTACACCTCCAAGAAAATGCGCTTGGCATTAGTTTTGATATCATTGTGAGTGCAACGTGAAATCTTCCATCTTTCCTTCTTAATCTCGCCATCTGGACATGGCCATATTTCCTTTATCATCTCTGTGGTTACGCGTTTGTTTATGTCTTTCCATTGGGCATAAGTAGGATTTGTCCATTTCGACAACCTGCATGCTGTTCTTGTAGCTTCGCGGGCTGTCAGGCCATGTGCAAGGGCCTTCATTCGCTCATATGCCTTCTTGGCTAACTCTTGATGCTCGTTTGCTTGCGCCTCTGCCATATCTGCATGAACATAAATGACTTTAGGATTTTAATGAACTGTAAAGATCAACGTAAGATAAATTGACCATTACCCTCAAAAACTTAAAGTTTAACACCACGAGAGGAGATATGTATTGCAAAGACTCAATGAGAAATATCCACTTGACTCCAAAAATACTTCAAGCAATGCGCGCACATCAAATTTTGAAGAGAAAACATAAACTTAAATACCACAAGAGGAGAGAGATATTGCAAAGACTCAATGAGATAATATTTCAAACAATGGACACATCAAATTTTGAAGAGAGAAACAAAGTGCCATTTCTGAAACTTAATCTCCTGATACTGTATCATTACAAAATTGGGGTGAATGACACCGATAGCTCTACAAGAGGACGTTGTGCCCTCGTTGGGTCAGTATTTAGTGATCTAAAAAATTCCACTACTTGCAAAATTGATTTTCGCTCATCGCGATTAGGCAGGCACATCCAATTTTTGACTCTATAAATAATAGTATCCATGGTAACTTTGTCATAGGAACTATTATCCATCCACAACTCTTGTACTTTCTGCCAAAAGTCATATAAAGTTTGTAATAAATATCCCAAGGCAAAAACATCAGATGCAGGAGTGTATGCATCTGCCAAAAACGGATCATAAAGCTCCGGGGCTATCCACCGCGCTGTTTATTTCGCTCTCTGTCTGCGTAGGAGACTGCCTGTGCCACCTTCTCAGGGTTCTTGTCTGCTTCAAATACAAAATTGAGAGACACCCGTTTTTTGGACGCTCTCAGCAGTAACCCCCAATCGATAATACCTACGCGTGGCTTCAACTCTTTTGTAAAATCCAACACTACATTGAATGGATGTAGGTCGGTATGTACAATTCCTGCCAGATGTGCTGCCACTAGGCCTTCCACCAGGGCATGCATAATATGTGGCATTGTTATTACTATTTGTTTTATTTTAGAAAGTTCTAGATGACTTAAAGGAATATTATCGGGCGGGGGTTGTCTCCATCCTCGATCCAAACGGAAAATTGCTCTGGTGAACTCACTGAATCTGAAGGGGACCTTCAGAAGAGTATAACCAAGCGAGCTGCCATTATAGTATGGGAAAATAGTGATCCAAGGAGATTCTTTTGTGAAGGCAATACACCTGACAATTGATGGGTGTAGAACCTGCATGCCCTACTCTGCCTGGAAGCTCTCGAACTTGGCACTGCCTTCCCCTTTGTAGTGCTTTCCGCAAAAAGTAATGTGCTCCGATAAAAATGATATACCTTTAACTGTATACTCTTTTACTGTGCCAAAAACACCAGAGCCTATTGTTCGCCCTTCGAACAGAGCCTCGTGCGGGATGCCAATGAGGTGTGTGCACATAGAATTGTAGATGGTACGATTAATGATACCTGTACCACTTGCATCTGCCTGGCTGGACGTTGCAGCGACGTCCTGGGCAATGCGCACTCTTTGGGGAGGGACTCTGCATCCAACGCCTTCATGCGCTTGCTCTTGGCTCTTTTCTCGCTCCATACAACGTCCCATAACTGTAGACGTTGCATATTAGCTTCAGGCGGGGCAGCATCTCTATGATCATTGCATGCTACATGCATGCTCCCCAAAATGGTTCGTGTTATATGTTGATGGTTGAAATCTGCTATCTTCTGTCTATCAAGCAACTCAGCGTTGCCTCCGCTTCGAAGCCGACGCTGTGCATTTTCCCATATCTGGTCTATTAGATCTCGCATGAGTATCTCAGACTCATTGATCTTTTTGACAACATCATCAGCACATTGTGACACTGTGATGACTGCTTCAATGCGAATTGCTCATAGAACAATTTTACGCTCTTCAGGGGAAAGCATGTTGGTCGTCTTCGTAAATCTAGCAAATATCACTAAACACAAAAAAACAGAATATTAAACATTACTGAAATCAACATCAAGCAAACGTGAGAGAACAACAACAAGTGTATCATTACTTATCAATGTTCAAACAAAAACGGAATATCAAATAATTTTAATGAACTCAACATCATCCAATACATCATCAAACGTGAGAGAACAGCAACAAGTGTATCATTACTTATCAATGATCAAACAAAAACAGAATATCAAACAATATTACTGAACTCAACATCATACAATACATTATCGAACGTGAGACAACCGCAACAAGTGCATTATTACTTATCAAGTGTATACATGTTGCACTCCTCATCTACACACCTATCGTGACAGAGAGAGAAAGAGAGAGTTGTGAAGGGTATTATGAGAGAGAGAGAGAGAGAGAGAGAGAGAGAGAGAGAGGGGAGGAAGAGAGAGAGGTGTGACAGATAGAGAGAGAGGAAACATTAGATGACATTTTTAATAGTTTTGTGAGTTCCTAAAGAGAGAAAAATAATGTTTTGTATTCCGAAAGCACTCCTCATCTACACACCTATCGTGATAGAGAGAGAGTTGTGAAGTGTATCATGAGAGAGAGAGAGAGAGAGAGAGAGAGAGAGAGAGTTGTGAAGTGTATCATGAGAGAGAGAGAGAGAGAGAATTGTGAAGTGTATCATGAGCGAGAGAGAGAGAGAGAGAGAGAGAGAGAGAGAGAGAGAGAGAGAGAGTTGTGACAGATAGAGAGAAGAAACATTAGATGACATTTTTAATATTTTTGTGAGTTCCTAAAGAGAAAAATAATGTACTGTTTTAATTTTTAAGTAAATAGAGGGAGAAAAAAGAAATTATTAAGAATTATGTATATTTTAAGAGAAAAAAAAAGAAATCCTTATCTACACATCTATCGTGTTGTGAAGTGTATCATGAGAGAGAGAGAGAGAGAGAAAGAGTTGTGAAGTGTATCATGAGAGAGAGAGAGGGGGGTAGGAAGAGAGAGAGATATTCATTTTTTCGAGTAACGAATCACGATATTATAAAATAAAACGTTTAGACAATATGATGTAAACTTTGATCCATGAAATACTCATGCCGCGTTAGCAACCAAGTATCGCATGGATCAAACACAATAAAAACAATACAAGTCAAATCAAACAAATTTACGACATTTTTTCGACCGCTTTAACGATCATATGCCGTAATATGCAAGCAAATTTACGATATTTTTTCGACCGCGTTAACGATCAAATGCCGCAATATGCAAAAAGCAATATATGCACTAGCGGACAACACCAACTTGTCGCGTTAACGACAAAATGCCGTCCGATTCTATGGGAATACGAATAGGATATGAACATACACTGGCCGCGTTACCGACCATATGCCCGCATTTGACAAAGGGAAGGGAAGGGAAGGTGACATCGCCATAACGATACTATGCTTGCCGCGTTACCGACTAGTACCGCTACGGCGTGCCATACTTACCATAGGACACAGACTAGCCGCGTTACCGACTAAGTGCCCCAGGGTAAGCACCATTCCGAAGAATGGCCTTACACACACACCTCTCGTGTGGTGGACCACCCACATCCTGCCACGCATTGCGACAATGGGCGGCTGCCCGCACGAACACACCCACACACACATCCCTCGTGTGGCGGACCACCCACATCCTGCCGCACATTGCGACAGTGGGCGGCTGCCCGCACGAACACACACCCACATACACACACACACACACACACACACAAGTTTCATTACCTGTGTATGCTGTCAGCAATGAACTCCCACCAAAGGGCCCCCCGGGCCCATATATATAGAAAATTGTACCCCGCCGGGCTGGATGACGACCCCGCCGGGACCCGTCGGGGTTTCTTTTTTCCCGGCGGCACCGCCGGGTATAGCAAAACCTCGGCGGGATTTTATCCGGTTATCAGGTAGCTTCCCACCGGCTTTTTTGGGAACATGTTAACATGTTAACATGTTAATAACATGTTAACACATGTTATTAACAAAAAAAAATTTGTGATCACGTGAATATAAAATCATTGATTGTATGGTACATAATTTTTGCAAGCTTGTAGCTAAAACTGAAGACACAATCAATTATTTTGGTCACAAAGTCGAACAAGCCCAAATTGATGCGATCACACAACATCACGGCCATATCCGATACAGGCCTAGCAAGTGCCAGATCCATGAAGAAGACAATGAAGATTAGATATTGAAAATAAAGTACCCCAAAACAATGTCAATGGTCAAATCTAGGCATATTGTCCCAATGGATTTGATCAATGGATTTGATCAATAGCCACATTTATTAGCCACTTTCTTAATCCATCCCACTCAAAAGCATCCCAATATAAGGAGTTGCACATGTCAAAAGATTTGGCTTGTTCTAGATTATGTCCTTGTTTTTAGCAACATGAACTTCCCAACATGAAATATTCGGCAACATCTTCAAGCAAAAGCATTTAGGTACTCTTCAAGCATCACAATTTGCACTTTTCTCTCGGATGATGCTCAAAAGTAATAGCCAAATGATTGGGAGAGTCTCTACTTTTGGACTTTTTATTATTTGTCTCCTAGATAATGTTGTAAGTATGTTGCTATGAAATGGTGCATAAATTATGCTGGTGAGGTGATGGGGCATGGTATTGGAGCCAACTAACAAGGATTACATTATTGAGATTGAAAGAGGAGATGACTTGTGATGATAGGTTTACAAAAAACTCAAAGGGTCTTGTTAGTTCCCATGATATGTTGCATGGATGTGATAGTATTGAATTGAGATGTAGTGGATATGAGGCTTCGTATAAAGTTCACACTTACACATACAAGGAAAGGTAGCTTGAGACCTTGTTGACAACATTCTACACTATCATATGTAAGACTACACAATCGGAAGACAATAAAAAACACTCAATTGCAAAAAGAAGTGAAGAGTAAATAATATTATTGCTTGTTGCAAACTTGATTTACAAACTCATGTGCTCTAGGTAACGGGCTTTGACAACGATCTAGACAGACTCTGGACGGAGAATGTCTTGCTTACAAGAGTGCTTAAACACAATGAACTAGATTACAAACTAAGGTTGCTAAACTAGTTTATATAGTATCCAGGGTCGGCATGCACGTAGATGAGCCATGTTGACGCGGCTAACCCATGACTTGGTCCAAAATGACCAACTACCCATATCATCCAAATGGGACCATATTAGACTATAACACATTTTTATAGGGACTTTGTGCAACTTCTATAGCCATATAAGATCACATGGACCCTCAAACGAGCCCTACAATCCAAGAATAGTGTGTCCTTAGTTTGCTGTCCAGCACTCACTAATGCGATCACATAGCTCACACAAGTATGCATGCACAAGTATACATCCTACTTGGTAGAGTGCCAAGTCTACATAAGGTGTTTCCTAACCATCTGGCCATACTTGGTCACCATCTAGTGTCTAAACTTAGAATTACGAGGTACCCAAGTGCCCACTAATGGCTACTCCTCATAAAGGGGGCCTTAAAAAATAGAGCACATTCAACATCTATAGAAACAATACATGGGTGGAGCATTGAGCAAATGCTTTTCCAACACCCCCCTTAATGTTCACCTATAGGTGAACTACCTCTTCGGTCCAATGCTGAGTCAATGAAGACGGCACTCCAACAAATCTATCCCCAGAGCCTTTGTGGGATTATCTGCACAATCCTCTATTAAGGAGGACTAGACAAGCTCCACCTCTCCATCAATTATAAGCTCATGTGCGTAATGATAATTCTAGACCTAATAAAGTGATATTGTAGCTTGCTTCTTGTTGCTGATCCAAGATATAATTCTAGACCTAATAAAAAAAACCATAAATAGATTTCTTGCTATCACAATCTCCTACCCAATCTGAGTCACAAAATCTAGTCAAGAAATTACCCGATTTGTAAGTGATGCCATACCCAATGGTGCCTTTCAACACTCACATCCTTGCCTTCTAGTGGTTCTCTCGGGGCTAACTTGAGAACTTGCTAAGGATACCAACTATAACGCCGCTAATGCCAAGCCGTATATTTTAGAGAAAGATCAAACTCCCCATTAACTTCATGTACTCCTTCATATCCTTGAGTGCAGAAGCATCGTTCATAGACAGCTTCGCATCAACCTCCATGGGTGTGACCAACTAACTTGCACTTAACCATTCCAAATGTCTTTAGAATTTCTCATGTATACTTTTGCTAAGAAATGAAGATTTTATCTGATTCTGCCTTTTGGTTATCTCAAACTTGGGTGGCTATGCCACATAAACCCCCTCCTTGAGATGGCCATTCATAAATGCAGACTTCACATCCATTTGCAATACTGACTTCCCATGTGCGGACAAGGCAAGTACTATAGGAATACTGGTCACTCTAGCTGGGGGGGTGCATATCTCTTAAAAGTTAGTGAATGTCTCCTAAAAGTTAAACCCTTTGACCTGTGCAAAATCCTTCGCCCACGAATCTTGCCTTGTATTTATCCACCAATGTATTATCAGACTTGTACTTGGTCTTTCAAACCCACTTGGTGCATTTTGTAGGACAATCCATAAGATACCTTGTGTGGTTTCTCAAAATTAGTCATACTTTGACTCCATGGCCCCACTGACTAGTTCGGATTTACTAATGCTTCCTCCAAGATGGCTCACTCTTGTATTTTCATTATCTCAGCCATCAAGGCCATATTAACAATGTGAGCGGAGGCCCTCTTTTTCTCCTCTATTCTCTTGGATCTACGAACAGCTATTTTGCTCGCTCTTCTGTGATTGCTTTCCCATCATCCGAGAGATGCTTCACCCATTTAGGATATGGCCCCTTCTATGCTATTACAGGATTCTCTTCTTCATCATAATGAATCCACCTCTTGTGGAGTTGGTATTGACACTGGTGATTATGTCTAGTAGGCTACTTCTTTGTTGAAAGATAGTGTGGACGGAGCCTTCTCCTCCACCTGATTAGGATTTTCCTTGAACACCACATCATGACTCACAATTATATTATTTTCTTCTGGGTCGTATAGTTAGTAACTCTTTGAGTCCATATTGTAATCCAAGAAGATACAATTCCTACACTTGGAATCTTACTTGGTTCTGGATGAGTTTGGAATATGCACAAAACAATCACAATCAAATATTATGAAATATACAATTGAGGGATTATTACCTAAATAATATTCTTGAGGTGTCATGCCCTTCACTACCTTGATGTCACTACTGTCAAGGATATACACTACAGTGTGCCTTGGCCCAAAACGAATTATGTCATCCTTTGCCTTTGGGCTACTCGATGCCATCTCCATAACTGTGTAGCTCTACAACACCATTATATTGCGGAGTATGAGAATTTGTAAAATATATCTTGATCTTGTGCTCCTTATAGTAGGCATTAAACTCACTTTGATGTGCATTCTCCTCCTCGATCTATTCGAAACTTCTTGAACATCTTTCCTATTTCATTCTCTACCAAGTTATGCCATATTTTGAGCTTTTCAAAAGGTTCGACCTTATCCAAAAAACCCACAGCTTCCTAATAAATTCATCGATTAGGAAAAGAATTAGGAAGAATCACCCAATGCAATGGTTGGCATTTTACCCCACAAAGAGCTACATGTACAAGCTCTAGAGGAGCCTTTGGATAATTCTTGTTCTTTTGTGAAAATACATGCCAATGCTCTTTGTCCATCATCATATAAGTTTCACAAACATCGGACATCTCTAAAAATGGTAGTAAATGTGCCACAATCCTAGACTTTTGCATCTCTTTTAAGACTAAAAGCTTAGGTGCCCAAATCTATCATGCCATTGCTTGCTTGTCCCCGACATCGACTTGGGCTGTAAAAGTTGACAACTTATAGAAGTTGTTGCACCATATTCCTCTCGCAACGACATTGGTGCTAGAATCTATGATGATTGTGCTAGCCTTATCAAAGAGAGAACCAACCTTGATCAGCTATGACTGTATAATAGATAAATATTCCTCTTGATGTCTAGGTATATAAAGGACATCCAACATTTTCTTAGTATTATCACCATTTTTAGAAACATAAGAAATGGTGCCTGAATCCAAGGGCGGGCATTTGGCATTGTTCCTAACCGCTACCACTCCCCCATGAGATAGTAGGTGACAAAGAGTAGAAAGAGTGAGAGGCTGGGTAAGAGGGTAGAGAGATAATGATAGTAAGAGAGGGTGTGTATGTGCATGTCTATGAGAGAGAGTGTAAGAAAGAAAGAGAGAGTGTGTGAGAAAGAGAAAGAGAGATCAAGTGAGAGATTCACAAAGAACGAGGAGGAAAGGAGGCATAAGAGTAGAGAGAGAGGGGATAGAGAGAGAGTGTGTGTATATTGAGAGAGAGCCAAGCTAGAGAGAGAGAGTGAATGTGTTTATGCATGAGAGAGAGAAAGATAGAAGTAAGCGAATGTGTTTATGCATGAGAGAGAGATTAGAGAGAGAGTGAGAGGAAGAGAGAGAGGAAGAGACAAGAGGGAGTGAGAATGAGAGAGAGGATGAGAAAAAGAGTAGAGAGATAGCGAGAGGAAGAGAGGATTAGTGTGTCTATGAGAGAGAGAGAGAGAGAGAGAGAGAGAGAGAGAGAGAGAGAGAGAGAGAGGATTAGTGTGTCTATGAGAGAGAGAGAGAGAGAGAGGTAGTGAGGTAGAGAGATAATTATGAGAGGTTTGTGTATTTTTCTCTCCAAAGGATTGGAGAGAGAGTGAGAGGAAGAGAGAAGAGAGAAAGGAAGAGAGAAGAGGGAGTGAATGAGAGAGAGGATGAGCAAGAGAGTAGAGAGATGGCAGGAGGAAGAGAGGGTTAGTGTGTGCCTATGAGAGAGAGAGAGAGAGAGAGATAAAGAGATAACTATCAGGTTTGTGCATTTTTCTCTCCAAAGGATTAGAGAGAGAGTAAGAGGAAGAGAGAAGAGAGAAGAGGGAGTGAGAATGAGAATGAGAATGAGAGAGAGGATGAGAAAGAGAGGAGAGAGAAAGAAGAGGGAGAAAAAGAGATATGGAGGTATAGAACATAGAGAGAGTGTGTCAAGGGAAAAGAGTGAGGTTTGAGAGAGAGAGAGAGAGAGAGTGTTTGAGAAAGAAAGAGTGTGTGAGAAAGAGAGATCAAGGGAGAGATACACAAAGAACGAGGAAAGGAGGCATAGGGGTAGAGAGAGAGGGGAGATAGAGAGAGAGTGTATATTGAGAGAGAGCCAAGCTAGAGAGAGAGAGAGAGAGAGAGAAGTAAGCGAATGTGTTTATGTATGAGAGAGAGAAAGAGAGAAGTAAGCGAATGTGTTTATGCATGAGAGAGAGACACCAAGAGAGAGATTAGAGAGAGGGTTAGTGTGTGTCTATGAGAGAGAGAGAGAGAGAGAGAGAGAGAGAGAGGATGAGCAAGAGAGGAGAGAGATAGCAAGAGGAAGAGACGGTTATTATATGTGTGAGAACACATAAAAAGAGAGATTGAGAGATAGAAGAGGGAGAAAAGGAGATATGGAGGTATAGAACATGGAGAGAGTGTGTCAAGGAACAGAGTGAGGCTTGAGAGAGAGAGAGTGTGTGTGTGAGAAAGAAAGCGAGAGTGTGTGAGAAAGATAAAGAGAGATCAACTGAGAGATTCACAAAGAACGAGGAAGAAAGAAGGAATAGGGGTAGAGAGAGAGAGGGGATAGAGAGAGTGTGTATATTGAGAGAGAACCAAGCTAGAGAGAGAGAGAGAGAGAGAGAGAGAGAGAGAGAGAGAGAGAGAGAGAGAAGTAAGCGAATGTGTTTATGCATAAGAGAGAGAGAGAGAGAAAGATAGAAGTAAGCAAATGTGTTTATGCATGAGAGAGAGACACCGAGAGAGAGAGAGAGAGATAGAGAAGTAAGCGAATGTGTTAATGCATGAGAGAGAGAAAGATAGACGTAAGAGAATGTGTTTATGCATGAGAGAGAGACACCGAGAGAGAGATTAGAGAGAGAGAGAGAGAGAGAGAGAGAATGAGCAAGAGAGGAGAAAGATAACAACAGGAATAGAGGATTAGTGTGTGTGTCAGAACACATAAAAAGAGAGATTGAGAGATAGAAGAGGAAGAAAAGGAGATATGGAGGTATAGAACATAGAGAGAGTGTGCCTATGAAAGAGAGAAAGAGAGAGAGAGGTAGTGAGGTAGAGAGATAATTATGAGAGCTTTGTGTATTTCTCTCTCCAAAGGATTAGACTGAGACTGAGACGAAGAGAGGAACACACTTTTATTAGCTTACTCCCTCAATTTATTTATCTCACTCACACACAAACCCACACACATATACATTTAGATACCCGAAACCCTAAACCCTAGACCCTCGACCCTAGACGTTAAACCCCAAACCCTCAGCCTTAGACCCTAAACCCTAAACCCCAAACCCGATTCCTCAAACTCAAAACTCTAAACCCTAAATTCTAAACCCTAAACCCTAAACCCTAGACCCTAGACACTAAACCCTAGACCCTAGACCCAAGACCCTAAACCCAAAACCCTAAACCCTAGACCTAAACCACAAACCCTAAACCATGGACTCTAAACCCTAAACCTAGACCTAAACCCCAAACCCTAAACCCCGGACTCTAAGCCCTAAATCCTAAATTCTAAACCCTAAATCCTAGACCCTTGACCCTAGACCGTATACTCTGAACACTAAACCCTGGAGACCCAAAACCCTACGTAAACCCCAATCCTTAAACCTAATTTCTAACCCCTAAAACCCTAAGCCCTAAAACACTAAACCCTAAACCCTAAACATTAGATCCTAGACACTAGACCCTACATCCTAAACCCTAAACCCTAAACCCTACATCCTACACCCTAGATCCTAAACCCTAAACCCTAATCCCTAAAACCCTAAACCCTAAACCATAGACCCTAGATCCTAAACCTTAGACCCTTGACCCTAAACCCTAAATCCTATGTCCCAATCCCTAAACCCTAATCCTTAAATCCTAAACCCTAAACCCTACACCTTAGACCCTAGGCCCTAAACGCTAAATTCTATATCCCAATCCCTAAACCCTAATCCCTAAATCCTAAACCATAAACCTTAAACCCTAATCCCTAAATCCTAAAGCCTAAAACCCTAAACCCTAACTCCCAAACTCTATACCCCAAACCCTATACCCTAAATTCTAACCCCTAATACCATAAGTCCTAATTTCTAAAACACTAAATCTTAATCCCTTGAAGCCATAAGACCCTAGACCCTAAATCCCTAATCCCTAAAACCCTAAACCCTAAACCCTAGACCCTAGACCAAAAATCCTAGACCCTAGACCCTAAATCCTATGTCCCAATCCCTAAACCCTAATCCTTAAATCCTAAACCCTAGACCCTAGACCTAAACCCTAAACCCTAAAACCTAATTTCTAACCCCTGAAACCCTAAGCCCTAAAACACTAAACTCTAAACCCTAAACCTTAGATCCTAGACACTAGACCCTAAATCCTAGACCCTAGACCCTAGACCCTAGACCCTAAACCCTAGATCCTACATCCTACATCCTAGATCCTAAACCCTAAACCCTAATCCCTAAAACCCTAAACCCTAAACCCTATACCATAGACCCTGGACCTTAGACCCTAAATCCTAAACCCTAGACCCTAGACCCTAGATCCCATACCCTAAACCCTAGACCCTAAACCCTAGACCCTAGACCCTAGACCCTAGACCACAGACCCCAGACCCCAGACCCTAGACCCTAGACCCTAAACCGTAAATCCTATGTCCCAATACCATAAGCCCTAAAACACTAAATCCTAAGCCCCTGAAACCCCAAGACCTTAGACCCCAAATCCTAAATCCCTAATCCCTACCCTAGAGCCTAAACCCTAGAGCCTAAACCCTAGACCCTAGACCCTAGACCCTAAATCCTATGTCCCAATCCCTAAACCCTAATCCCTAAATCCTAAATCCTAAACCCTATACCCTAAACCCTAGACCTTAGATCCTAAACCCTAAATCCTATGTCCCAATCCCTAAACCCTAATCCTAAACCATAAACCCTAATCCCTAAATCCTAAACCCTAAAACCCTAAACCCTAACCCCAAAACTCTATACCCTAGACACTAAACCTTAAAATCATTTCATCATTTTATTATGTTTCACTTTAACAAAACAAATGTATTCTTATTTTTTGGGATAATTATTTAATTACACTCCATTCTTTAATTTGCACTTAGGAAAGTTTGTCATTGTTCCTTATGGACTTCTCTTGTGTTTCACTTAGGCAAATACTTTTTTTGGATAATTATGCAACTACCTTACACCTTTAAATTTGCACTTGTGAAAGTATGTATTTTTACCTTGTAGACTTTTCTTGTGTTTCACTTAAAATTTGTATACTTTTTTTGGATAATTATTTTAACTACACCAATTCTTTAATTTTCACTCCTGAAAGTCCGTCTTTGTGCCTTACGTATTAGTCTTATGTTTCACTTCAGAAAAATTATGCCTTATGGATTTGTCTTCTCTTTCACTTAGAAAACATTATGTAAACTTATTTTTGGATAATTATTTAACTACCCTTCATCCTCTTATTTACACTCTTGAAAGTATGTATTTGTGGCTTATAGATTTTTCTTATGTTTCACTTAAGAAAAAAATTATATATTGATTTTTTGGAAAATTATTTAATTGCATGCCACCCTTTAATTTGTATCCATGAAAGTACATCTTTGTGCCTTATGAATTTTTATTATGTTTCACTTTAACAACAAAAAATAAATATTCATATTTTTTGGTTAGTGTGTGTGAGAATACATAAAAAGAGAGATTGAGAGATAGAAGAGGGAGAAAAGTGTTGAAATTTGAGCATAATGATGAGCTATGGTGGATCAAACACTAGAATCAACATCATTAACAAGTGATTAGCAAATAATTAAGATGTAATTAGTGGGTAATTAACAAATAGATTAATGTAGGCATGGATACTCAAAAACCAGCAAATTCTCATTAGGGCTATGCCTCAATTTATAGAGTTTACATCAAGCATCAAATCCCATTGATTTCTCCATGATTCACTCCCAGAATATCTCCACCTCTTGCCTGATTCTCTCCACCTCTTCTCTTTTCCCTGAATATCTCCCAGAATAACTCCACACTCCTAAATTCTCTCATGCTATCCTTTATTCTCTCCCAGTAGATTCTTCTCACCTTTTCACAGGTTCTTTCACAATTACATCTCCTCTTTTATAGCCTCTAACCAAGAGCTTGTTCCCGCACACACCCTATTCACTTGTATTTTCAACACCTCCCCTCAAGTGAATACTCCTAGTACACCTAGACCCTATACCAAGTTTGCCTCCCCTTACTTGGTAGTCCGCGACCAGTGTCTATTCCTCCCCTCAAGTTATCTCAGCACACCTGGACCCTGTATCAAGTTTCTTTCTTACTTGACAGTCCGACCAGTGCCTCAAGTCCCTAAACTCCATAGTCCTTGACACTCTCTCTCTCTATGTGTCCAAGGCTACTATAAGTGCCCGCCGCGACCTTGACTAAAGTGCTCACACATACATCTACCACGTGGCCTACATCATCGGTGGCTCAGAGGTGGTTTTACTTTGTTGGGGCAGGTTACATTGGGTTGTGGGGTCTCTCTCTCTCTCTCTCTCTCTCTCTCAGAAAAGATGAGCTGACTCCACTTCCTTTGGAGCCTCCATGAAGTTTGCCGATGTCGTTCCTTCTTCACTGGGTTTGCTGTAGCAGTCTCTCGCCATGTGTCCTGGCTTTCCACATTTGTGGCAAGTGAAGGTCCTCCCTCCTACTCTGCCTCTTCCTCGTCCTCGTCCTCGAGAGAATCCTCCTCGGGTGAAGAATGCTTTTTCCTCTCCTGCTGTTGAGTCGAGCCCTTTCTTCTCTTTGCCTCTGCTCTCTTGCTCTAGTAGAGCTGCTTCTATCTCGTGTATCTTCAATTCAGGTACATTCTTTAGTGTTGCTACAATGTTTTCATAATCTCCTTTGTCCACACTCTTCAGAAGTATAGCTAATGCTTCATCATCTTCTACCTTTTTGCCAATAGCTGCCAGCTGTTGCTTAATGCTTTTATATTTGTTCAAGTGTGTGATTAAAGGTTCACTTTCCTTCATGTCCAATTTGTAGAATTGCATTAACAGATTTATCTTGGAATTTTTTGCTTGTGTACCAAATAATTTATTGAGTTCATCCCATGTATCTTTTGCCCACTGTATCCCTGTGATATGATGAATGATTTCGTCATTTAAACTGAGTGCAATAAGTCCCAATGCTTTTTCATTCCTGCTCTTCCACTCATTTTCCCCTCTCTCTGGGCATTCATCTCTCCCTTCAACTAATCCCCACATATTTTTTCTCATCAGCAAATACATGGTTTTTGTCTACCATGTATAAAACTGTTCCCCATTAAATTTGGCTATTTCCTGTGCTGAACTCATGATGATGTATCATGTGAAGGGGGTCTTACCCTTTTACAACTCAATCTGGTGTTTAAATAGATGATTAC